>NC_056748.1:892439760-892752260 GCF_019279795.1 Protopterus annectens
ATATATATATATGCACATATATACATCACATTATACGATGCGTATACATATATATGTATATATATATATATATATATATATATATATATTATTTATATATATATATCTATATATATGGGCATGAGTGCGTGTCTTCTGTGGAAGGTTGGGCGCCAGGCTGGCAACTCGACACTAAATCTGCACTGCCAATCATGAGCGGACAGGTGATCCGCTGTGCTGACCCCTAACCGGGAACAAGCGAAAAAAGAAGTTATATATAATATATACATATATGCATATATATATATATATATATATATATATATATATATATATATATATATACATGTATATATATATGTGTATATATAAATATCTTATATATATATATATATATATATATATATATAAACATATAAATATATAAACATGTATACACACGTGTGTGTGTGTGTGTGTGTGTGTGTGTGTGTGTATATATATATATATATATATATATATATATATATATATATATATAGATATAGATATAGATATATATATATATATATATATATATATATATATATATATACGCCTTCAAAACTGACAACACTGAAGAACCACAAATTCAAAACTAATAACTTCAGAATCATTTGCGTTATATTAGCTAAGAGGTAGACAAACTCAACGTAAACCGATTGTGTTTAGCGCTTTCATTCTTTAATATCGAAGAAGCAACCTATTCTGATGAAGTTCTTCGATAGTAAAGAATGAAAGCGCTAAATACAATCGATTTACGTGGAGTTTTTTGTCTACCTCTTATCTAATACAACACAAATGATTCTGAAGTTATTAGTTTTGAATATATATATATATATATATATATATATATATATATATATATGTACATATGTGTATATAGATAGATATATATGTAGATATAATAGACCACAAGAAAACTGGTACTTGTGAGCAGCAAATCTGCTAGCTGAGATTACTAATAAATTAGGAAAAAAGATCCGCACACTTTAGCCAAGCTCAGTTAAGACTTCATAGTAATCAAGCAGTTATAACTTCTTTAGAAAGCGTCTTTATTGAAAAACAAATACATGAGCACTTTTCACCTTAAATGAGTATCATCAGATCTATTTCCACTTTGCATGACATGCAGTATTTTTCAGCTTTAACACAGACATCATTGTTAATTAACTCTAGCTGGCATAATAAATATGTCACAGGCTGTTCATCAAAGCTACAGTAAGAAAAACATCATCTTTCATCCCTGTTCTGCATATCTACTCCTACTGCTAGCTAGTAGGTTATGCGCTATATTGCTATCCTATGTGGCTCCTGCCTAATTGATGCAAACACTTTATATTTGTCTTCTCCCTGGCTTTGTACAGTTATTAGTGCATGATTGTATCTGTGATGTGATAAGTCCATGCTGTTTGCAATATTTAGATGGGCAATAATTATTAAGAATATGTGACAGCCAGTCTAATTAAAATAATCAATTACTGTACTGTAGTAATCATAGATGTAGCTAGTCAGTATATTCTGGCTGAACCTGTAACTGGGAGCACCTTCTTTGTATCATTTATGTTGGGTAGCATACCGCCCTTTCCATGACCGGATGAATTCAACTTTCTTCGAAGATATCAGTTATGAGTGTGTTTATATAGATAGGAAAGGGCTCTGTCTTGTTAAACTGCAGCATTCTATGATAGTGAACCAAACATGGTTAAATAAGGAAAGGATAACTGACTTCTAATTCACTTTGTTCCATGTAAATGCTGTGAAAACGGGTACCTTATAAAAATTTGTCAGTAATGTGTGCCTTAAGTCCTAGTTGCCACAGTAATAATCCCTATAAAACACTGAAGTGTAGTTCCCACCCTGGGACTCAGGGAGCCTCCATTAAGTGTGTCTTGTACCTGTGGCTAGATATTATCTCAAATGAAATCATTCTGCCTGTCTCGTCCAAGTCACCTTGTGGGCAAGAGATCTTCACTTTGTCATCAAAGAAAAATGGACCATTCACAAAGTGTTTATGAAACTCATTCCAATAAAAGTTATTGTTTAAAAAGTAAAGACAAATCCTAAGATTTAATTTTAATGTCAAAATGTCAGATTTTCTTTAGCTTCACATCTTGGTCATTCTATGAATAGTGTTGGACTATCTTTTTATAAAAAGTTTGCAAAAGCTTTTTAGAATTCATTTGTGTAGTAATCCAGTCATTTTTCAAGGACAACACCCCTGCAAGCCCATTCACTCCCTTTGAAGTGATGGGCAAGCGCCACTGTTTTTGTATTCATTTTAATGGAGAATGAGGGGGGGTCAGTGCACATGCCTGTTAACACTCAAGATGTAGGTATACAGTGGCCTTTGCAGGGCAGTTCCTTAAGTGATTTAGCCCTCTCTAAAGACTCTGCTACCCTTGAAAGCAATTACCTCCACCAGAGATGTAGAATGGAATCTTCATCCTTTGCTATTTGCCACACCCCCTCCCACCTGAGAGAGAGAGGAGCAGGGTCTTCCTTAACATTTCTATTTATCCCTTAGCCAGCTCCACTAGTACTTGGGTTAATCAAAGTAAGGCATCTAGGTTATAGACAGTTTCATTACTGCATGCCATAAAGCTGAAAAATAAAGCAGTTCTCTTTAGTCATTTTTTATAAATAGTGCACGCAGAGGATCTTGTTGCATCCTACAGATATGTTTTCATTCTAATTAATGCTTTAAAGGCATGGGAGGAGTAACTGCATTTTCTTTTTCATTTCTTGTAAAGAATGGAGAAAAGTCTGCACCACCAGGTGAAATTGATTGCCCTCCAGGATGGCAGTGGGAAAGTGATGCCTGGTCATATGACATTAACAGAGCTGTGGATGAAAAAGGTAGGACGTTGCCATTTTACCAGATCCAACTTTTGACTTATTTGCACTTTGTTCTGTGTTGTTTTTGAAACTTTACTAATAAACCGATATCTTCAGTCTGCTAAATGGTAAAACAGTTCCATTTATTGTCTTCCCCAATTGTATTTAATAGCACTTATTGTTTCTTTGGTGGTAAATATAGCATTTATCAAGCAGTCTACAAACAGTACTACTCAACTGTTAGAGAAACTTTGAAAGCAATGCTAAAAGTATCAGTTGCTGTGAAGGAAGCAGCATGGTTTTGGGGCAAGGAGAAGCGCTTTGACTGTTGACATTTTATCCAATATGGATAAAGGGAATCTGACCGGTACTGTGTTTATTGATCTAGCCTGAGCCTTTGATATGGTTGATCCCTCATTTCTTCTTTTCTACCTTCAAAACATAGGCATCAGCCTTGATTCCACCAAGTGGGTTTGAAGACCTCCTTTCCATTAGATCTTTTAGGGTAAAAATAGGGTGTAATCTATTTCATCTTGCCAACACCCAGTCAGGAGTTCCACAAGACTCTCTTCTTGCCTTTATTGTGTTCTCTGTGTTCATGAATAACCTCTCCGTATACTTGCACCATCTTCCACTATTGTATGCTGATATGTTCATCTCGAGTGATCTGATCCGTCTCAGAATTTATTAAATCTCTACTTCAAAAAACATACACTCTCTTTATAATTGGCTCAGCTCCAAAAGACACTTACTGATACTTTTATAAAAAGTGTCTTGGATGTTAGAAACATTTTGATTCAGAATGTCTTGGATTTGTTCTTTACACTGCAGAGTGTAATAATAGCCCCATCAGAGCCAGTGTGTCCTTTAGATGTCTGGGCTTATGGCTTGAACATTCCCATAATCTCTAAGAACACATTGAAAAGCTGAGAGCCATTGTGAAATACCTCCCTTTCTTTGCCAATAAAATCTCTCAACTTCACTCTTACCTTGCCAGACCAGCTGCAGGCAAGGCCATCCTTACTGCACAAGTTGCGTACTGCTTCCTGTTACATTACTCCACCTCTGTCAAAACCTCTACTACCCTTCACACTCTGTCTACTTAAATCTGCCCCTTCATTTCAGTCTCCTCCTGAAATTATCATTACTCTGAGGCTGTGACTCCCCGTACAAGGCAGAACCAGTGTTGTTCTTGGCTCTGTTCTTTTCAAAGCATTCCTGTATGATGACTGCTCCCATCTTGCCCCTTAACAAGTCGCCTCATTCAAGTTAAACTATACATGTTCTGTCTTTTCAATCCTGACCCCCAAACTATGGGATTCACTTCCCAAGGACTTAGTTGAATTCACTGACTACTCATTTCTTAAAGAGAGATCTGAAAACTATCTAAAAAAAAAAGCAGCATAAATGTGGATACTCAGATAAAGGGCATGCCCCATAAAGAACCCTCCAAATAGGAAGACCCTAATAATAGAGTACCTCTCATCCTCCTCCTATTTATTCAAATAATCTCTACTGCTTGCACCTAGTTTTTGAGAGCACCAAACTGGTCTTGTGTAACTCCAGTGAATCAGCCCTGCTCTTGAAAATCAGGTGATTACTAATAATCAGATAGCAACCACTGTGCATTGTTTGATTTTATTATCAAAACCGACTATATTTTCTTCAGCTTACTTTCCTGTTTAACTTTCATTCACAGTTTCTCCTTCCTCTTTAACACGTGCCTCTTAAAGCTAAGTGCCCTGCTACAGTACTTTCTTTATGTATATGTTACATTTGCTTTTGAATTGCTGTTACCTTTGAATATTCTGCAATTGTTTGAATGTTTCACATTTAATAACCTCTTCCTATATGTATGCTTCTGTGTTACTGGGCATTTAACCCAGGCTGAGCCTGCAGTTGGTCATTCGTGATCAGTGCTCTGTCTCGGTACACAAATACAAATAAGCATGGGCCTGCAAGGAGAAGCACATGTACAGGAGTAGGTATCAGATTTTAAAATGTCACCATTTAGAAATTTCAACATTGTACATTCGGTGTTATAACTTGCAGTGCATTGCTTTTCATTCAGTTGACATGGACCTTGCTTGTCAGGTTTGTTTTTTTCTCTCTAAGTTTTGACCCTGTTGCTGAGAACCAGTTTCTTTTCCTTGGAATTGCACCCAGAAAGGGTGAGTCCTCTCTTGAAAAGGGTATCATTCAGGTAATCATGCCTTTGCTGACATCCTGGCAATGAGGGAATTTGTACTGTCCAGGTTTGCAATATTCTCCACCTCGGAGGCCCACAATGCCTTCTCCATGCAACTGCATGCTTTTGCATAACTCCTTTGAAGACTACTACCAGTTGTTGGCTTAGTGAACCCAATGCTTACCCACAATACAGGCATTTTCATTGCTGCCCTTCCTGTATGAGAATGTTGTGGTATGCAGCAGCATCTGTATCACGTGAACTACCAATCAAACTCTGGTCACCTGGGCTGTAGCCAGGGCTTCATCCCTCTGTGCCTTCAAAGCTCATTTGTCATATTACCTTTAATTCATGTTTTGAAAGTGGCTTCATTCTTTTGTGTTAATAGCTGTCAGTTTCTCATGTGTAGTGGTATGTCTTCCCTAAGAAAGTTTATTATTTGAAGCATAATTCCTGATGAAATGAATGATGACCACCTTGGAGATTTCTTTCTACAAGTTTGAGTTAGGTAGTTACTGGAAAGCTACTAATCCTCTGTTCCTCTGACCTCTGAGGGGTATTATTGTAGTAAGAAAATAAGTCAATAAGGTATCACTTTGATATTGTTTATAGCTTTGACATTAAATCAGTTCCTGCTAAAGAGCAGCAGTGTAATTATGAGAAGGACTGGTTGAGCAACCCCTGTGTACCCATGCCAAGTTTACATAGCAGTAATAATGAGAAATCGCAGGTCTCTAGTTATAGTATTTTAGAGCAAGGAGTTTAGTATGTCAATGCTTCTTCAAATCAGTGCTATTCAAAATCAAAAAAATTTTAAACCGTATATAGTAGTGAAGCTAGGTTTCAGCATGTCCGTTCTGATGAAACAGTTTAGATTATTATATTTCATCTTCTACCTGTGATGCCATGGCCTCATATGACAAAATCATCTTGTTGGTCTGTCCCTCACCTTTTAATCCTTATTCAGAAGGGTAAAGCAGAGTGTACCCAGTGGAAGAAGATTATTATCTTCTAAGACAATTCATCTTGCAGTATTGTGAACCATTCTACAGTTTTACCCCAAGAACAGAAAATGTCAGGGATAACAAATCTACATCTCTACCTGTCAGATTGGGTCTATATTAGATAAATGCTTAAATGTTTGAATCTCTAAAGGTCGACCTTTAGAGAGCGAACATTTAAGTGTTTGAATATCTTTAAAAATTAAAAAAAAAGAAATAAAAGTAAAACAAAAAAAAACTAAAGGGAGTAAGCAGGGGGGCAAGCCTTAGGTCGACCTTTAGAGATTCGACCATTTAAGCATTCGTCAATGTAATATAGACCCTGTCAGATGTTCTAGAGGAATGTTATGGCCCCTGCATGTTTGCTTTTCCTGTCAAGTCCTAGAATATTAAAGTCCAGGAGTGTTACTTCATTGTCATTTCTTTTTCTTTTTTTTATACCATGTTTCTGTAGCTATTACTATGTCTGGGGAGTATGTAGTATTTCATACATGAAATTCTTAGTTTTATTGCATAGGCTCATATTTAGAAATGAGATGTTTTAATTATGTGTGTGTGGATGTGCTCATTGTTGAAAAGTTTGAGGTATTGGTGTTTTTAGGCCAGGGTTGGGTGGATATATCCACTAATTTTGGAGGTGAAATAGTTATGCACAGCTGGTTGTATAGCTGGTTGTGGAAGATTTAGGTTAGGTTTTATTGCAGTTTTTGTAGGTATTGTTTTTTTTCTTGGTAGGTCTGTAGGTAATAAGGTTGGAATATGTCCATTGATAAAGATAGGGTGACAGCAGGATCTTATTTGATGGGAATGGGTTAACTGGGGTTGCATACTTTCTGTGGGAGAGTTTTGGTAGCTGGAAAGATGGCCCAAAGTAGTGTTGAGACAAGGTAGTAGAGTTTAAGTTATAAACATTAGTGGAAGTAGTTTGCAGGTAGTAAAAGGAAGTGTAAGTGTAGAATTCTCATGGGTGATCTGGAAATAGGAGGAGGAAGGTGTTGGAATAGTTTAGAGGAGGGAAACTGAGGGGATTGTGTTTAGTGTGTTATGGGATGTCATGTAATGGGATAGTGTTGAGGTGTTGGGTGATGAAAAATTCAGTGTAGCAGTTGAAAATGGTAACAAGAGTTGTATATCAAATTCTCCAAGCTGCAATAACCTCAGTGGTGTTTATATTTAACCTAGTATTGTAAGCAACTAAGGCCTTGCAGAGGGTAACTCAAGTGGTTTTGTATACAAGTGGAACTGTCTTCTAAGACAATTCATCATGCAGTATTTTGAATCAAATAACTTTTTTCCCAAGACCAGCTGATGTCGGTGATAACAAATCTACTTCTATGACTGTGAGATGTTTTCCATAAGACTCTGCTTTAGGGCTCTATTTTTTTCCATGCTTGTTAATTATTTGGTCTTGAGATAGTCTGAACTTGTGATGATGACCCTTTGTGTTGACCTTAGTGATTACGAAGGGCTGAACTTGCATTCAAAGTGATGTTCGGTGAGTCTAATACTAATTTAGGAGCTATCCTTACTAGTCTGACCTAAACCTAGTAAAAGTTATTTATATGTGATACTAAATCATAAACAATCTTATCTAAATGTGAAATTTATGCACACACACAGAAGAGACATTTGAGATAATACCAGAATTTTAAATACCTTTAATTTGTGATTGGAACATTCCCTCATATTTAGAATCTAATGGACAGGGATAAACTGAATGAATTTCTAATTAAGTCTAATAAAATTATAGCTGTGGAGATGAGTAATGAGGATAATGTGGCAGGGTGGAGTCTTTAAACAAAGGTGTCGTATCTGCACTAGGTCTTTAAAGGCCTGGATTTTAATCTACAAACGCAGAAAGATGGTGGCAAATCAATCAAATGAGGTGTGCACCAGCATTAAGCAGAGAAGCTTAAAATTAATACCGGTAGGTGCAAAAGGTTGAAGTGTCATTGAGGGATTCTTGGCTATGGATTTAGTTGGAAGTCAAACACATCATTATCAATATAAAGAAAGCATATAAGAAAATGGTGAGACTGAAGTTGGTATTTATTCTGCTAATTTAATATCATTATAATTGATAATCCCCTTATCCCAGACATAATATGAATTAGTGTCATATGTAACTGTCTGTTTATTCAGTAAACTCCTGCATTTATTTAGCCTTTTGTCTTTGATTTGTATTAGGTGACCTGCACACAGCACTGCAAGGCATACTATATCATATCCCTCTGTCCCATTCACCTTTATTGTTTGTGTTTTGCAAATATCACAACTAATTATTATACCAGCTTTTCATGACTAGCTCCCATAATGAAACTGTAACTTTTGACTAATGTCAAAATGCTCCTCATTATCAGGTGCCTACTTACCAGCAGGTTTGAAGGTGCCTCTACCCTACTTTCACAAAGTGCCCCTGCTAGGTGTCCAGCTTGTTGCAATCTCCCTCTCTGTTTTATTTTTTCGGATTGTATATGCCCTTCATATTCTGAATGAACTCTTTCCTGTCCATTACTTTTCCCCCTGCCACAACTCCACAACCTTAATTGTGAGCAACAGATTTCATAGTACACATTTTGGTACCATCCTTCAAAACGTTTTACCCTTCAAGGCTCCATTGCAGCTTATGTCTTGGATATATTTTAAGAACTAGTGTATGTAAAAATGTTCACTGCACAAAAACAATTCTTAAAAACTAAAATGCCAAAGTGGATTTCCCTAGTGCATTAAACTACACTGCCCCCCTTTTGTACAATTAATGTGAGTTATATAAATGTCCTTTTTATTAGAAAAGTAATAATAAAAAGAAGCAAAGCTCAAATTGCCATCAAAGAGCACATATTGTCTGAGTAAGTAACAGGTGCAAGTACTTGCAGTAATATAATACTTATTTAGTAAGAAAAAATACTTCCTTTGGTGGTTCATAAAGTTCCGTAGTTGGTGCCCTTTGAAAAAGCACTGTGCCTTTATTTTATGGCAACTATGCTAGAGATTAGAGTTGCTAAATTTGGTCTGTACTCATAACACTAAATTAACCCCTCCCTTTCCTCCCCATTCTGTGAGGTCAGAAACATGTAGTCCTTGTACATGTAACATCTGGTATAACTTCGTAATTTGATCACTTCATATGTGATTATATCATTGTTATTCGTCCCTGTGTAGTATGCAAGGAGAAAGTGATTCATAAAACATGTCTGCACTGACGTAATGATTTGCAAGTGACAAGTATGGAGACTGCTCAGTATTTTCAAGCCAAATGCAAATGCATCATTGTGTGGATGCAGCCTGTTTAAATTATATCTGTGTGCATCATGGGGAACTGTGCCATCTAAGAAGTTGTTTAGTATAGTGAGCCATAAAATTCCTTATGCAAGATTCTGGCAGAGCAGCATAGGTGTATATGGCTATTGGCCACATAATACACATTGACTTCTATAGGAAGTCTACAGCATTCCATGTTAACGTGTTAAATGAACAGAGCAGATGTATTTGCACAGCTCAGCAATAATCAGTTATTGTCTGTTGGGTGGGCCACCTATCCACAAGTGTTTCAGCTACTCAGATAGGTGATTGACTGCTGTTTATTAAAAGTTGCTAAGCAGATGTCGAAGGTCTTGAAGAAATATTTTATTGCTGTAGCTGTTTTTAAGTTGATAGTGATTTTTGTGATATTTTTCCGTCGGTTGTTTCTGCAGATTGGGTGGCCATCTTTACAGAAGTCATGCAGCCTGTCAAAACCTATTTTCAGAATATCATCATTCATGAAACAAAGTGCATGCTATGGATTCTGGCCACATTGATTGTTTCAAATATTGGCTCTTACCTGTGTCCTCTAATTTTCCAGAAACTTTGCAGTGGCATTCTTACTGCATTGCATTCCATTCCTTACCATTGTATACTTGCCCTTTCTTAGGGCACTAGATTGTTCTGCACCTTGCTATGAAAACATTTCTAGGAACCTGATTTGTTTTTGTTTTCTTAAGTCCTTTGTCTGTCTCCTAACTTCAACGGTCACACCTTTTGAGGTCTGTCATTTCAGTAGTCTGTTTTCATTTCCT
Organism: Protopterus annectens; assembly: GCF_019279795.1. NCBI lineage: Eukaryota > Metazoa > Chordata > Ceratodontiformes > Protopteridae > Protopterus > Protopterus annectens. The sequence continues at coordinate 892,449,843 of NC_056748.1, forward strand.
AAAATGTGCATTAGTAGCATTAATTGTTAGTGTAAAGAAGTTGCTTGTAAACAATGAGCCCTGCTTCCCAACATAACTTATCCTCAGAACAAGTATACTGTTTCCACTTTTGGGGTTTTCTAAATACATTTTTTTCTCTGTCAAGGAAATTTAAATTATTTTTGCACTTATATTTCAAAGTACAACACTTGATGTTCCTCCGTTCAGAGCAGAGCACAACCTATAAAACCTGTTGTATAGTTATGCAGAAGTTTTTTTTTTTTTTTTTGCTACATTTGATATGTCCCCTGCACTGTTACTAACACAGTGCAAACTGTTAATACAGAAACATCTTTACTTTCCCTTGATCCATTTATGTTATCCAAAACTAGTCCAGTTATTTTATTAACCCATGCCTTTTATATAGTACTCCCACAAAGATGGCTTTAACAGCCACTGTCATAACCTTAACAAGTCTTCTTAAATACATCCGTGCATATGGGTTCTTCTGATAAATCAGATAATTTAAGCTATGGGATAGTTCTGACAACTTTGTCTCAGTGAGGTGAAAAGAAAATAGATTACAAGTATGAGAGACCCAGACCATACATACCACCAAGTACTGTACAACTTATAACTCTGGCAAGGGTTTTCACACACAGTTTGCAGGAACTCATAAATACAGTGTGTTCAATGTTTCAGGCGAACCTCTGTATCATAATACTAGTAGTAAGCGTATCTCATCTCTTTCTCTCTCTTAGTCACTTATTAACTTCTGTCTGTTTTTCATGAGTTACTATATATACGTTCTCTAATGTCTTTACTTTCTCTCCAGTTTTCTATAGCCTCTACCTTCCTTTCCCCTTTTTTGAGTTATGCATCAGTCTGCACTCTTACCTTCCCACCTAACACCCTGTTAAGCTTTAGATATTTACTTACCTGCTTAAATGTCTAACTACCTCTTCCTTCTTGTCTCTTAGTGGTTAACACCCACATTTGCTTTTCTCTTTATCCCGGAGTTCTTAGATTTATTTATAACTTGTTTTTCATTGTCAAATAAACCTACTGATAGCAAAATACTTACTGGACACAAGCCTTGCAGAAATTGGCGAGCTGCAGTAATTTTAATAGTACTGCAATATAATCAGGTGTACTTTAACATAACTTATCCCATTTCATTAGTGTTTTACTTTGTCAATTTTGCTATGGGCACTAAACAAGTCACTACATAGAGGCAGGAATTACATCTTACAACTGTAAACCACACTGTGGTGGCAAGTCCCTTGTGTCTCCTAACTACACTACCTTACTTATAACACCAGCAAAGTTACACAGCCTCAGGGAGAATGGATTATTTGAAAATTATTTCCTCTTCACCCACACCGTAAAACAAAAACCTTTTGTACCTTCTAAAACTACTAATTTTTTTGCTCATATGCCAACACTAATCTTGTTTTGCTATAACACTTAGTTGTGTAAACATAACCAGAGTATGATAAATAAATAGACTTTAAAGTAAAATATGATTAATTATACATGTTTGGCCAGCATGCCATGCCCGTAAATCAGTTATACTAATGGAAAAGGTCCGGTTCGGACTTCAGTTATCTTCGTTAAAATTAGATATTTACTTACCTGCTTAAATGTGTAACTACCTCTTCCTTCTTGTCTCTTAGTGGTTAACACCACATTTGCTTTCTCTTTATCCCGGAGTTCTTAGATTTATTTATAACTTGTTTTTCATTGTCAAATAAACATACTGATAGCAAAATACTTACTGGACACAAGCCTTGCAGAAATTGGCGAGCTGCAGTAATTTTAATAGTACTGCAATATAATCAGGTGTACTTTAACATAACTTATCCCATTTCATTAGTGTTTTACTTTGTCAATTTTGCTATGGGCACTAAACAAGTCACTACATAGAGGCAGGAATTACATCTTACAACTGTAAACCACACTGTGGTGGCAAGTCCCTTGTGTCTCCTAACTACACTACCTTACTTATAACACCAGCAAAGTTACACAGCCTCAGGGAGAATGGATTATTTGAAAATTATTTCCTCTTCACCAACACTGTAAAACAAAATCCTTTAGTACCTTCTAAAACTACTAATTGTTTTGCTCATATGCCAACACTAATCTTGTTTTATATAACACTTAGTTGTGTAAACATAACCAGAGTATGATAAATAAATAGACTTAAAGTAAAATATGATTAATAAGACACAATATAGTCAAGTAAAAAAATAGATGCACAGTCCAGTTTGTTAGTGACCTAAGTGAACCAAAGCAAATTACAGTTCAGTAAGTGCTTCAGATTTAACACCACACTTAGGGCATGTGTCACTGCAGTACAGTCTATGTGACTGGCACATGTGCCTGCCATAGAGTTTGTGTAGTTTACATGGGCCCCTGCACTTTAAATGGCTGACATGTCACTATAGTATGGTAAGTGTGTCTGACGTCAAGTCCCTGCAATACAGTTGGCCTTTTGCAACACTTATGCTCCTATAACCAATTAACCTGATTGTTTTTGCTCTCTTAAATTTTTTTTTTATTTTTCAAATACAGTTGAATAAATTCCATAGTATTCATGTATAACATCTTAAATAACTATGTGCACTATTTACATAAGCCTGACACTATAACAGAGGTCAATATGTACAATTACTTTATAGGTATAGCAATCCAGTTATCAGAGTATGTCTGTTCAGTTATTGTAAAGTGTCAATCAATGATAAGGCTTTTATCCATGGATTGTTAATAAATGGCTTAGGATGAATCCTTAAATTCTTTAATTTTAATTTCCAACAATGCAGTGGTCTTCAGTAGGTTGTAGAAGTCTTCCAAAATCGGTATTGTGTTTGTATTCCATCTTCTTATTATACACTTCCTTGCGATTGCAAGTATTGTCCATACTAGATACATATTTGACTCTGTCAAATGCGGACCTCTGTACACATTTAATAATACTAGAGCTTTAGATAAGTTAAACAATTCATTAAATAAAGCTTATAAAAAGTTTTTAATACCATTCCAAAATGGCTTAATTTTAACACAGTCGAAGAAATATGATTCCAATCTGCATTTTGTATTTGCTAACACCTCCAACATATTTCCTTTGTGAAAGAATTTATTTTAGTAATTCTGTCTGGAATTAAGAATGCTCTGTGCAAGCATTTCCAATTAAAAACTTTCCAGTATTGTGTAAAGGATGTATGTTTTATTGATAATAAAATGTTTGATTTCATTTCTTCAGTTAGCTGTAATGAGTGTCCTTTTGTTATACAATTCCAATATGATGATTTGGGTGTTTTATAGTTTATCAGTATCTTGTAAAATTTCGAAATACTATTTCCCATGTCATAATCATTATATATGATTTCATATAGTTATTTTGTAAGTTTAGGTATTTCTTTAAATGAAGAATTACTAATTCTGCATAAATCTTGCGAATACGTCAGAATGCTTTGCATAGTTGGCCAATCTTGTTGTGGAATTTTGTATGTTTCTATTGTTTGCATATCCAGAACTTTTAATTCTTTGATACATTGAAACCAGCAAACTAATCCTTTTTTTTCCTCCCCAGGAATTAATTGTTTCTCTATATGTTTTATGTGGATAGCTCTTTGTAACTATGAATGGTGTTAAAAGATCAAACAAGATTTTTAAATGTATATTTGCATTAATAATTTTACTAAATGAGTAAATGTAATAATTAATCATATGAGTTTTAGTGGGCTAAGTTGTGTTACATTGCATACTAATACATAATATGCACCGTGGCAAATTGTTTTTATCTGCTATTTGAAATTTTTTTTTGTACAGTTAGTAATTCTTTCCAATTTGCAGAATAATTTGGACTTATCCAATCTGAGATTGTTTTAGATACTGATGTTTTTATATATGTTTCTGTATCAGGACAGTTTAATCTTCCCTGTTTCCATGGTCTGATATGATGTATTAAAGCTATTGTGTTTCTTTTGGGAAACCATAAAAATTTTATTAGGCATGAGTTTATTTCTTTGAGTATATTCCTTTCTGGTAACAGTTGTATTGCCAAAGCTATATGTAGAATATTGGGTAGTAAAAACCATTTTTCTTAACTGTAGTCTGTCTTCAAATGTTAATATTATTTTATTCCACTTTTCCACAGAGATTTTAATTGTATTGATGATATTTAATTTTTTGAGACTAATTCATTATTATCCTTGCATAACTCAATTCCTAGATATTTTAAGGTAGATTTTTGTTTCCCTATAATGTGATTCCCCTTTGTCTGCAATTCTTTTTTTTTATTTAAAAATAAAAAAAATGATTTTGATTTATTGAAATGAAGTCCTGTAAAATGTGTCAATTAAAATATCTAATTCTTCTAGTGTCTTTTTTGTATTGGATAATGTTAATAATATGTCATCTGCAAAGAGCATTACTTTAGAATCGTATTGTTCATAAACATCTACTCCTTTGATTTTTGCATTGTTATGCATTGAATCTGCCAATATTTTAATGGCTAGAGAGTAAAAAACACACTTTTATTACTAATAAAATAATTTAGGTAAGCGCTTTTGAGGTAACTCTCTTCAGACCTTAATAAAAACTTCTGCAAGCATTCAGTTTTAAATACAAATAATCAATAAAAACAATGAGAATTAATGTGGTAAACCTCTTTTTCATAAGAGAGGTTTTAAAGAAACAGCGCTGTTCAGGCCAGGAGAAACATAAGCCTTAAAATCAACAATCCATCTCAACTCTATATATTCAGTTTCATTATGTAGATCTCCTTCTCTTAAGCTCTCATTAATTTTTGTGTTGATCTTATGAGTAGGGGCTACAAAGCCTATGAGATTGATAAAGCTATGCAAGAAGTTAGCTCTCTTGAAAGTAATATAACTAGACCCTATTTCTTTGAAGAACTCCCTGCAAATGTACATGATGAAGGGAGAAAATGTGCTAAGATGGTGAATAGACTGTGTTTAACTTTTTCCAGTGATGTTAATAGGACCTGTGAGATAGTTAAAAAGAACTGGCGTATTTTACTCACAGACCCTCAAATTAGTAGAGTTGTAGGGTCCACTGCCAGCTTTAGTTTTAAAAACAGTAAGAATTTGAAGCAACGGCTATGTTATAAGAACAACAGAACAAGTGAAAGGTTTATTTCACAGCACAAAGGGACATATGCATGCAAGGCTTGCTAGATTTGTTGCAACATATGGTCAACCTGTATGGTTGTGCATCCGATACACTTGAAACCAGTAGAATTTTCTTTCAATGCAGACTGTTGTACTAAGAACATAGTTTATCTTGCTAAGTGTAACTTATGCAGTGCATTTTATGTAGTCAAAACTAATCGTATGTTGAAGGAGAGGGTCATGGAACATCTGAATGATGTATGTAGTAATAAATCAACAAATGCACTGGCTAAACATGTATCAGATTATGCTACACAGCACAAGTTTAAATTCTTAGTTTTACAAAAAATTAATGAGAGCTTAAGAGAAGAAGATCTACGTAATGAAACTGAATAGATAGAGTTGAGATGGATTGTTGATTTTAAGGCTTATGTTTCTCCTGGCCTGAACAGCGCTGTTTCTTTAAAACCTCTCTTAAGAAAAAGAGGTTTGCCACATTAATTCTCATTAAGTGTTTTTATTGGTTGTTATTTGTATTTAAACTGAATGCTTGCAGAAGTTTTTATTAAGGTCTGAAGAAGAGGGTTGCCTCAAAAGCGCTTACCTAAATTATTTATTTTATTGGAAATAAAAGTGTTTTTTTTTTACTCTCTAGCCACCACGCCTTTTTATTTTATACTATTTATATTTTTTGGGCTTGTTGGTTCCACCACTTTCATCTTGTTTTTGGCTTTATTGACCTGTATGGAACCATAAATACTTAAAAAGTTAAAAAAAAAAAACATCATGGACATTCAGAAACAGTGTAGCTAAAACACTTGATGTCCTTAAGGGGCCATTTGCATATATTGCATGGGCCTCCATTACAGGAAGTTTAAGGCATCACACAGTGAAAACTCTAACATGGCTGGGTTTTTCTTGCAGTTTTTACTGAATGGCTTGTCTGTGTGACCTTTTTACCCTTTGATTTGGTTGGTAATCAGTGTTTGAAGAGATCTTATTCCACTGAAAGTGCTAGTTTTGTTTTTGTTCTAACATGGTACTCATTTCATTGTACAGCACTGTGTATACTTTGTTGTAGATATTTCGCTTTTTATTCATTTCAGTCCAGTAAACCAGTGTTTACAGTGATAAAAAAGGGTTTTATTTAACAATTAGTGTAACTGTGCCAAAGGTTAGGTTGATATTAATGAAAACCGTGTTCTGCCAGACTACCATTACCCAGCATTCCATTTTCCATGTGGATGTGCCCTCAAGTCTGCTAGTCTTTGGTAGATCCATGGACAAGAGAAACTAATTGGTGGGGGTATTTTTGTCATGCAGTTCTAACCAGTCCTTAGGCACACTGGCCACTGCAGAAGACCCATTGTTGTTAAAGTGATACTGGCATCACTTTGGGGGCAGGGTTGAGGGATTGATGAGCTCAAATCCATGTCCTGCTAACTGTTATTTGGTTAATTTTTAATAAGAACAGTTTTTGTCTACACCTGAATGAATTCTGACTGTTCTCCCCTTAGTTTCAGATGAGTTTGAACCTACTGTATAGACTTTTGTTTTAATCTTCCTTTTATACCAGATTGTTACGATCCCTGACTGACCTGCTGACATTTCTTGTTATTCCTTCCTTTCTCTAATTATGAATGGTGACAGCATTTTTCTCACAAGGATATTTGCTACATACCTCAAAGGGCATCCCAGAAAGAGTTGACCAATCCTCAAGGGGCATCCCAGAAAGTGGTGGCCAATGCTGATAGAATGAGAATGGGTTTGCATTTACCTCTTAGTAATTTAAAAGTCTAATAAGCAAAGCAAGTGATGTTCTGTATTTTACTCATTAGTGCCAGTCTTCTGTTATTCGTTTAATAATACCGCTTTATATTAAGCAGCTGTAACCCTTTATATGAGTAATGGCATATTGCTATACTACCTTTAATTCATATTTTCCTTCCCTTGGTAATCCTTTTCTTTCAACTTCACCTGATTAGATTTCTGTTCAAACTCAAGTAAAATAAAAATCCTTCATTTACTACCTTGAACTGAGTTGCTTTACTTCACCATTTTCTTTTTCATCTTTACAAAACAAAAAGGGAGTAGAGTTTTAATGTGTGTATCTGCTCTCTAGGATGGGAGTATGGTTTTGTAATTCCTCCGGATACTAAACCAAAATCTTGGTCTGCTGCCGAAAAAATGTATCACACACACCGAAGACGAAGGCTGATGCGACAGCGGAAGAAAGATCCAAAAGCTGCAGCTGATGTAAAGGTAAGAAGCACACTTGCATAGGTAGTCTGCATGTACAGGTTGGTTAAATGTGTGCTTTTGTGTATCATCTTTCTGGACTATTTTAAACAGCACCACAAACTGCTTTATTTACTTAACATCTTTTAAATTTAGTGTAATCACAGTATTATAGAAAGAGCTCTCAAAAAGGCTTTCTTCATTATAAAGCAACTATTGCTGAAAAAAGTCAGATATTTATTCTAGATTAATAATGCATGTTTTAAAGTGCTTTTTACAAAACTGCAAATTATATATATGTGATGCATGCATACAGATGCAATATATGTTTCAGACCAGTTAACTTTTTCTAAGAGCTAGGATTGCTGTGGCATTGGTAGGATTTTTGACATTGTACACCAGCTTCCCCTTCAAAAAAATATTTGGAAATAACATACTTAACCAAACAACCTATTCAGCTTACCAGTCTTTCTGAAAAAAAAAAATGAGAACGCTACCTAAATATGTAACCATAACCTTCATTAATATGCCTCCATGCCTTAAAATGTAATTGTAGAACGTCTCTTTCTGTAAGATAAATATATTACCTTTGAAAATTGTGCACATGCTCATTGTGTGCATGGAGTAAACATTGATACATCCATTCATAATCATGTTTAAGACAGTCTTAGATTGCAGGTATTTTAAGTTGTGCATGTTTCTCCAATAGGGAAAGCTTTCAGTGTCTGGAAATCTTAGCCATCCTTCAAGATTTGTCTGTAGTGTTATCAGAGGAAGCCCAGGCCAAATTTCTTCAGTTCTTTACCACCATGTGTGGTAGTACTGTAACATAGCTCATTTACCACAGTGTTCTTATTTTATTTGCTGTGTGAAAATGACATTCTTTGGGTGGGATCTAAAGTTTAGATAGATTTACCTTCAGATAAATGGAAACAAAGCAGAATGCTTGCTTCAATTTTGCCTCTGCTGTTATGCTTTCACAAAGATGGTTGTACCTGCTTAGCACATGACTGCTAGTAAATGGACCATCTGACAAAGAGAATTTGCTCTTCACTAATTGTGGGGTTGTCTGTAATGTATTATGTAGGCCATATGTTCAGATATTCAGACTACTTGATGCAGCTGGTGTCGAAGCCAATTGGCACAACAGACTATGAGAAGACTTCTGCTTAATTGTCAGGAATGGTATTCAGAATGTCTGCAGAAATGTCCACTATGTTTACATTGTCAGCTTTGACATGGCTAATATGAATGCTGTAGTTAATTTATTTTGCATGGCTTAGCATAGACATCTGTGACTATAAGAGTATCTGATTTATATTAAGATCTTCAACAGGGAACAATTTGCCTACTGGATTCCTCTTGTGCAAGAAATGTAATTTTAGGTCACTGAGACATAGATGCTTAACAACCACCTAGCTTTTCAATGCATCTAAAACCAAAATTATGATCTTTTCCCCATCTAAAAACACCAAAATAGACAAAAAACTACTCCTCTATAGTAAACCAAAACATGACTCCCATCAAAATCATTCCCTACACTAAACCTCTTGGTGTCCTTATTGATGAGCAACTAAAGTTTGACATTCACCTCCAAAACAACTTGAAAATGCACCAGAAGCTTGGAATGCTTTATCGTCATAACCGCTTCCTTCATGTAAGCTTATCCTCTCTACCACCTGCCTCCGTCCCTCTCTCATCCACAAGCCTCCCTTAAGGCTAAATTGGCATCCTGTTACAATGAAATCTCCAAGTTTGAGCCCAGCTCCACATCCTCCTCCCACCATTGCATCACCCTACGCTCCCTGAACTGGCTAGAGCTCCCCAACTATCTCCTTTACATTTAGCTCTCTACCTCTCACAAGCTTATATTTAAGCCATCTCAATGCCTCTCCCTCTCCTCCATCCTCAGCATGCCTCTCCCTAATGGATCCCTTAGGCCCAATAACCAGAATCCTACATGAAGCGTACAAACCCTTACGTACTCCTGGGCAACTTCTACTGTCTTTTTCTCTAGCACACAAAGGGAACTCACTTCCTCCCCATATCTGAACTACCCTGAACCTCCTCTCTTTTAAAACTTTTCACCACTCCTATCTCTCTTCAACTTGGGAATGCTCCTGTTCTCACCACTCCTAATAACCCCCTTCCCCCAACCTCTTCACCCATAACTCTACCAACTCTGTTTCTTTTCCTTATCACTTCTTTCTCACCATTGATTACTCCCTTTTATGCCTTGCAGATTGTATACATCATCATTCCACCCATAACTGAATACTCATCATCTCGGGTTGTTCAAAACCTATTATTTTGTGTACTATAAAGATCCTTTGTTGCTATCACTTATTAAAATTTGACATTTGTTCTTATTGCAGTTGTGTAACTTAGAGTTGTGTAATCTTGGTACCAAATTCTGAAGCTCCTACTTTTATATTTTTTGTATTATTTCTGTTGTTTTTTCAAGTTGATTTTTGTTTTAAATGTATGTACAGGGAGCTTTTCTCCCAGGGCCTTCATTGAAAAAGTGCTCATCTTGGCCCAATGGACTATCCCTGTTAACAAACTGCAAATAAAGTAAATAAAAGTAAATAAATAGCTCAGATTTTATTTTAGTAGAAACTGAACATTGTTATATTACAGGACATAATTTCTTGTACAACTTTCCTTACAAAGTACATTGTTGTGGTGCTTAGAGGATAAGATGACTTAATAAACTTCTCAAAGTTAATACTCCACAACGCTGCTAGGCTCACTTAACAGCCAACTTGTTGATTGTGTGCATATTGGATCTTTAGGGATATCAGAACTTTTGAAAGTTTACTGAAATCATGTATAGCATTTTGGACCTATATATATATATATATATATATATATATATATATATATATATATATATATGTATATATACACACACACACACACACATATATATATAAGCTATCTAAATAACTGAAAGGCAGAATCATGCAACAAGTCAGTATGGATAAACACATTAATGGTAGCAGAAGATGAGAATTGGAAAATATCCCTTTGTAATTCCAGTTCAGCACTAAGGGTGTGTGGTGCCAGTGAGTTTAATCCTTTATTCCCGAATTTGATTTTCATACTTCAGTGTGCGACTGTAAGCAAGTTACTTAACCAAATACATTCTTTTGAGTGGCATCTGAAAAATGGGACATGTGCCTGTTTGATTTTACTTGCTTAACAAATAAGTAAAAACTAAATAAAATGCAAGTAGCATTGTGCATTTTAAGTAACCACGTATCACCTGTTATATGCCGTTTTTCTACAAAAATCTAAAACATTATTATTCAAAAGTGCAGTTATCAAGAGAGACTCTAGTAGGTCAGTGCATAGCCACTCATTCTATTGACCATAAATAAGCAAGTCAGAATACCACCAAAGCTTATCTTAACAATTAGGTCAGAAGCTTTACTTTATTCCCAGTGTACTGAGTAGAAAAATATTCTATAATGTACTTAGTGTAACTGTTTCATTCACTTACAGTCTTTAAGATAGGTTGGAAAATATCTACCTTATAACAGACTAAGGGAAAATGGGAGGCAGATATCCAAGTCCCTACTTTTATTCTTTTGGCTAGGAATAGTTGTTATGGTAAAAAATATTTGAAGATGTTAGTTTTTAAGTGTGATTAAACAGCAAGGCAAAGGTCGTGCTCCCACACCCACTACCTCTGCACTTGTTTCTGCTTAACTGCAGCTATCATTTGCAAGTGCACTTTACATTTGCAGGCAGAGCAACAGTGCAAAACTTCAGTACTGTAAAAGAAAATCCATGTCAACTGATTGTAACACTGTTAAGTACTTTTGCATAAATAAAATAGCAGTCCCTTTGTTGGCCAACTATGGCCATTCGATGAATTTATTTTTGATGGCATCACTGTTCGTTAAAAGTGTTAACATTCAATGTACAGCCGTTCAATTTAATATTTTTTGATCGCCGAACATAGACCTGTTGTAGTAGCTGCTTTCAGTGGTGAAAGGTGGAAGAAGACTCGTCTTGTGACTGCTGTAAAGTCTGTTAATTCTGCAGGTGTTGTACATGTCAAAAGTATTTCTGAGCTTTATTTATTCACTGTAGTAATTGTTGTAGTGCTTCAACTCAACATTGGGCATTTCTGCTGCACAATAAATTTATTTTACTAAAATTAGACTCTGCTTTAAGCACAAGTTTAACAGAGCATCCCTGGAGTTTTTGCCAAAGTCTGATAGCTGATTTATTGATATGTTGTACCAGACATGGTCACCAGTGCCCATTCCTGCGGATGACCACTGAACCATTTTTGTGCTTTCCCTCTTGACTTGCCCATTCACAGGAGGTGAGAGCCCTGTGGCCCATCCGTTCCATTTTAGGGTAATGGAACAACAGCAGAAGCACTGATGTCATTTGCCCCAGAGAGCTGGGATTTTAATCTTGAGGCCCAAAGCATTCCACTTTGCATGCCTGCTATATCCCATAAGGTCTAAGTAAAAAGTCACCAGAACACAAAAGCAGTTAGGACAAGTAATTTAATATAATCGCTAGTAAAAACTTTCGCCAAAAGTTTTTACTAGCGATTATGTTAAATTACTTGTCTGCTCTTGTGTTCTGGTGATTTGTTTTTTATTTGAACATTCTGTTCTTTCATATCTACTGGATTAACTAAAGCTTCGACATTTGTTGCTGTTTATATTCCAAAGGTTGGCATGCAGTCAGTTCTTGCAAGGAACATATCTGCCCCTTCACTTCAGTGAGACTCATCCCTTCTGTGGCTGTGCCCCCAATGCAAACTGCATCCAGTAATCTCCAGTCTCACATGGCGATCCTTCATGGAGTTCGCATTCTAGGCTTGGCAAATTAGTTGAAGTTAAAGGTATGGGGTTAGATCTTCTAGAACATCTGTGGCTTTACATCAAGATCTTAAGTCCCATGCATACCTCCAAAGATGAGGTCTTACAGTGGACAGAGAGTTATAAGTGGCTTCAAAACTATTGCATCGTCATGGACATACTTTTGATGTCCAACCTCAGTCACTGGGCCAGGTGACAGACTTTGCTAGTGAGTGGACCAAGAAGCTATCATTTACTATTCAGAGGAATGGGATCCCCAATAAAAGCGACTGTGCATAAGTTAGCTGGAGCTAAGGATAGTAGTCTTTCTTCTTAAATCGATGGAAGAGTATTTAAAACTGTACTTTATCTCTGGTTGAATGACCAGGCTCTTACATCCTTCAAAAATACACAGGTGCTGTGCATCTGACAGGATGCCACAGACCAGGACATAAATCTTAGAATAATTCACATCTTGGGGAAGTGAATTTGCTTGGCTGACGTTCTCTGTTTTACAGTTCCTGTACTCTGTTGGAGCCAAGAATAAGGAGTCTGATCTGTCCGGCCTTCCAGGAGTACGACCTCAGATGTCTTATTATTTTGTCACACAAAGGAATATGCAGTACTCTCCTCTGCTTGATTCAGTATACCAAGGGGCATTTGATGGCAACTACATTCTCTCTGTCATGGCCTGGAAGGTTTCTGTGTACTTTTAGCCATTTTCCTTTGATTATGTTCCTAATAGAATAACTCGGGCAGAAAAGACCAGAATTCTTCCTGTTTTCCAATTAGTCATGGAGATGGAACTGGTTTCAAACTTCCTGAATGTTGGTAAATAATACAAACCAAGAAATTCACCTCGGCATTAATGATATGTTTATAGGTTGGTACTAGGCTATCAGTCCTAGGGCCTATACAAGCCTAGCCATAACAAATCCCTGGCTATTTCTTCCCACACTATTTACTTCCCTGGACCCCTGTCTAGCAGGGAGACTGATGTGATCCCCGGGATGAATTTCTTTCTCCCATCCAATCATCAGGGTTCCTTTTGAAGAGGGCCAAAGAGGTGCTCTGCTTGACATGTATGGCCAGTCTATTCCAGAGTCTGGGGAGTCTCTGGGTCAGGAACCTATCCCTCCAGCATGTTTTGTTTATTGTGATGACAAGGTTTAGATCCCTGGAGCATGTGGCTCTGAGGGATTGGGATTTCTTTAAGTGTAGCATGTCCAACAGCTCTGGGTTTGACATGGCCTTGTATGTTAAGCAGAGATCTCCTCTGAGTAGATGATATGCGACAGAGTATAGCTGGAGTTTTTTAAGGTGGTCAGCATATGGCATCTGCTTTAGGCCTGTGATTCTTTTAGTGAGGTATTTCTGTGGCCTTTCCAGTTGTTGCAGATGTCTTGAGAGGTACATTCCAAATGGGGTGTTGTATTCTATAATGGGTCTAATAAGGGATGAGTACAGTGGGACAATGACCTCCTTTTTTCTGGATGAAAAGCCCTTAGTGATGAGGTGTGCCACATAGAAGGATTTCTTGACTGTTGTGGTGATGTGGTTATTGAAGGTGAGACCACTAGATCCACAGGATTACCCAATATTGATTTAGTAGTATCATAAAGCCTTCTACTCATCAGATATATTCTTCTGCATAGATTGTTTCCCCATTTGGTAGAAAGGTATAGAAGCATAGGAGGTTACTAGGCTAATGGCCCTGGGGCCCTTACAGGTTGAGCCAAGAGTTTATCCCCAAAAAGAAACCTCAGTCAGCACCTGTCAATGAGGGACAAAGGTGGAACCCCTTGGGACAAATTTATGGTTTTCCATCCACTCATCAAGGTTGCATTTGAAGAGGGCCAGTGAGGTACTCTGTTTGACATGTATGGGAAGTCTATTCCAGAGATGGGGCAGCCTCTGGGAGACAAACCTGTCTCTCCAGCAGATTTTGTTGATGTTGCATATTAGATTTAGGCCTACTGAGTGGGTAATGCGCGAGAAGTTAGACTTGCAGATGTGGAGCATCTCTAGTAGGGCAGGGTCTAATATTGCCTTGTAGGCAAGACACAGATCACCTCTGAGCAGTCTGTATGACACCGAGTAGAATGATAGTGATTTAAGCCTGTCCCCATATGATAGGTGCTGGAGGCCATGGATTCTCTTTGCAAGGTATTCTTGTGGTCTTTCCAGTTGGTGCAGGTGTTTGGAGAGGTACATACCAAACTGGGCATTATACTCAATCATAGGTCTAATAAGGGAGGAGTACAGAGAGGTAATAACCTCTTTTTTTCTGGATGCAATCCCTTTACTTATAAGATGAACCAAGTAAAAGGCTTTTCTGACCACCAATGCCACATGGTGGTCAAATGTGAGATTGTTGTCAACCTGAGTACCCAGGTCTCTCGCCACAGGTTGTGTGCATAAGGGGTTGCCATTGATCTGGCAATCAGTAGGGGCCGTGTTTTTGCCAAATGGTATGATAGTACATTTTTTTGCATTTAACTTAAGTCCATGACTTTGGCACCAGTTATTTGTAGCTGTGAGACCCTCTTGCAGTATGTTAACATCAATTGGGAGTCAATGACAGCACCCAACTTGGTCATCCACAAACTTGGTCAGCCACAGGCCCTATGTCTTTGCCTGGAACTCTGAGAAGTTTATGCCAAACAGTAGGGGTCCCAGGACAGATCCCTGGGGAACAACACTAGTGACAGGTCTGCTGTCAAAGGTGGCAGTACTTATTTTGACCTTGTGAGTCCTATCTGTGAGCCAGTTGGCCACCCGTCTGACTAGATAGGGATTAACAAGTTGTGTTAGCTTTTCGAAGATGTGCAAGTGGGAGATTGTGTCAAAGGCCTTGGCCTGGTCAAGGTAAGCTGTATGTACTGACTTTCCTTTATCGAGAGCCTTGGTGACAGTCTCAAAGAAGTCAACTAGGTTCTCTAGGCAAGATCTGCCCCTAACAAATCTGAATTGGGTGGGGTCGAGTGCTTGGAGATTACCTATATCCTTGTTTATGAGATCTATAGTAATATGCTCCATGACTTTACAGATCAGACTTGTCAAGCTGATGGGGTGATAGTTTCCCATATTAGTAGTGGCACCACCTTTGTGCAAAGGGACAACAATGTCAGTTCTCCACTCTGCTGGAATGAAGCCTGTAGTTAGGCTGCAGTTGAATACGGTGCTCAATGGCAAAGCTAGTTCTTACTGGAGATGGTGCAGAATACAGCCTGGGATACTATCATGTCCCATGGATGCTGTGTTCCTTACATTGGATAGGGCCTTTAACACTTGATCTTCAGAGATGTGAGGTGTGGGACAAGTATTGGGGATGTCAACTGGGCCTTTGGGGGCAATAAGGGGGTGAAGTTTGCACTGAACTTATCAGCCAGTAGGTTGGCTAAAGTCAGCAGGATCAGTGTAAGTGATACCATTAAGTACTAGTTTGGAACCATGGAGGTTCCTAACGTAACTGAAGAAGGACTTGCAGTTACCCTTTGTTTTGGAGGCTAGTTTCAACTCATAATTAGTTTGGAGGTTTACACTAGTGATCTAATTTGCTTGTTGAGGCAGAGGAGGGAGTTTTTTTCTTTTTTGGAATGTGTTCCTTTTTACCCTTGGACAACAGTTTCTTCCTTTTGTTGTAAAGCCTGTTGATAGAGGATGTCAACCAGACTGGTTTGTGTTTTCTTGAGTAGCAGATTTTAGTTCTGTTGGGTATGGCTGTGTCCATGCAGTTGTACAGGTGCTTGTATACTGCACTGGCATACTGTTCAGCATACTTGTCTGCATCATCTGAGGGTGGTGGTGGTGTGAAGCTGCTGATATCCTCCCTTAGGAGGTTGTAGTCAGCTTTTGAAAATATTTTTAGCCTGGTCATGGCTGGGGAGGGGGTGGGATAGAAACTTCAAGTGAGACCGACTGATGATCTGATCTCACCAGGGAAGAACATACCATGGGAGTGGTGCAGCGGTCGCCCATGTTGGTGAGAGCCAAGTCCAGTATGTTATCTCTCCTTATGGTGGATAAGACTAGCTGATCTGGTGCATTAGAACTGATGAACTCAAGGAATCATTGGATGAGTGTATTCATGCAGGAATAGTTCACTCAGTCTGTGGTGGTGTAGTTGAAGTCACCAAGGATCAGGGTGTTAAGGGGGTACCTTGATGGAGTCAAGTAGATCCAGGTAGGAGGTGTGGGTGTCCTGAGACATGGAGGGGGTCTATAGCTGGCTATAACTTGGATGGGTGCCTTGCCCAAGTGTCAGATGCACCTGTTGTAGTTCCAGTACATCATGTTGGTAAACCAGACTGGAGGTGTGCCTGTCCTTAATGAAGATAGAGACTCCAGTAGCCTTAGTCTTTCCAACCTCATTTTGAGGTCAGTATAGGCTGGTAAGGCAGGGGTGTTCTCTGCAGCTCTGAACCAAGTTTCTGTGACTGCACAGACATCGACATCTTCAAGTGTGAGGCAAGCCTCCAGTGAGTGTATTTTCAGATTAAGGCTCCTAGCACTGTGCAGCATGACCTTCAATTTGCTTTTTGACAGATCTTTTATGTTGGAAGATTTATCTTTGGGACATGGCCTAAAAAAGACACAGTGGGCCCTTCAAAAGCTTTGGCCAAGATCAGGAACCCTAGGGGTGACAGGTGGAGGCCATCTCTGGCAAAACATCGTGGCCTGTCAACCATGTCATCCAGGCAGACAGATACTGGATCCCCTTAGAAAGACACCAGAAACTAAGCCAGTTGTTGGTATTGTGGTATCATTCTTGGTGAAGGTAGGATGCTTCTTATGGCTAGGGTCATACTTGTCTGGAGCACATACTCTGAGAGCTCAATCATGTCTCTCTTCATATAGTCCAGGAAGGTACATCTCAAGTCGTTCACACCAACATGGACAATGACAGAGTCATACTTGTATCTGTTTTGGAGAGACTTGAATGTGTGTGTGATGTGGCAGATTCCAGCACCTGACAAACACCTGACTGCCACCTTCTCCTTGTTGAGCCTGGTGAGGGGGACATCAGAGTGTCTCACTATCAAGTCACCAATGACTAGTATGTTTGGTTTATTGTTGTGCCTTATGGGCTGTGTTAATTTATTCTTTTGCCTAATAGGCTGTGTTTGTGAGACACTGGTGCACTACTACTGTGTGTGATGTGATTGGTGTGTGTGGAATGTTTGTGAGTGTGTTTTGGGGGTCTCTGTTTAGGTAAGTTTTTGAGTACCCCTGCATAGGTGGGTGTGTTGCTCTGTGGTGTGGTGCTTGTACTGGCAATCTCCTTTTTGTCAGGAGTACTGACTGTGGTGTGAGAGAGCATGGATTCCAGCTTACTGATGTAGATGAATCTCTCGCAAGTAGAAGAATTATGTGCTAGGAGAAGGGGACTGTCTGTGAATTTGAGGCAGTTGTTACACTGTGCTACAACTAAAACTTAAGATGCTTAGAATAATAATCAGGCTAATAATAAGCAGTTATACATGCAGAATAAGAGCACTTGAACACTTAAGAGCACACAAACAGTTAAGTAAGGGCAGCTCAATAAAGTATAAATATTTTTTTCTAGTGGAGCAGCAGGGAACAGAGCAGATTAAGAGACTATAGGGGGTGTCCTTCCCAAGTGCTCTCTTTGTATAATGCCGAAGAGATGGGACTGGTCCAGTTTTAGTTTGCATGTGAATTCTTTCATATCTCATGGCACCTATTTTATTTATGTCTGTCTTCTTCCATGGTCAAAAGTGTATGTTCATAGGTAGGTACTAGGCTATCTGCCCAAGGGCCTAAGTAAGCTTAGCCAACAAGGTTCCCTGGCTTACACCACCCAAGAAAGTTAATTTCCTGTGTGTATCATACCTCTGTAGAGGACAAAGTCATGCAAATAACTAGCTACTTAAACAGTTCCTTAACACGGCTCATCTTTACTTACATTTGTAGAATCTTTCATCCTTCCTTGTGACTTGAACTTTGACAAGTTTGCCCATCCCCCATTCACACCTGATGGTTCAGCATTCCTGAGCACTGTCCTCTAAGATTCTTTTCCTGGTAGTCATCATTGCTTTGAACCTCAACTTGGGTCTGTGAATAAGCCCATTTGTTTTTTGTTTTTATTTTCCACAAGGGCTTTTTGGGTATGCTGTGGGATTAATGCATTTGGTTTCAGAAATGCCCTTAAAGGAATCAGTTCATCTGCCTGTGTTCTTTCAGGGCATTGGCCCTGGAAGAGCAAGAACCTTTCAGATCTTTGAGGAGGTACATGAGTTCAGGAATGCAGGTCATTTCTGTCTTTTACTTCCAGTAAGGATGGTCTTGCAGAGAGTAAGCAAAGCCTCTCCTAATGGCATCATACCCTTGTTTTTTGTCAAGTGGCAATTTAGTACTCGTTAGAAAATACTGTCAGAGATGAACCCTCTTGGATGTGGCTGCTTCAGATGCATGTTTCATGAATGTCTTAATTATGGACATGTACTGTTACCACTTGGTTGTTAGTCCAAACAGTGCTTAAAAAAAAAGTATGAACTCTCAGTCTGAGAGATAGGCCATCATAGGTTAAGTTCTGCCAAATTATGAGATTGACATCAGGTCTGCATAAATGTGCTTAAACATTTTTTTCATATGTCATTTTTTATTTTGTTATTTTGTGTGTGTTTTCAGAATGTGTACTGTTTTCTATTAATGTAATTGTTCAAAATTAGGAACTTTTTCTTTAATTTGTACAAGCCTGGAATCCAGTGCATTTATGCTGTTACTCTTCTGCTTGTGATTCGTCCAGTGAAACTTTTGGTTCTATGTATTACTTTTACTCTGAGTTTTGTCTGCAGACAACTTTTATGGATGTAGTTAATGTTTGTGGGAAATAAGATGCGTCTCCAGGTCTGCAAAAATGGGTTGTCTTTCTGTAATGTTGCTGACTGGATTTATGGAATATGACTGCATTATTCTTGCTGGTAGGAAGAAGGTGGCAGGAATGAGGTGTTTGCACTGCTTCTCTTTCATGGGTGGAAAGTTACTTCTCCACGAGACTTTTTTTTTCAAATGGAGTAGGTGTGATATTGGTAGATGTCCTTGTTTGATTTTGCAATCTGATTTCTTTTATACGTTTCAAGTTTTCTACTATGTTGAATTTTAGAATGGTGTCACTGATCACTTCAATTTCAATGCTTTTTAATACTAATAATTCATCTTGTACTCTGGAGGGGCATACTGGCATACATTTTGTGTCTGGACCTGTAAGATCATTTATGCTGGTCAGTGCTGCCCACTTATGTAGTTGCCCAATCACTCTGTGGTTTGTTAGAAGAATTACAAGAAAGTAGATCCATATCCCATTTAGGCTCATACAGGATGTGCACGCAGTCCTGCATACTTCAAGAATGTGTCTGATAGTGTCCTTCGGCTTATTTTTCACTGCTGTTCTCAGGAATAAAATAGAGCTGGTATTCATCCCCAAGCTGCATTTGACATTGTGGTGTTACTCACCTATTCTAAAGTCTTACTGTTTTCTCAATAAACTCATTTTGTAGGAAATGTTAAGTGGTCAACAGTGCCTTTAAGAACAAGACATTTATTTGGAAATGCACACATTAGAAATAGCACTAGAGTTTACAGACCTTTATTCTAGATTCATCAGGAGTTTGACATTAGCATTACTTCAGCAAATTTGTGTGATAATAGATAAAAAGAAGTCTTACTGCTTTTCACCTAAAACCTGTGTGTGCTGTTTCCACCTTCTATACTAGCTGCATTTATGTTTAGAAATGCATACCGCTGCCCCTCCACCACCCCTCCTATCTCTGTCATGGCTTATTAAAAGATTGTAACATTTAGAAATAAAAGGATATGTTAATTAACATAGTCTGCTTTGTCTCTCTGTAAATTGGGTTAAAATATAAATGAGGAAGGTAAGGGGCAGTCTTGCATTAATTCCTAGTTACAAACTGTGCTTTTTTTTAATTTATTTTTATAGAGTGGCAATTGCTAGTCACCTGCTAGTGGAAACTGCACCATCAGTTTTACTTCCATTTGTGTACTGTCTCTTGAAGCAAATGCATTGCTGCGTTTACAAGATGATGCTGTATGAAGGAGTGTGGTAGTGGGTATCTCTGTATTGATGAACAGGTACTTTAATGAATATAAAAGGTAATAGTAACTGAATATTCCTTTTTTTTGTTTGTTTTTTTAGGGAAGACCTCCTGGTCAGGATCCTGAAGGGTGGGAGTATGCTGCTTTGATAGGCTGGAAGTTCCACATCAAACAGCGCAGCTCTGATACTTTTCGCCGTAGACGATGGAGGAGGAAAATGGCACCATCTGATCGTATTGGTTCAGCTGCAATCTTTAAACTCGAGGGTGCTTTGGTAAGTGCAGTATTGATTAAACAAAGTGCTAAAAAAGTGAAGTCCCATTTGACTGAAGATTTCGTAGCATCTTTCACATTCCAAATAGTCTGGGAAGTAATACTTTCAAGCTCAATAAAAGTTTGTGAAAAGTCTGAGGTGGCAATTTGCATTTATCCATGTGATTAAACCTTTATCATCATTCACTTGTATTTTACATTGTAGCAGATACTTTCATGTGCACAGTAGTGTGTGTGTGTGTAGTGAAGTGAATTAACAGAAATGTACTTGATAGTCCCTCTATTAAAGTATTACCTTCTTTAACATCTCTACTTTGAAGCCGATTGGTTTTGAAATTTCTATGCCTAGAAAGCTAAACTATAGTATATGATTCACACATCTGTGATAAATTCATTCCTGTTAAAGTTTTTGCTCTCAAAGGTCCCAAAGTTGCAGTATACTTGCTGCAAATCTTTTTTCTTTTGGCTATTCCCATTAGGGGGTCGCCACAGCGGATCATCTGTTCCAATTTCTTCCTGTCCTGTTTATCTTGCTCTGTCACACCAACCACCTGCATGTCCTCTCTTACCACATCCATAAACCTTGTCTTAGGCCTTCCTCTTTTCCTCTCATCTGGCAGCTCCATCCTTAGCATCCTTTTCCCAATATACCCAGCATCCCTCCTCAGCACATGTCCAAACCAATGCAGTCTTGCCTCTCTGGCTTTGTCTGCAAACCATCCAGTCTGAGCTGACCCTCTTAATATACTCATTCCTAATCCTGTCCATCCTTGTCACACCCAGTGCAAATCTTAACATCTTTAATTCTGCCACATCCAGCTCGACTCCTGCCTTTTTCTCAATACTACCATCTCCAACCCATATAACATTGCTGGTTTCACTACCCTCTTGAAGACCTTCCCTTTCACTCTTACTGGTACCTGGCTGTCACAAATCACTCCTGACACTCCTCTCCACCCTGCCTGTACTCTCTTCTTCTCCTCTGTTCCACACTCACCATTACTCTGAACTGTTGATCCCAAGTATTTAAACTCATCCACCTTCTCCAGCTCTTCTCCCTGCATCCTCGCCATTTCTCTATCCTCCCTCTCATTCATACACATATATTCTGTCTTAGTCCTGCTGACCTTCATTCCTCTCGTCTCTAGAGCATATCTCCACCTCTCCAGGGTCTCCTCCACCTGTTCCCTACTCTCACTACAGATCACAATATCATCTGCAAACATCATAGTCCACGGGGCTTCCTGTCTGATCTCGTCTATCAACCTGTCCATCATCATTGCAAATATGAAAGGGCTCAGAGCTGATCCTTGATGTAATCCCACCTCCACCTTAAACGCATCCGTCACTCCCACCACAGACCTCTCCACTGTCACACAACTCTCATACATATCCTGTACCACTCTTACATACTTATTTGCCACTCCAGACTTCCTCATACAGTACCACAACTTCTGTCTAGGCACCCTGTCATAGGCACCCTGTCATATGCTTTCTCTAAGTCCACAGACACAATGCAACTCCTTCTGACCTTCACTGTACTTGTCCATCAACACTCTCAGAGCAAACATCTCATCTGTAAATATTCTTTATCTGTTCATCGGGTGTTTTGTTGCTTCATAACAAGTGCCATGCAGAATAATTTAATAAAGCTGGGCTGTTTTCATTGACATAAGTAGTTCAGTGAGTCTGGAGTGGCACAGGCCCTTGAAAGTGCCAGCTGTTGAATATCTTCTTTGGCTTTGAGTGCTTTCTTCAGAGCTACTGTTTTGAATTGTATTATTATTATTATTTTAATTGTTATTACAATTACTATTATTACTATTCTAATATCTTTTTATGGGGGAGTGTTATGACAAGCCAATGATCCCTGTTTGTTTATTTATTTAACATTTGTTTACTGGGAAAGTCCAACTTGGAACAAAGTCAATTTTCAGCGGAGGCCCAGGACGAAATGCTCCAGACATGTCTTTGTAATGTGTGAGGGAACCAGAGTACCTGGAGAATACCCGCACGAATGCAGGGAGGACATGCAGACTGCACAGAAGGCATTCCAGCCATGAATTGAACCGGAGAACCTCTTGCTGTGAGTGCTACCGCTGCACCACTGCGCCGTCCTGTTTGAACTGAACAAAGTAAATACACTAAACTCTCAAGTGGTAAGCCGTTTTTTTTCTTTTTGATACTGCTGGAAAATAGACACGAGCAACCTACTCTGCCAGTCTTCATGGGAAGAACTTTTACACACTATTATATGATCACATATCCTCCATTCCTTCTTTTAAATGAGATGCCCCATTGTTATCCCAAAGCTGATGCAAAGATGTAACAAATATCCCTTTCTTAGGAATGATGTCTCCCTGTTCTTTTTGTCTTCACACTTTTGTGGCCTCATTTGCCTCTTTTTAATGTAGCCTTTTCTCAAGTTACACTTTCAGTGTTGCAGATTAAATGAAGTACTGCAGACAGTTGAGGTTGGTAATTTACAGACTAGTGTCATTTCTGTCTCAATCACTACATTGTAGTACTCTGAAGTATGGCCTGGAATATATTGATTGAATGTTACAAATGTTGCTAAGTTTTTTTTGTTTGTTTTTTTTTGGGGGGGGGGTTGCCACACCACTACACATGAAGAGTATGATACTCAGGATGTGTTATTAAAAGTGTAGTGTGTTCCAAGGTCATATACCCTTGGAGTGAGAAAAATAAAGTAGAGAGAGTGCAGTCCCTTACTTTGTGTAATGCATGGGAGCTTTACCCCTGGTATACATTAGCTTGATTTATATGGTTTTGTGACATTTTAGATGTGTTCTCAAACTGATAATTCAGAATGCCTATGTTGTGGAAAATAACATCTTAGTTTTAGAATTCTTGGAATTCGTGCAGTAAATGATGAGTCAGTGATTCACAGTAGTTTAGTTTAAACTATATTTCATATTTCCATCCTACTTCAGGTTTTTTCAGTGTCTAAGGCTCATAAAGATTAAGTAGTATAGGAATAAAAGAGCTAAATAGCAACCAGTTTCCAAACAAACGTGCAATCTGCAAAGCAGCAATGTTTCACTTATTTACTTGAAAAAAATGGTGTTCTTCCATAATGCAACATCCTTGTTAGTAACGCCATGCTAATGGAGTAGGAATAGTTTTCATGCTGAATATGATGCACTGTTTAGTGCCTAACATTTCTAAGCAGCACGTTTAATGCTACACATCAGATTATAAAAAGTTGATCAAGGCTGAAAAACATGTTTTGCTGACAATGAACAGGCCTTGACTAGCACAGGCATAGTAACAACACAGAAAGGATTACCATCCTGATTTCTCAGTGCGCATCAGTCATTACTGAACAACAAAACTTGGTGTTTTGCAGGAGTGAAATTGCCATTAAGCCATCCTGCTAACTGGTTCATGATTCTGAGGAAGGAAACCACTGTAAATAAGGGTCCAGATATTTACAAAGCAAACTTAAAAATGAAGCAGTTAATGGTTAAACAGAGTTATGTAGTACAATTAGCTATTATATGGAAGGTTTTGTACTATGTAGACTTGCACAGAATTTAGAAAATGCTTTGTGCATGAAAACCAAGTTCTTGAAATAGCTAAGAGAGATTTTTTAAGGAGTATCCCACTGCATCTGAGGTGTCCAAGTGAGCAAAGCATGTTAATGCATTTTGAGACTTCTGAATGCACACATCAACCCATAAAGCTTTAAAGGTCATATGAAACTTTTCTTGCTTTAACTAACAATGTTCATAGAAGTTCAACACACTATGCTGTTTGGACAGGAAAGCCCAGTATATAATGCAAAACATAACATAGCAGTGGGGGATACAGGTTAACATCTTATTGCAACTTGAGTGCTGTTGCCCGGCATTAAGAAGTAAGACTCTGCTCTACGTTTCAGAAAACATATGTCATACTTGCATGGCTGTAAGTCTGTGCAAGCTAGTAGATGTGATGCTAGCCTTGCTAAGTGAGAAATATGATTAGTAAGAATGTCTCGGGGGGGGGGGGGTATATTACAGTAAACAAGTATATGTTTCAATAAGAATTAGATTTAGCAAAAGAAAAATTTACCATTTCTAAAAATGCATAGGCAAGGAGCAGTAAATGTCTGTGTAATCAATGATTTTACGTGGTATAAATATAAATATATCTAAAATGAGGATTCTAAAATTGTATTCTGCTAATAAAAAATAATGTCAGATATTTCCATGTAGTGCTTGTTAAAATTAGTTCTGTAAATATGATTCTGTATCACCAAAAGCAGCATACGTTTAACAGATTCACACCATGCATTATTTATTTATTTTTGGGTAAGATTTATTCTGTTATAAATTCAGCATTGTCATATCATACAGATGTACTTATTAGCACTCTGATTATAGTCTACTTAATGGGGGGACATTTAGTTTCCCAACAATTTTGGGCGATGTGGTTGAGCTTTTGAGGTCTCCTTTCGCCATAAGCTTAGCAAGATTCGCCATAAGCTTAGCAAGAACCTATGAACCTTTAAGAAGATGTTTTTAATGCTGTCAAATGCTAAAAGTTCATAGGTTCATAAGTAAATATTAGGCTAGCTTCCCTTCTGGGCAAAAATCTGTGATCCTATTTAATTCTTTCAAAAACTGTTTATCTTCTAACAGTGGATGATGTTATTTTTCAGAAGAATTAAGTACGATCAATAAAATTTTGTGGTAAGGAATTATCCACTTAACTTGTATTAAAATGAAGCATTGAATGCAAAAAAAATTCTGATTATAAGCTACTTTTATATTATGACGCACAGTTTTGGCCAACAATAACTAATGAAGAAGTAAATAGATGTTGAAGTTTTACTTTAACATGTAGCTTTGATTCTTGTACAATTAAAGTTTTCAATAATTGGAACATTTTGTAGGCTGATGAAAGGGTTGGTGGAGGGATTTGTCGGGTTAATTCTGATTACAAATGAGACTGGTAATGCTCCTGGTTTTATTTGCAAGAACAACTTTAACATATCTGTTTTGAACTTTTTAATAACAATATCATAACTGGTACAATTCCTAAGAAGAAAGATACTTGTTCATGCAACAGCTGTAAACAGTGGCTGGTATTCATAATCATTTGTACAGTTGTGATAGGGTTATCCCTGATGTTTGCAAATGAGCACAGCAAAGGCAAGATTCATCGAAGCCATTTACACTAATGTGATATGCCTTAAGTATTATGATATGCAAATAAGAAATTTTGTAAAGCGGCATATGGTAATGAGGTAGTCTTGCAATTCATAGTCCAATATCCATTCAGTATGCAAATCTCTTGTTAAAGGTGGTGATTTGCCTTTCATATCTCATTTGCAATCCACAAACTTGCCAACCAGCCATCTCTTCATTAGTTTATCCAAGTATGCATAAGCACCTCACTAACACACAAATGAATTTTCCCCAGCCCCCCTTCAGTAGCTTGTGTAAGTATACACAAGCACTCAAATGACACAAAGTAAATTATTTTGCCCAATTATCACTTGAGCAGTTTGTCTAAGTATGCACAAGCACCAAAATGAAACATTTCCCCACCTATCCCTTTAGTAGTCTATCCATGTATGCATAAGCACTTCATGGACTCTAAATGAAATGTTTCCCCCACTTAAAAATTCACCCTGAAAGTCTGTGATTTGCATAACCACATAGCACTGCTCTTCATGGATTACCGCTATGAAATGAGACTGTCATTTTTTTATAAATTCACCATCTTATATTATGAGAATATTTATTGGTTATAAAACCTCAGGTTATTTCAGTTATTAACTCTAAAAATGTTGTTTATGCTGTATCTTGTATTGGATCTACTTCAGTAGACCAAAAGTTCACTTACCCAACTTTCAGATAGCTGAGATGAAAAGGCCGACAACCGCGGAACACTAACTTCCCACTCCAGATAAGTAACCGCTTGGCCATCCTGAAAAAATAGTAAACCGAAGGAAAGTAAACCCATCCATGTGGAGGGGCTTTGCCCCCTCACACCCCCCTAACTAAATATACCAACTCCGAGATCACACTACTGTGGGTTTAAGGGGCAAAGTTCAACAGGGTGGCCAAGTGGTTACTTACCTGGAGTGGGAAGTCTGTTCTGTGGTTGTCTGCCTTTTCATCTTGGCTATCTGCAAGTCGGGTAAGTGAACATTCGGTCTACTGAAGTAGGCCCCTTATATTACATGTCAGACATTCTGTATTGACAAAACTGGAAAAGGCATTAATTGAATGTTTTGTGAACACATGTATGCCATTTTAAAAATGTGTAAAACAAATGCATTATGTAAGCATTCGGGTGGATGTGATACTGTTTAAATATTTCAGTTTTATGTTCTGGATGTTTTTTAAGATTTGAGCAGGGTGATTTAAAAACTATTTATGATAGATCTTGCTTAATGCTAATAGCCTTAGAGTTAAATGATCATTTGAATTTCAAAGCTACATTAAAAAAATGCCCACATAAACATTAATAAGGGGGAGATGCTCCTGTTTTTACATAATCGTAGTTGTTTTGAATGCATTTGTCTGAAGACCTCATTTTTATGCAACAAAAGTGCTAGCCTGTGTTATTTTTAATTAAGTTGCAGTTTTACCCTAGTTTGGCAAAATGTATTTTACTTTTTAAAATATTATAACTCACTAAAAAGTTAATAAAACAAGAGATCTTCAATATGTATTTTCTGAACAATAGCTAGCATTAAATTCTAATGTCTGGCAACTGTTAAAACATTTTTTTAAAGGGTGCTGACATGTCTGCAGATGATGACAGCAAAAGTTCAGGAAAAGATAAAGAGACTGCTACAACAGTGTTTGGAGCAAATACCCCTATTGTATCCTGCACCTTTGGCAGTAAGTTTCCACTTTTTTATTTGTTTGACCTTCCCTGTTTGACATCACATATGTATTGGGCACTGTACCTGCCAATAATGAGTGTTGTTGGGTTGTTATAGTGAAATTATTTATGCCAGCTACACCTGAAAAGTGAATACCTTAACTCACAGGCATGCAGAGTAATGCTTAACTAGATAAAAATGACTGCTGATGTAGTTGTATTTAACAAGACCAGTATGCATTGAACTTGGGAATATGAATTTGCTGTGGTTATTTTATTTTGTGCATTCAGAGGTGGTGGAGACTATCTTTAGTTGATCTTCCTTGTTGCAGGAATATAATCTGTCACTGGCATATTCTGTAATTACATTGTGTTGCATGAATAACACATTTTAATGGTTTAAGAAACGCATAATATGAAGCCCAGGGAAGGACTGAAAAGAAAAGTTGTGGGCCTTTGTCTTCCCAAATACCACATTCTTATATTTAAAAAAAAAAAAAACACTGCACCAGTAGTCCCAGCCAGATGTTTATTCACCACAGTTTTTGAATAAAGGTTTGACTGGGAGTTTTGATGCAGCGTTTTTATTATTTTTAAGTTTCCATAGTATGCCATTTTGCAGTTTATTTTATACATTCTTTTATGTATTTGTTTGCTTGTATTAGTTTACCAGGGTAGAGGACTGATAAACAAATGACCAGTTGCATGTTCATCCCAGGTTGCAAAAAGTAATAATCAGTTATTAGTTACATTGTAGTTAACAAAAGTGACAACAAACAAACATTGGGTAATCAATAACTGTACATTCTGTACATATTTACAGAAGGAAAATAGAAGATAATGCTAAAAGGAGGAGAATGGGGTTTGTAAGCCAGTAAGGAAGTTGTGAATGAAGAGGAGAGGGAGGGCATAGTAGAATTAGATTGGGTAGGATAACGAGGGTAAATAAGAATTCTAGGGGGTAGGAAAGGAGTTGTTCTATTGCAGTATCAATGTTTACCCCGACTGTCAAATGTATGAATTATACAAAGCTATAACATTTTAACTGTACAATGACTGAAAGGTAAATGATCTTTCACAAGGAATTTTGCTGTTTTCTTTGCAAATTGATCCCATCTAAATATGTTCTAAACGTATAGTATATAATTACTGGTATTAAACAAATTACCACTTACTGTAACAGTTTCTTTGTAAACATCTATAAATGTGCTCAAAAACCACACCCATACAATTTTTCAAATTTGGAATGACAATGTTCGCACTCGCTTTTCATTGCTGTGCTCAAGTACCTATGGGTTGCCTGATTTTAATTTGATCTGCAATTCAAATATACTGCCATTTTGTCTGAGCCATGCCTGAAAAAGGTCCTTGAAGAGCCCACATACCATAAATTCGTCAAGCAATTGATCAATTAAATCAAAAATGGAGAACAAAATAAAACAGAAAAACATCTAGTTAATATTAAGTTTTGTCCAATAAGCATTTTTATTTTGTTTTTATTTTAATTTAATAGTGCCCACATAGAAGCATTACTGAACACTTTTAAGTCATTGTAATAACCTTAAATAATGTTTAATTTTGTAATGATTTTTTAAAATCGTTTCCATCATCCCATTGTGATTTCTAAGCTGTGTGTGTGTGTGTGTGTGTGTGTGTGTGTGTGTGTGTGTGTGTGTGTCACAACAGCTCAATAACATACTTTTATACAGCCTGAGGTGTATTATGGTTATGAATGCTAATTTGCTGAAATCACAATATTTTATGATGGTGAGATGATGCATCTGTAATTTACAAAATATAGCACAATTTAGTAAACGTGACATGAATATTTTTATGCATTTTTGAGAAACTCACAATTTATAGGGGCAAGTCTACTTTGCACCAATTTCATGTTTCATTTAAGGTAGTTCTACAGCTTTAGCCTTAAGAAAGGAAATACTGTACATGTTATATACACAGGTGGAAGCAAATTTTAATATCTCCTGGGGAGTATAATTTTACTTGTGTATTTAACTTTAATATGAGAAATAAAGAAGAGTATCACATATTTGGTCAGCAGTACTTCTCTTTGCAGAGATCAGCCTTTAATAGGAGCAATAGCTGAAGAGTTTTTGACCAATCTTTTTATAGCAATAATTTTGTAAACTCTGTGGCTGCCATTAAGTATAGCTGTACATGTCTTTCAGCTGTGAAATGGATTGTTAACCTGAGATGTTTGCATAAAAGCCTTGTATTTGCGCATACCCTTGCCTTGTATATATACACAAAGTCCTCTAGTTTAAAATCTGCTATAGGAAATGCTTTCCATAGTCTCCCATCATTCATAGCTGCTAGCTTGCGCAGAAGGCAGCACCACTGCGGGTCATCTTGTAGTATGCTACTAAACACACTCACAAAGTGACTCTCCCCTACTCCTTCCCATCTATTACACTTCTCTGTCATCTGTGTTTCTGACCTGGTGGATATGGGCATGCTGAGGCAGAGTAGTAAGTGTCTCGTGTTCACTGACAAGCATTTAATTTTAGGACAGACAAACGTAGTGTGAGAGCTGTAGATGCACAATGTCACTGGAGGGAAAGCTCTCACATACACACATGAAAAATGCAAACCAGTTTGTCAGCATTAAAACCAAAACACTCACCACCAACACTAAGGAACAAAGAAACAGACACACATATGCAGAGGTATTGGCATATAATCTACCCAAACCTCCCAAGACCTCATACAACGCTGAAAATCATAGTTGCCCCACTTTCAAGCCCATAAGGCAACACAACCAAAAAATTCTAGCTATTGGGGATTTCAATGCAAGACATACTGATGTTCCCCTTGCCAAGTTAACCAAGGCAAAGATCAAGGTGAACTGTCTGTCTCGAGCCAAGATCCACCAGATCATGCATGCACTTAGGTCTTTTACCTACAAGTACCAGTATGACATGGTCATAGTCCATGTGAGTATAAACAATGTAAGATGAACCACATTGGACTATATGAAGAGAGACATGATGGGGCTCTCTGAATATGTGTCCCAGGTAGGTGTGAATATAGTCTTGAGTAGCATACTATCTTCAGCAGTGATGATGCCACAGTACCAGCAAAAAAAAAAAGTGATTGACTTCACTCGGCTTAGTTTCTGGTGTCCCAACAATAGGAGCCAATATCTTTCAGCCTGGGGAGATACTATCAACAAACCATGATGCTTTGCCAATGATGGTTTGCATGTGTCACGACTTGGCTTCTGGATACAGGTGAAAACTTTATCTATCCCATAGTGCCTTTTTTAGGCCATGCCAAGTTGTTAAACCCTCCAACACAACAAAAATCACTCATAGCCACCTAAAGGTACTGCTGCTGAATGCTAGGAGTTTAAACAAAAAAAAGAAACTGCACTCCCTCGAAGCAGTCCTCACCTTAGAGAATGCACACATATGTGCAGTCATAGAAACATGGTTCAGAACATTGGAGAGCATCCTAGCTATCAAAGGTTACAGTGCCTTTCATATATTTCAGTCTGCCTTAGCTCAGTTTAAAACAAAGGGAGGAGGTGTCTTTGTTCATAAAGGACAAGTACACTGCTAGACCAGTCCAACAACGTGACTCACTTGAGCTGCTCCATTTCCAACTAACCATAGGTGTGATCCCCTATCATATAATTGCTAGCCACACATCCCCTAATATGAGTCTGGAAGTCACCTAAACCTACTGGAATCTCTTAACATTCAGCCTAATGCAATACATGTGGGTGACTTCAACTATCCCTGCATAAACTGGGAGACTTATGCAACCCATAACTCACTTGATCAGAGGTTTTTGGACTTCGTCAATGCAAACACCCTGGAGCAACTCCTCAGCTAGAGGTTACAAATATTCTAGACATGGTACTCATGGACATGGGGATGGGGAGGTACTGCTCCCTGCCATGCATTAACTCCTCCCTCATAAGATCCAACCATAAAGTGGTTTCCTTTAATATTAAAACTAGCCTAGAACCCCCATTAAATGCCAAACCTTTTAAGACTTTGCTAAGGCCAGTTACTTTAAATAAAGTGGCAGCTTATTAAACTGCCAAGGCCCTCCGAACTCAGAGTACACTGAGGCCTACTCTGTGTTTTACACAAAAGCATTGTTCAACCACATTCATAGCTGCATAGACAAGGCAGCAGATGTCTGTGTCAAATCTGTGATTACTGTCAAAAAATACACCCTTGTGGATCCCTAGCATAAATAGCCTGTTCAACAAATGGAAAAAAAAATCCTCTCCAAAGCCAAGAAGGAACATATAAAACAATGCAAAAAGAAAATCCCCAATCTAAACAAACAAGTTGGAGAGCCAAAGTAAACTATGAGGCAATGTTAGCCTCCTAGGTGAAAGATAAGCATAAGACTTTTTTTTTTTAATTATGTTTGTAACCTCAGGGGAAATCCTGAACAATGTGTAAAGACTGTTGTGCCATTACAAGGGAACAGGTCCTTACTGCACTCACTAAAGCCAAACACACAGCCTCCATGGGTCCCAACAACATTCCAGGGTGCTTCTTAAATTGATTAAAACAGGATCTGTAAGGATCACTAGAAACTCACTTTAACCACAGCCTCCAGACAGGATGTGTCCCAGAGGAATGGAGAACTGCAACAGTCATCCCTCTGCACAAGGGGGGCCAATCATCTGACCCAAGGAACTACAGATCCATAAGCGTAACTAGTCTTATCTGCAAGTGCATGGAGAGAATTATGGACTGGATCAATAATGACACAGGAAAACTCCAAACACTGGAACAGACCCAATTTGGCTTTGTCAAAGGGAAGTATTACCTGCTCAACCTGGTGGACTTCTTTGAGAAAGTCACTGGAGCCATGGATGATGGCACCATGGTACATACCGCTTATCTGGACCTGGCCAAAGCCTTCACCACAAATCCCCCATTCTCAGGGATCATAGATAAAATTACTGCAAACCCTTACATCATCAGGTCGATACCAATCTGACGGGACACATGTCTATACAGGTGACTCCATTTATGATGAAAAACCCATTACAAGCAAGGTTCCAAAGGGCTCAGTGTTGGGGCCCCTCCTGTTTGGTATATACGTCTCTGAATAAAGGCCAATGTTGGTGACCTCTGGCTCACCAAGTTTACTGATAACTATAAGCTGGGAGCAATCATTGAATCCCTAAATTATGTTGACATCCTACAAACAGGCCTAAAAATGACAAGTGACTGGTGTCAAAATCATGGCCTGAGGCTACATGCTAAAAATGTGAAATCATAGCTCAAGTAAATCAGATATTTCTGCAAATTATAATATTGACAGCACACCCTAAAAGTAGACCCAGTGGTGAGGAACACAGATGGATAGTAGTAACCTAAACTTTGACCACCAGGTAGCCATGGTAGTAAGGAAACCCTTCTGTGTGCCTCAACTTATAAGTAAATGCATGACATCAAGGTGAAAGGAAGTCCTAGTACCATTGTGTTCGGCACTTGTCAGGCCTTTAATCGAATACAGTGCTCCCTTCTGCATGCACCTAACCAGGCACTTGCTCTAATTAGAGTGGTCCTAGAGGTTTCTCAGTAAAAAAAAAATACAGAGCATAAGATATGTCTTATGTGGATTGATTAAAGGCCCTATCCCTGTGCTTCATCTAATACTGTTTATTGAGAGGTGATTCATGCTTAACCTACAAGGCATTCTCTGATTCATCCCTGATGAAAATGTTACATATTCACAAGAAAAATTAGACAAGGTCGCATGTTCCATGGATCTGAACTTTATCTGTGACTCTAATAGAACTTGCTGGAGAGACAGAGTATCATCCCAAAGGCTACCTTCTCTGTGGAGTAAACTTCTCATCTTCGTAAAACAAAGTTCCTCCATTACTGTCTTTAAACGGAGTTTGGATGAATGGATGGGGAACCATAAATTCACTCTGGGTACTGCCCATGTCCCTTATGGACAGAGGCAGTCTGTAAAATGACTCAGGGCTCCAACACCCAATGGCCCACTACCTTGATACTACTCTATCCCATATAAATGGAATTAAGATACAGTACTGTCGTATTCTGGGTATTATGGCTAGGCTTGTAAAGACTCTTGCTCTATTAGTCTTGGAATCACCTATAAATTTATTAACCTATGCTTTAAGAACTGACTCGCCTGTCTATATTCAGGTCTGGGCATCTAAAATGCAGTTCTTACCACAGCTTAATAATTTTCGCTTGTAATTAAGATACCGTTTTTTTTGTCCCCTTGCCTACAGGCCATCGAGCCTTCCTTTATTCAGACAGTAAGTTATTCCAGGTGTGTGCATGCGAGTGAATGGAGGCTGTCATCCAAGCAGTCAGGAGTGTGATTTTTATGCTCTCACTAACATCCTGACAATGAAAGTTTCTTTCATTTTTGGCACTAACCCTGCCCGTGGTAGTAATGTGAATACTGGCATCACACCATCATGACACTAAGCTAAATTTCTGAAATTGTAACCACAGGGTTTGAGCTCCAGTAATTGGTTTTGACTGGATCACTCTCTATCAAGTCTGTTATATTTAACACAGCTACATCCACACAGGGTCTGGGATGCACAAGCCAGTGCTTTTCTTCATGCCGGTCCCAAGCCTGGATAAATGGGGAGGGTTACGTCAGGAAGGGCATCCGGTGTAAAACCTCTGCCAAATAACTTATGCGGACAGCAATACAGATTTCCATACCAGACTGGTCAGGCCCGGGTTAACAATGACCGCCAACAGGGTGCTGGCAGAAATTGGGCTACTGCTGGCCAAAGGAGAAGAAGAGGGGGAAGGCATAGCAGAAAGAGAGGAGGAAGGTTAGGAGTGTAGTAGTGAGGGTAGGAACGTTGAATGTTGGCAGTATGACTGGTATAGGGAGAGAGCTAGCTGATATGATGGAGAGAAGGAAGATTGATATATTGTGTGTGCAAGAGACCAGATGGAAGAGGGGAGTAAGGCCAGGTGTATAGGAGGTAGGTTCAAATTTTTCTATCATGGTGTGAATGGGGAGGAGAAATGGGGTAAGGTTTATCCTGAAGGAACAGTATGCCAAGAGTGTTTTGGAGGTGAAAAGAGTGTCGTTTATGAAGCTGGAAATTGATGGTGTAATGATGAATGTCGTTAATGCATGTGCTCCACAAATTGGGTGTGCTATGGATGAAAAAGAAAAATTTTGGAGCGAGTTGGATGAAGTGGTGGTGAGTGTACCCAAGGGTGAGAGACTGGTAATTGGAGCGGATTTCAGTGGGCATGTTGGTGAAGGGAACAGAGGGGATGAGGAAGTGATGGGCAGATGTGGTGTTAAGGAGAGGAATGCAGAAGGTCAGATGGTAGTGGATTTTGTGAAAAGGATAGACATGGCTGTGGTGAGTACGTATTTTAAGAGGGAGAAGCATAGGGTGACTTACAAGAGTGGAGGAAGATGCACACAGGTGGGTTATATCCTATGCAGGAGGGCCAGTCTGAAGGAGATTGGAGATGAAAGTGGTGACAAGGGAAAGTGTAGTTAGGCAGCATTGGATGGTGGTTTGTAGGATGACTGTGATCAAGAAGAGGAGGACAAGTGCGAGAGCAGTGCCAAGGATCAAATGGTAGAAGCTGAAAAAGGGTGATTGTGAGGTGGAGTTCAGGAAAGAGTTAAAACAGGCACGGGGGGGCAGTGAAGAGTTATCAAATAGCTGGGTAACTACAGCAGAGATGGTAAGGGAGGCTGCTAGAAAGGTGCTTGGTGTGACATCTGGGGAGAGGAAGGAGGAAGACGAGGAGACCTGGTGGTGGAATGAGGAAGTACAGGAGAGTATACAGAGGAAGAGGTACAGGACAGTATACAGAGGAAGAGGCTGGCAAAGAAGTGGGATTGTCAGAGAGATGATGAAAGTAGACAGGAGTATAAGGAGATGAGGTGCATGGTAAAGAAAGAGGTGGAAAAGGCTAAGGCATATGAAGAGTTGTATAAAAGGTTGGACACTAAAGAGGGAGAAAAGGACCAGGCTAGACAGAGGGACCAGCTGGGAAAGATGTGCAGCAGGTAAGGGTGATGAGGGAAATGTACTCACTAGCAAGGAGAGTGTGTTGAGAAGATGGAAAGAGTACTCTGAGGGGCTGATGAATGAAGAGAATGAGAGGGAGAGAAGGTTGGATGATGGGCGGATAGTGAATCATGAAGGGCAGTGGATTAACAAGGCGGAAGTAAGGATAGCTATGAAGAGGATGAAGAATGGAAAGGCTGTTGGTCCAGATGACATAACTGTGGAAGCATGGAGGTGCTTGGGAGAAATGGCAGTGGAATTTTTAACCAGATTGTTTAATGAAATCTTCAAAAGTCAGAGGATGCCTGAGGAGTGGAGAAACATTGTTTTGGTACCTATTTTTAAGAGTAAGGGTGATGTGCAGAGCTGTAGTAACTACAGAGGGTTAAAAATGATCAGTCACAGCTTAAAGTTATGGGAAAGAGTAGTGGAAGCTAGGTTAAGAAGGAAGGTGATGATTAGTGATCAGCAGTATGGTTTCATGCCAGTAAAGAGCAGTACAGATGCAATGTTTGCTCTGAGAGTGTTGATGGAGAAATATAGAGAAGGTCAGAAGGAGTTGCATTGTGTCTTTGTGGACTTAAAGAAAGCATATGATAGGGTGCCTAGAGAGGAGTTGTGGTATTCTCTGCCACTCCTGACTTCCTCATAGAAGTATGTTAAGAGTGGTACAGGATATGTATGAGGGTAATGTGACAGTGGTGAAGTCTGCAGTGGGAGTGACAGATGTGTTTAAGGTGCAGGTGTGATTACATCACGGATCAACTCTGAACCCTCTCTCGTTTGCAATGGTGATGGACAGGTTGACAGACGAGATCAGACAGGAGGCCCCATGGACTATGATGATTGCAGTTGACATTGTGATGTGTAGTAAGAGTAGAGACCATGTTGAGGGAGACCCTGGAGAGGTGGGAGATGTGCTCTAGAGAGGAGAGGAATGAAGGTCAGCAGGACTAAGACAGAATATCTGTGTGTGAATGAGAGGGAGGATAGAGGAATGGTGAGGATGCAGGGAGTATATTTGGCGAAGGTGGATGAGTTTAATTACTTGGGATCAACAGTTCAGAGTAATGGTGAGTGTGGAAGAGAGGTGAAGAAAAGAGTACAGGCAGGGTGGAATGGGTGGAGAAGAGTGTCAGGAGTGATTTGTGACGGACTGGTACCAGTAAGGGAAGGTCTGCAAGAGGGCAGTGAGACCAGCTATGTTGTATGGGTTGGAGACGGTGGCGTTGACAAAAAGGCAGGAAATCAGAGCTGGAAGTGGCAGAGTTAAAGATGTTAAGATTAGCACTGGGTGTGACAAGGGTGAACAGGTTTAGAAATCAGTATATTAGAGGGTCAACTCAGGTTGGACGGTTTGGAGACAGTCAGATAGGCAAGATTGCATTGGTTTGGACATGTGCTGAGGAGGGATGCTGGGTATATTGGGAGAAGGATGCTAAGGATGAAACTGCCAGGTAAGAGGAAGAGAGGAAGGAATAAGATAAGGTTTATGGATATGGTGAGAGAGGACATGCAGGTGGTTGGTGTGACAGCGCAATATGCAGAGGACAGGAAGAAACAGAAACAGATGATCCACTGTGGCGACCCCTAACAGGAACAGCCGAAAGAGAAGAAGACATTCATGCAGGGTCTTCTCTTCAAGGCTTTGAGAGGTGTGAGATGCAAGCTTTTCATCCAAAGGGAAGGAAAAAAGCTTTTATTTAAATTCTGCTTAAATATTTCAAGTTGTACTTATAGTGACCTGCGTGGTGATACTTTTTTGAACTTCTCTGCTTTTTGTTCATGGCTTAGCCAAAAAAGGTATCTGTTTGCATTTTTTTAGTTTGTTCTGGGACCTTAGACTTGTAGCTTCATTTGCAGTTGTGTGAAGATCGTGTATTACTGCAAGATTTTAGCATCGGGTTTGCATTATACTGCGCTTCTGTTTCAGTAAGTAGAATTACATATAAAAGGTAGCTCTTTGTATTTTGAACCCAGTCTGGAACCTCAATCAGTCTTGTAGCTTCTTTCACAGTTGTGGTTGGACTGTGATCTACTACCAGATCTGAGTGACATTTAGTCAAGTATTACAGTGTTACTGGTAAATTTCTGCATAGGCTGGTTCCTTAGCATGTGATAGGATTGCAGTAGTGGAAGTATTGTGAATTCTGCTTCAGGATTTGTGCTTCAGTACTTTTTTATAGCTGTATATACCTAGCCGTTGGCAAACAGAACATGCCGGAGAGAAAGATACTTCTGTCAGCGATTGACACTTCTTTGGAATAAGCAAATTGAAGCATGAGCGCTTCCATTACCCTATTCAAGTGCAACCTTGACAACTGGATATCTGACCGTAAATTCACCCCGGGATTTCACCTGTGTCCATCATGGGCAGGGGTAGTAGGTGCTAATCACAAAATCGCTCTGCTAATGATAACCATCTATGGTCAATAAGGATACTCAGGTTTTTTACATGCCTTGGCTTGTAAAGGCCATAGGGCTATTAGCCTAGTAAACTGCTGTGAACCTATAAAGTTGCATTCCAGTGCCTTTCTGTTTACCTTGCTACTGTTTTTCCCCTGTTCTTTGTGTCTGCCTGACCCCCGACTGAGCCATTAAGCTAAAAGTTTCTGAAATTCTAATATAGGAAGATAGATCAAGTTTGAATTATTTCCCCAACCCTCATGCCCTTCTGGTGTTGTGGTTTTAAAATGCTGTGTCTTTGGCTTCTACCCCTTATGGTAATCTGATTTCCAAAATCCTTCCATCTTTTTCATTGCTACTGTTTGTTGTTCAAACTGCTTAAGTACTTTTCTACCCATTATTTTCAATATATCCATAATACTAAGTGCCAGCCCAGCAAACCAGTATTGTACTTCCCTTACTACAAATCGTCTCCTGCTCATTTTCCCAAAGTTCCCATCTGCTTGCTGCCCTCTCCACACGCAGGGGGTTCCTGAGTTAGTACTGTTTGATCCTTGCCAGATACGATATTTTTTTATTGTTTTGCACTTTAGTTAACTGTTGTATTTTTGTTTTATTTGTTGGTTTTACCTTTAAATTATTCTAAAAGTCCCTAGTACTTGAAATTGCCTTATTAGGATAGTTTGTTGTTTGCTGTTGCATTACACTCACAAGCCATTTTTCTTGGTGTTAATAAATCAAGAGGTTAGCAGTGCCATGTACAAACAGAAACAGCCAGAAAGTAAATTTTATCTATAAAACTTTCCTCAGAACTGAAACCTTTAACTTAGTGTGGCTAAAACAGTCATTGCACAGAGATGAGGTAAGAGCAGATAATTTGCATATTAAACAGTACTGCTATCAAATCTTAGCACAATCTAGCTTAGTCTAGTTCCAAACATCAAAGATTACCCAAGGAGACCTCTGTATAACCCAGTCTATGACCTACAGTAGTCCACCCAAATACATGTCCTGACAACACGGATATGTAGTTTCCAAATGTCTCCATAGCCAGGTTGATAGATATGAACTTTGAGACAATGTAACAGTTGTCTCATGTTCATAGACTGCCATTAAGGTTCATAGGTAGGTACTAGGCTATTGGCCCTAGGGCCTATACAAGCCTAGCCAAAAAGGTTCCCTGGCTTTCGCCACCCAAGAAAATTATTTTCCTGTGCCCCTGTCAAGCAGAACCACAAAAGTGATCCCCGGGGTGAATTTCCTATTACCCATCCAATCATCAGGATTTTTCTTGAAGAGTGCTAATGAGGACCTCTGTTTGATATAGATAGGTAGTATGTTCCAGAGTATGGGAAGTCTCTGGGACAGGAATCTATCCCTCCAGCATGTTCTGTTTATTGTGGTGACAAGGTTTAGGTCCCTAGAGTGTGTAGCTCAGAGGGATTGGGATTTCTTTAAGTGGAGCATGTTCAACAGCTCTGGGTTTGACATAGCTTTGTATGTTAGGCAGAGCAATATGTGATGGAGTAAAGCTGGAGTTTTCCGTCTGTGTAAGACATCTGTTTGAGGCCAGTAATCCTCTTTGTTAGGTATTTTTGCAGCCTTTCCAGTTGCTGTAGACGTCTTGAGGTACATACCAAAAGGGGTGTTGTACTCTATAATGGGCCTAATGAGTGATGAGTAGAGGGGAACAATGACCTCTTTTTTTCTGTATGAGAAACCTTTTGTGATGAGGTGTGCCACATAGAAGGATTTCCTGGCCACTATGGCAATGTGATTATCAAAGGAGAGACTACTGTCCACCTGTGTCCCAAGGTCTCTTATCACACTTTTGGTGTTAAGTAGACTACCACCTATATGGTAGTTCATAGGTTCAGAGTTTTTACCAAAGGGGATGACGATGCACTTTATGGCATTGAGCTTGAGACCATGGCTTTTGACACCAGGCTTCTGTCTCAGTGTGGCCCTTTTGTAGGATATCCACATTGGTAGGAGTTTCAATTATGGCTCCTAGTTTGCAGTCATCTGCGAATTTAGTTAGCCAAAAGACCTTCTGTGTTAGCCTGTGCTTCAGAGAAGTAGATAAACAGGAGAGGACCCAGGACTGAACCCTGTGGTACTCCATTTGTCACTGGTCTGAAGTCTGATTTGGAGTCTGCTACTTTCAGTGTGGGTTCTGTCAGTAAGCCAGTTGGCAACCCATCTTGTGACATAGGGATTTATACCTAGTTTAGTGAGTTTATCTATAATTCGAGTGGGGGATGGTGTCGAACGCATTGGCGAGATCTAGATAGGCTATGTGAACCACCTTACCCTCATCTATGGCTTTGGTGACTGCTTCAAAGAAGTCTATCAGGTTTAGGAGACAAGATCTGCCTTTTACAGACGCAAACTGTGTGGGGTCTAGAGTTTGTATATTTCCAATGTCTTTGTTTGAGTTCCATGATGATACAATCCATGGCCTTGCAGACCAGGCTCGTCAGGTTAATGGGGCGGTAGTTCCCGGGGTCTGTTGTGGCCCCACCCTTTGTGGAGTGGATAACCGTCACGGTGTACCATTCAATGGGCACACAGCCTGAGGTGAGATTATGATTGAACATGGTACTTAGGTGCGGTGCCAGTTCATTATGTAGTTCATGTAGAAGGCAGCCTGGGATGTTGTCAGGTCTCATGAATGCTGTGTTCTTGGCTTTGGAGAGTGAGGTTTTTACCTGTGCAGCCATGATTACAGAAACTTTGCATTCTTAGGGTATAAAGATGGGCCCTTTAGGGAGCAAGAGGGGGGTAAAGTTAGCATTGAACCTATCTGCCAGGATGTTGGCAATATCATTTGTTTCTGCATATTTAGTGTCATTGTGTCATTGTGTTAGTGTCAGAACAGATCTGTGTGTTGCCATTGACATTCTTGACATAGCTATAGAATGCTTTGTGGTTGTCTTTAGAATTAGTGGCGATTTTGTTTTCATAACTAGCTTTGGAGGAGTTTGAGGGATCTCAGCTTCTTACTGAGGCTAACCAGGGAGTTCCTCCAGTCGTGGGATTTTACTATTTTTTTACAACAGTTTCTTTCTTCTGCTGTAGAGTTTGTTTAATCCTTAAAGAAACTAACAGTGTGCAAGAGATGCAAATGCATAATTTCAGCGGAGGCAAAAATGTTGCATATAAACAAGGTCGTCAAGAACACATATGCACACACACATGCACAGTACAGCCACTACAGAGAGACTCCACCATGCACGCACACACACACACACACACACACACACACACACACACACACACACACACACACACACACACACACAGACCAACCTATGCTGAGGCAGTAAAAAGTAATCTTCCCAAACCTGAAAGACCTCATAAGCCTATAAACAGCAACATCTATCCTCAGCAATCTCTAAAGCACTCAACAAAAGTAACACCGCACATACTGCTACACTCAGTGAAGCCCCAAGAGCAAAGCCCATAAGGCAAGCCAACACATTACATAGGGCTCTTGTCATAGGGGAATCCACTGTATTTCACACAGATTC
This sequence comes from Protopterus annectens, assembly GCF_019279795.1. NCBI lineage: Eukaryota > Metazoa > Chordata > Ceratodontiformes > Protopteridae > Protopterus > Protopterus annectens. The sequence continues at coordinate 892,491,199 of NC_056748.1, forward strand.
ACCACTCACCAGACTGAACAAGGAGAACATAACGGCTGGTTGTGTATCTGAAGCCAGGATCTGCCAAGTCACACATGCACTCAAGTCTCTACACCACATGTACCATTGTGATTCTACCATAGTCCATATGGGCTTTAATGACCTGAGACATACTTCCTTAGACTGTATGAAGAGAGACATTGTTGATCTCTTTGAATGTTTGTCAGGAAGAAATGTGCATTGCATTGAGCAACATTCAACCTTCATCAAGGATGATGCCACAGTACGAATAAAAGATGATTGACTTCAATGATTGGCTTAGTTTCTGGTGTCTTTACAGAAGGATTCAATATTTCTCAGCATAGTAACCCATGATTAGCAAACTATGTTGTTTTGCAAAGGATGGTCTGCACCTGTCTCCCCTAGACTTTCCAATATTGGCTAAAACTTTATCTTAGAGCCTTTTATAGACCATGGCAAATTGACAAGCCTACTGACGTAGCAAAAAAAAAACAAAACAAAGAAACCTAATGGTGTTACTGCTCAATGCTAGGAGCATAAACAAGAAACTACATACCCTACAAGCTCTCCTCACTCTGGAGAATGTCACCATCTGTGCCTTTAATGAGACATGATTTAAACCCACAGAAGGTACTCTAGCAGTACAAGGCTTCAGTGACTTCTATACCTTTAGACCATCAGCTACACAGACGGGGACAAAAGGTGGAAGATTCTCAGTCTACATTAGGAACAAGCATAACTCTGTTAAACAGGATGATACCCTGGAATTTATCCATATGAGAATCACCATAGATTGTCCCACACCAGGTCATCACATGTCCCTAGAATTCCATAGCTCATACCTTGGCCTACTGGAGATGCCATTAAACCTCATTCATGGGAGACTTTAACTTCCCCTGTATAGACTAGGAAACATACACTGCCTCCTATTTAGAGGCATGATGATTCCTAAACTTTAACATAAATACCTTTGACCAGATAATATGCACACCCTCCAGAGGCTGAAATGTACTGGACCTAGTACTCGCCAATATGGGAGAGAGCTACACCCCTCCCTCTTGTCATGTTCTCACTGGTGAGGTTGGACCTCAAATGTCCTTCAAAGTTAAAACAAGTCGATAACCCCAGCTAACCCTGGATCACTTTAGAGAAAATGCTAAGTATCACATAGTTGTACAGTAGGACATGCAGGGGATGCCATATGAATAAAATAGACCTGATTAAGCCACTCCACTACAGTCTTTAATACAGAGTAAAGGCAAAAGACATTAAGGATACTGTGGGATGTTCCCTTCCCATCATAAAGCCTTTTTGGAGCAGCTGTCTGTCTAGATGTCCAGAAGTGCACTGAGTATTAATCACCATTGTTTGCTACCAGTAAATGTTTTGTTCAGCTTCAAGGTGCAGTTAAGCAGATTCTGCTCTAATCTATTCTCTTCCTAAGTATATTTAAAGAAGTATTACATAAGAAAGCCAAAAAAATGTTTAAACTCTCTAAGCTGCTTTTTACTGCACGGATAAAAGCATAGCTTGTTTAAATGTTGCTTATTAAAGTAATAGTCAAATTTTGAAAATGGGGTTTTCATTCATTCATTTAATGTGTGGTGGCAATATTTGGGGAGATGATTATATTTTTATTTTGAATGTGAAAGTATATGGGGTTGAGCAGTTACAAGTTTGTGGATACAGCAGATGTTTATGGCTGCACCCAACCTGTTTTGTTCATTGTTACTCATCATTCTCTCTCCTCCAATCAATTTCTCACACACAGTATGCAGGGAGAGACAAACACACACACACACACACACACACACACACACACACACATATGTGTAGTGAGATGCACACAGCATAACAGTAATTTGTTAGTCGCATGGGAATTCTGTGCACTGTGGCTGGCATCCTGTGCTATGGCTATGACATGACCTTCCAGAAATCCCTTTTTGTGTACTCAGCATATTCACTGGTATTTGCAACACGAGAGCTGTAGTTCACTAGTTAGCTGTATTTGGGAGAAGTAGGTTTGAGTAATGCAGCCTTCTGTTGTACAGGGAGTTTTGTGATTTTCATTTTTTCAGGTTTATTTGGTGAGGTTACACTTGTTTAACTCATTTAGATATCAAACACAGCTGTTTACTGTATAGTACTTCCAAGTGTCAGTATTGTAATCTCTCTCTAGAAGAAATGGACTATAGATAATTGTTATGCAAGGCCACAATCTGTCAGCAAATTCCTTGTCTTGTGTCTGAGTATTACAGCTGTGTGGGTAAAATCCTTGTATTGTATCTGAGTGCATTTATTTGTGCCCACTACAAAGAGTGGGTAGAAGGAATTCTACATTCATACCAAGTTATCAGTTTTAGCTGGGCCTTCATGCATCAGATTAAACCATTTTTTGAAAACTGCATTCGTTTTATTTTAATGAAACTATACTAGAAGACTTTGTCAGCTAAATTGGCTACTAATAAGTAATACAAAATAAAAACAGCAAAAAGGAGCTACTACTAGCCACCAGCTATACGAAATACAACTTTAATATGGAAAGCTTTCGAGCGTAACAAGCTTTCTTCAGTGCAAATAAAAAGTAACAAAATTCAACATGCATATATAGTACTTGCCACCAAATATCAAGTAAGTAAATTAATTAATTAGTGGCACTTATAGCTCATTTTATTTTAAATAACTTTTTTCATCACCACAGTAAGTTAAATTTCTGGTTTCATGGTGGTTAGTAGATTTGTCTGTTATGTGCCACTGCTTCAAGTCACAGACCCCCAAATGGGATTGTTTTTCCATTGTAACATCCCCCTTGATATTGACTACACATGCTTTTGCTATATGATGACCCTGTAATTATCCTACATTTTAGTTGTAGTTTCTGATGGAGCAGATAGATTTATGCTTGTCATGTTAAGTGAAAGAGATTTTACAAAGCAAATCCTGCAGTACAAATATTCTTTTTTACACTTTTGTATTTAGGCTAAATACATTTTAAGACTAGTATTTAATTATCAAAAATATCAAATGAATGTGGAAAAAATTGATCTGGTAGCTGTGAAGGAAAAAAAAACACCATGTCTTTTTACAAAGAGGTTGGAATTGTCATTCATATCAGTGTAGTCTTGAGTCTGGTTTTAACTCTCAAGAATTTAATAAGCAGATTAGAACATAACCATGTGCTGTTCTTCTTACACAGTGCATTTATAGTCAGGATGGTGCCATACCAAGTTGCAGGGCTGGTGTTAGCAATAGGGGGCCCCCAGCAAATGTCAAGTTGGGGACTCATAGGCACTTCCATTCTAAGTATCACCCTGTCACTGCCACCCCTCCTAATCAATCTTTTAGTTCATGCTGCAAACCTTTAGTGGTAATGTTAAAAGTTAAAACGTAACTAAAGGCAATGAAATCAGCCCACCCGGATATAATATATTGAGACTTGACCATGCAGCCAAGAAGGGCAGGGGGATAGCTATCCTATTTAAATCAGGGTTACAGATTACTACCTATGACTATAAACCACCTCAAGATTCTAATGCAGAAATTCTTATTTCCAAACTTCAACTCAACCCTTTCAAATCCATTTATATTGTCTGTATCTATATACCTCCTGGTAATAACAGTGCCACCATAGAATATATCCTTTGCTGGCTGTCTCAAAACATGCCCCAAGAAACCATAATCCTAGGTGATTTTAACATTTATTGGAAGTGCTGTAGCATAAGCAACACTACCCACCCACATTAACCTATTTGTTTTTTCTCAAACAGTTACCTCCCCTACCAGGATAAACAAGCCTAATAAGAAAGAAAGTACCTTAGATTGGATTCTCATAAATAACCATCCCCAGATATATGAATCTGGAACCCTCCCTGATGATGTAAGTGACCACTCATTCACCTACATCATAAGGCATAAGACCAATGCATCCATTCCAACCATTTTTAGGAAAATTAGGACCAAGAAAAACTTTAACCCTGATCTCTTTCAAAGCGAACTAAGAGCATGTGACTGGTCTCCCTTAAAATACCTCCCACTGGAGGAAGCTGTTAAATAACAACAAACTGGTGAAAAAAACTAATACTCTCAAACGAAGGCTTTAAGAGACAGAGCACAGTCCACAAAAAAGACAAGATAAATCCGTTTAATGAAGCGCTTTTCGTCGCCTACAATAAGGCAACTTCCTCAGATAAGTTTCAATTAAAAGAATACAATTTTATATGCTAATCTGATCACATGGTAAAGAGAACGTGATACCAATGTAACACAAAATAGTGCTAGCAATGTAAGAGTAAAAAGCATGTTAGAATTTATAACTGTTATTTATGCACTTGCCAAAACTATGGGTTATAAGTTAACAAAATGTTAACTCGTAGTAGGCAAGTTTACCAAACTTTGTCTAAAAATACAGTATAATTAAATCTAAAAGTAAATAAGTAAAAATTAATAAAAATTAGAAATCTATAGTTAAACTAATCACACACCTGGATACTAGTACAAGCTAAAAAAGTATTATATAAATGTTGTTAATTTAATTTATTCAATTTTTCTTCTTATAGTTAAAATTAAAATTAATATATGCAACCTTCACAATTAATAACTTACTAATAAAAAGTATTAAGTAAGCATATTGGAAGCCTATCTATCCAGGCTTTTAAGTTTTAAAAGACATACAATATTACAATGTTCATTTAAACCAGGCTCGAAGAATGCATTAGTTCTTATTTGCCATGACAATTCACAGTCTTCCAAGAGCAAATTTAAAGGCCCTCCTCTAATATCATGTTGAATTTGGTCAATTGCTCTAAACTTAAAACTGTGGCCTTCATAAGACATGACATGTTTAGCTCAAGCATTTTCTTCTTTGTTATTAGCTATTGCATAAGTGTGTTCATATATTCTGTCTCATAGGCGGCGTTCAATTTTGCCTATGTAGAATGCTTTGTATAATGTGCAAGAGGCTACATAGACAACTAGTTTAGAATTACAAGACAAATGACTCACAAATACATCCTTTAAATACCCAATCTAATTAAACTAGACATTATTCAATTAACATGTCAAACGGGTATGTAATTCATTATTATACATGTATACTATCTAAAATATGTTAAAAATAAATATAAGAACATATATCACCTATATAACATAGCTGTCAAATGTTCAAGTCATTAATAAAATTTATATACAATCTAAAATGACTGAATATTATAACATAAGTATGTATATTTAACAATATAATACATAGCATATATATTACAGTTTCTATCTATTCTAAACTTCAAAATATCAATATGTAAAATATATATAGTAAAGACAAGAGAATAAATATGTAAATATAATCCATAGAAAATGTAAAAATAAATTATATGTATATGTGTAATATGATTCACTATGAACTCTGGGTTATATAATTTAATAAAAATGGGTTATATATAAATATGTATGTTATATGGATATGTGTACAAAAATATATATAATGCATTCACATAACTATTATAAGTGTAAAAATGGATATAAATATAAAAATAAAAATATAAAAATGTATATGTATAAAAAAGCAATACAGATGTAAATATAAATGAGATTGTGATTATGTATTATAAATATATATGTATAAATATAATATGAATAATGAATAAATAAATGGTGGTATGATATGCATATGAATATAAATATATATGTGATATATTAAAATATGTATGTGTATAGTCTATATGTTGAATGTAATCTGTATTTTAAAAAGAATTAAAATATTAGTGCGGATGTATGTATGAGTTAAAAGAAAATATGCTTGTCTCTAAATTTAATGCATCTAAGACTTGTTTGAATTTATCCAAGAAAATTATTATTTAATATGTCTACGTTTCTTAAGATAAGGTTTAATGGATGCTCTTTCATTCAAACCAGAGCCTTTATCAGCTCTGAGTAAAATAATCCATCTGCTTTCCCTATCATAAAAACTATGTTAGAATCTATCAGTGAACAAAAATTACAATGTCCACAAGGTTTAGTAAAACATTAGAACCAGCATGCATCCAAGAAAATTTTTATCGTTGTCATATGACAAGGTATCCACAAACGAGGTCAATATTGCTCATGGCCGGATTAAAGGCTATATCAATGACCTGTATATAGAGGATATATTGACGCCAATTTATATAATTATATGACTGTAAACTGGCCAAAAATTCCTGTTTTATTTGCAGTGCCTAAAATACACAAGAATGTACTTAACCCACCATTTAGACCACTTATTGATGGACGCAATTCGATTACATACGCTTGTGCAAAAGTGGTAGACCACACATTAAAAAAGTACTTGTCAACTGAGTTATAAGTATGTAAAGATTCGTGGGCATTTTTGAAAAGTATAAACGAAGTTTCGTATGACAACGATACAAATTTTCTCACAATTGACGTAGTAGACCTCTACACGTCAATCCCATATCTTGAAGGTCTAGAATGGGTCAACTTATTCCTCTCCAAAAAAGGAGCTTCTAGTAAAGAAGTTTACTTAGTAACAACTCTGTTAGACATTATACTCACCAATAACTATTTTTCATTTAACAATGAGTTATTTTTACAGAAATGTGGGGTAGCAATGGGCTCCCCTTGTGGAGCAAGTTTCGCTAATACAGTTATGGTATATTGGGAAAGGTTTTATATATTTGAACATGCTGAATGGATGTCTAACATCATGTATTACACATGTTTTCTTGATGACATATTTATTTTATTTCGAGGTAATTTAGAATCAGCTACAAAACTCCTCGACTACCTTAACAATACAACAAGTTTCTTTAAATTTACATTTAATTTTCAAGACGAAACCATCAACTATTTAGACATTAATTTAACTAAAGACTTGGTTAACAACAAATATATTTCTAAAATTTATAGGAAAAGTACATTTTGCAACTCTTATTTACACTTTACTAGTTTACATCCTTTGTCACAAAAAAGAGCCATAGTAAAAGGACAAATGATAAGAGCTGCTCGAATGACTTCTCTCTATAGTGATTTCATTATCGAATGTAATTTACTAGAAAACATGTTCCAACAGAGGGGTTATCCACTGGATCTAATTAAGAACTTATTTAGTGAAGTTAAGTTAAAAAGAGAGAATGGTTCTATTACCCCGATTTTAAATGTAAGTCAACCTTTGTGTAGTAATAATATATTTAACCTTAATTTCCCTATAGATACAGCTAGTAACATTCAAAACACAACTGAAGTGAACAACATTGAAACAACAGATAGTAGTGGAACTTTGAGTTTTGAATGTAGTTTTATTACAACATTCAACTCGGACAGCTCTAATATGAGATACATACTATACAAAAATTGGGAACTATTTAAATACGACAAAAATTTGTCTATAAAATTCAGTGACTACCCCAAAATTATCTTTAGGAGAGGCAAGAATCTAAAAAGTATTCTTGAATCGGGTAAAATAAAAGGATTTACTAAGAGAGTGGGTATGTATTCTTGTGGTTGTTGTAGTATGTGTAAATTTGTTAGTATAGGTACTAAATTTATTATTAATGATAAACAATATAATATAAACTATAAGTTAAACTAATTCTAAACTGGTTGTCTATGTAGCCTCTTGCACATTATGCAAAGCATTCTACATAGGCAAAACTGAACGCCGCCTACGAGACAGAATATATGAACACACTTATGCAATAGCTAATAACAAAGAAGAAAATGCTTTAGCTAAACATGTCATGTCTTATGAAGGCCACGGATTTAACTTTAGAGCAATTGACCAAATTCAACATGATATTAGAGGAGGGCCTTTTAATTTGCTCTTGGAAGACCGCGAATTGTCATGGCAAATAAGAACTAATGCATTCTTCGAGCCTGGTTTAAATGAACATTGTAATATTGTATGTCTTTCAAAACTTAAAAGCCTGGATAGATAGGCTTCCAATATGCTTACTTAATACTTTTTATTAGTAAGTTAATTGTGAAGGTTGCATATATTAATTTTAACTATAAGAAGAAAAATTGAATAAATTAAATTAACATTTTTATATATATATATATATATATATATATATATATGTGTGCATATATATATATATATATATATATATATATATATACTTTTTTAGTTTGTACTAGTATCCAGGTGTGTGATTAGTTTAACTATAGATTTCTAATTTTTATTATTTTTTACTTATTTACTTTTAGATTTAATTATACTGTATTTTTAGACAAAGTTTGGTAAACTTCCCTACTACGAGTTAACATTTTGTTAACTTATAACCCATAGTTTTGGCAAGTGCATAAATAACAGTTATAAATTCTAACATGTTTTTTACTCTTACGTTGCTAGCACTATTTTGTGTTACATTGGTATCACGTTCTTTTTATCATGTGACCAGATTAGCATATAAAATTGTATTCTTTTAATTGAAACTTATCTGAGGAAGTTGCCTTATTGTAGGCGACGAAAAGTGCTTCATTAAACGGATTTATCTTGTCTTTTTTTGTGGACTGTGCTCTGTCTCTTAAAGCCTGCGTTTGAAGCTGTTAAATACTTTAGTTCTAAATTCCTAGCCATACTAGACCACCATGCACCAACCCGCTTTATTAGAATTCAAACTAAATCCGCCCCATGGCTTTCAAAAGAAACCAAGCAAAAAATCCATCTCAGAAATAAATACTGGACTAAATGGCGAATGACTAAAACCCTGTAGACCAACAAAACTTCTGACAGCTGAGAAACGACACTAGAAAAGCTATACTGTCTGATAAAATAAACTACTACCTACAATTTCAGCAGACTCACCATAATAAACCACAAAAATTCTGGGCAAGTATTAACCAACTCTACTACACCCAGGTCAATCCATTACACCAAACCCACAAGGCACAGGCCATGAGAATCCCAAGCATACTGCCAATGCCTTCAGTACCTTTTTCACTGACACCATTCAAACACTTGCCAGTCAGCTATCACCTAATAGCTTAACTATACCTAACTCTAACATTACCCCACCCCCTCCATTTCTCTTCCAACCAGTCCCAACAACGTGCATTCTTACCCTAATCCAAAAACTGAAACCATCCTCTCCTTCAGCAGACCAACTACCCGCTGAATATCTACAGAAATCAGTCAAATCCATGGCCTATCCCATTTCCATTCTGATTAATAGAATCATCAGTGAAGGACACATCCCTAGCATCTGGAATGTCTGCCATATTTACCCCCCTTCATAAAGGCGGAAACTCTACTGAATTCTCCAACTACAGACCCATAGCTCTACTTTCTCCTTTGGCAAAGATGATGGAAAAATGCATCCATAGGCAATTGCTAGACCACCTAATCCAAAATAACTTTCTTTCCAGCTGTCAACATGGTTTCAGACCTTCCCACAGCACTACTACTGCCTCCTTTCCTTTACTGACTGTATTAACAAAAAAAGTAACCACAATATGCTTTCTTCTGCACTGTTTATCAATCTGTCCAAGGCATTCGATATGGTAAATTACCAAATACTTATAAATATCCTCAAATCCCTGTCACTAGATGCACTCACCATAAAATGGTTCCAGTGCTACTTGGATAACAGACAACAGGCAGTGATTTGGCACAACATTCTATCTACCCACCTGCCTGTTAACCTTGGCATCCCTCAAGGGTCCATATTAGGACTCCTCCTTTTTTCTATATTTATCAGTGACCTTCACCTAGCAATCCCCCAAGCTGCATGTATACAATATGAAGATGATTCCACACTTATATGCTCAGCCACATCTACATCTGAACTTCAGTTCCTAATCCAAAAGGTGTTTAATACAGTAGAACAATGGTTTACACAGCGCTGCCTCCTCTTGAACCCCAAAAAAACTGAACTCCTCCTTTTTACTCCTACTCGTAAGTCCTCGCCAATAGATTTCACACTTACATCCAGTAATAGTACTCTTATGTCTCCAGAGACAACTACCAAACTACTAGGTATTATCATAGACAACAACCTTAACTTCGACATCCGTATCAATAATACTATAAAAACTGTTAACAGAAAACTCGGCTCTCTCTACAGGATCAAACCCTTCCTTTCACCAGCAGCCAGAATAACTATTGATCACACTCATCTAATCTCTGCACTCCTCTATGCCTCACCCATATGTACTAATCTATCTATGAATAACCTCAACAAAATGGAAAACTCCTACAATAACATTGCCAGATTTGCTACAGGCAACCGATTTAGAACGCCAACTAACCATTCCCCATAAGACACTTTACCAACCTTCCAGTACTCCTGTACTATCTACCCTTATCCCCTATAATAATCTGAAGACCTTACAATCATCACATTAACTTCTTGTAAATACTTGTAAATGTAATAACAGGGCTGGGGACTCTCTCTTCTCTAATACTGTCCGAAAATCCTTGAACCTTCTTCCCAGTGAACTTTCCTCACTTTTCTCTATATCACTTTTCAAAAACAAACTTTTCATTAGAACGCACTGGTTATGCCCCTGTACTAAACCTGACTAATTGACTATCTCTTCCAACTTGGCTCTGCCTACCCTATACTTCTCATTAACAAGTTCTAATTTCCTTATTAACTACAAAACCATTTCCTTCTACATAATGATACTTACTTCCTCTGTGGATACTTATTATTGTGACAACTCTTTATTAATATAATTATACAATAAGCTGCCTTATTTGTTATATTATGCATCATACCTGCATTTTGTATTGTTATGAATTCTGTGTTAACCTGCAACATGCATTGTATATATGAATTTTTTGTTTTGTTTTCACGGAGCTTATCTCCTCGGGCCTCTACTGAAAATGGACATATATCCAGTTAGACTAGCCTGGTCAACAAATGTAAAATGAAAAATAAAAAAAAATGTGCACAGACTGACCTACAGCTACAATACCCTTACATTGGTACCACATTATGTTGGCCCATCTCACAACGACATATTCACAGTTACTGGCATTTAGTTGCAACAATGATACTTTCCAACAACACTATGTACAGGCTGGACTTGGGTGAAATGGTGCCCTAGGCATTGCCTACTGTTTCAGCCCCCCCCCCACACACCCCTAGTCCTCCTCCTGTTTCATCCCATCTTGGGCTGACTATACCATGCAGATAACTTCTTTCTTCCTTTTATTACATTTTCCTTACTATTCAGCTTTTCCAAGAAGCCATAACATTCTCTATGTTCATAGGGGTGTACTAGGCTAATGGCCCTGGAGCCTTTACAAGCCTAGCCCATAGGATTACCCCGGCATCGTGCCACCCGACCTTAGTTCCCAGTGGCTCTGTCGAGTAGAGCCACTGGGGTGATCCCCGGGGTGAGTTTTCTATTTCCCATCCACTCATCAAGACACTGAATCTGTTGGCTAGTATATTGGCAATATCTGGTGGCTCGGTATAGGAGGTGCCATTATGCAACAGCTCCGAGCAAATCTGGGTATTGCCGTGGAGATTCTTTACATAACTATAGAAGGCCTTGTGGTTGTCTTTACTATCTGCTGCAATTCTATTTTTGTAGCTAGCTTTAGAGGATTTGATGATGGACCTCAACTTTTTGTTGAGGCTGATAAGGGAGTTTTTCCAGCCTTGGGACTTCACCTTATTCCACATCAGTTTCCTCCTCATGTTGCAGAGTTTTTTTATGACAAGGGACCACCAGATTGGCTTCTTTTTTTTGGAGGAGAGCATCTTGGTTCTATTGGGAATGGTGAGATCCATGCATTTGTGTACGTGTTTGTACAGTGCATTGATGTATGATTTGGCGGTCATGCAACTATTCTTCAATTGCATGGGTGCCATGAAGTTATCCACCTCTGTTTTTAAGAGCCCAAAGTTAGCTTTGGAGAAGTTTTTCATGGTGGTTACCTTTGCGGGGGTTTGTGGGAGTGAGTGGGAGGGATGTGGATTTCCAAGGTGATTAGTTTGTGGTCGGATCTAACCAGGGAGGAGTTGACTATTGGTATAGAGCAGCGGTCGCCCATGTTAGTAATGACCAGGTCAAAGATGTTGCTGCCTCTAGTGGAGGTAAGAACGAGTTGGTCCAGGGCATTGAAATTATTGAATTCCAAGAAATGTTGGGCAAGTGTTTGGGTACACGAGTAGTTTTCCCAGTTAATGGAGGGGTAGTTGCAGTCGCCCAGTATGAGAGTGTTAGGTTGGACCCTAATATTCTCCAGGGTGCTTAGTAACGTGGAGTGAGAGTCTTTGGTCATGGTTGGGGACCTATAGCAGGCTACAACCTGAATCGCTGTCTTACCCAATGTTAGCTGCACCTGAAGTATCTCTGATGCGTTATGTTGGGCTACCAGTCTGGAGGCGTGCTCATCCTTTATGAATATGGAAACACCACCACCTTTGGAGCTTCGGTCCAAGTTCTGGGGCCGAAAGGAGTGGAATGAGTTATAGCCTGGTAGTGCAAGGATGCTTTCTGCTGCCTTGAACCAGGTCTCTGTTACAGCACAAATGTAAATGTTCTCCATTTTAAGGAGTGCTTCGAGTGAGTGCATTTTGAGATTTAGACTTCTAGCGTTGAGCAGCATGACCCTCAGATTACATTTGTTTGTAGCTGTTACGGTGGTGATTTGGTCTTTGAAACACCACTCTGAAGTGCATTTTAATTTTTCTTCTTTTTACACAGAGCCTTTCCTTCCAGTGATGGCTTTAACAGAAATTATGATAAAGGAAAGAAATTCAGGATTTCTTTTCAGGTTTAGTTTTCCTTGCATCCTTTACACACACCACCTTTCCTGACCAAGACAGTACAGTAGTAACCATTTAAGAAATAATTCAGTTACACTGGAATGCATTTTAGAGCATTTCTTAACCTGTAAATCCAATGGTAGCTTAAACAGTAGTCATGAGTAAGAAAAGAATTTCAGTCTTATTTATTTTTACTTCTTTCAAAGAAGACTTACGTTGTACCCTAGACTCAGTGTTCAAAACTGGAAAAGAAATAGTAGCTCATGATAAACTAATAAGCCAATTGATGTGAGGCTAGACAAATCCTATCTGTGAATATTGCTTGCCTCCCTAACTTCCCCAAAAAGTCAGTCACTGCCTATGCACCCCTCTGGTGTTAGACTGGGATGATAACGGATGTTCAACTTATTGTAGTCATGCATTTCATATGACTGCTGACATACATATACATAGCATGCCTCCTCCCCTCTAACCCCCTAAGGCAGCCACCTGTATACTTGTATGATTTGTGATAGTGAGGAAAGTGAAAAAAGTAATGATTACAGTAATGTATTGTACTTTGTTGTTCTAGAGACTACATTGCCCCTACATAAGCTACAGTAACTTTCTTTGTACAACTCTGGGATCTGTGAGAAACGTAAAAGAAACAATGACTACACTGTCCCCAGACCAAACACAAACTATAATGATCTTCTTTGCACACCTCTAAGGTATGATTTTGATGAAAATTAAAGTAGTAATAACCACACAGTAAGTACTAATACATTGTGCAACACTGATAATGCCACACACGGTAAGTGATGGTTGTTTAACAGTCATCAAACAGCAACAAGGGGTATGTCACTTTAATTTACCTCATTGAGGAGTAATTCATACCTATCCACTGTCTGATTTCACAGACCTTCCCTGATTTTGCCTCATATTTTTGCACTGTCCTTTGTGAAAGTTTGATATGCTGATAAATCGTTCAAGATTACAGACGATCCAAACACCCAGTCTGAGTTTTATACTACTACTTCTTTGAAAAAAGCATCTTGATGCAAAAGTGTTATTCCATTAACATTTTAAATAATTTAAAGTAATATTTAAAATGTGTTCCTGATTTTGAGCTTTTATTCTGCTATTATTTTTGACATTTTGCAGAATTCTTCAGCAAAGAAGATGAGAGTTATAGTATCTGGTGTTCTGACAGTATTTATACAACTTCCTGAAAAAGAAAACCATCATTGAAAATCATAAGCATCAAGTCTTCTTAAAATCCAGGTTTGCACTGAGATCAGTCATGCTGGGCTGCTGATCTCTAGTGCTTACCCTGCTCATGTTCATTATTAGCTTTATCTTAACAGGATCATATCACAACCCTGTTCAGGTTAAAGAGCATAATCAGAAATTAATACATTTTTTTTCTACTCATTTTCCCTAACCAGCAGCAGCCTTTGTGGGTCCCCCGCCCCAGTCAACGATGATCAATCCCCTCCCTGCAGACACAGGTATTGTAGGTACCTAAAGGTGGCAGTGATAGTTTTAGTTGAATGTCCACCAGCAGGGTTTAACTGAGCCAAGGGCACTATGTCAGTGATAAAATATTTAAAAGAGTTGTGAAGCCTGTTACTTAATAAAAACTGTTACTATAACCAGAGATGTCTTTGAATTTTAAAGGAGATATAAATAGGAGTTATTACCCACCTGATTTAGTAAGTATTACAAGATTGCTGTACTAGCTTTTGTTGGTTTGACAGACATGCTATAAAGTATCAAGGTAAGATAACTTGCTATATTGGGTCCCCCTAGGAACTGCAAGTTAAAGCCAGCTATGCTGGGATGCCTTTATCTCCTCTCTGCACAACTCCCAACTGCATACTGTAAAGATTGTGTTTATAAGACTCCAGTCTGAAGGGTTAAGATGGACAAGTGTATGTGGGAAGTGGGAAGTGGAGCTGGTAATTAAGGGTGTCTCTGGCACATGGCTGATGGCAGTCAGCTGTGGTGGAACAAACAAAAAAAAGTTAAACGTTGCAGTTTGTGTAATTCATCCTTGTCATTTATAGCTGTGATATGATAATGCAAATCAGCAGCATTTACTGATGGAGCAATATAGTTGGTCTTTTATTTTAAATAATGATGCAACCACTTAGTTCTGATTAATCTGTATTGTTTTCATGATTGCAGTCTAATGCCTTGCTATTTTATAATTCACCAGAATAGATTTTGTTGTGCAGTTCAAATGTCTTAACGTAAATGTTTCTGTTTTTTTAAGAATCTTTTGTCTATCATCTTCGATGCTACATTTATCAAGCACGACACCTAAAAGCACTGGACAAAGACAGCTTTTCAGGTACAGATATATCTGTTTTTTCTTAAATGTAATCTTGCAAGAATATTAAAGAAAGTATTATACAGATGGATGTTTTTTTCTCCTCTTTCTCATTAGTTGTTCCATCCAAATAAGTAATGTATTGTCAGTGTTGTACCCCTCAAGGAGGACTAAGTTTATTAAGTTTGCTTTTTTATTAAGTTGATAATGGGAAACTGCAGGTAGAGCAGGAAACAGCTTAGTGTATGTGAACAGAGACAACTAAAACCACTGCATCTGTTATTTGGTACCTAGTTTAGTATAAGCCAGAAATGTTCAGAGCCTTCTGTCTAATTATTTGTAGTATTTCTGCACATTTTGTACATGCATTGTGTTTCTTAATGTTTGTTCTTTAAATACCTGCAGAAAATTGGTGTTCGTTTCCAAAATACAGTTAGTGATGGATAAACAGTCAGCAAGAACAATGTTAGCAAGTGAAAGTAAACCAATGCTATGATAAACTAAGTAAAATGAGAAATATTTTATATTTCTGATCAGTGTTTACATATCTTTACACCTACAAGCTGTTATGGTAGAATGCTAGCAAATTGTTTACGAAAAGTAGTTTTTTAATGTAAAATTCAACAATTTTTGCAATGTATATTTAACAGAAACGGGGAGAACAGGAGTGTCTAGAAAAAGGGTTCTAACAGTAATCATTTGTGTAGGTTACTTTACTTTGGTGTACCAGATGCTAACAAAGCGTCTTTCATTCAGTCCTTTTGGGTGACTGAACTCACTCTGTCTATAGTCAATACTGTAGGGTTCCATCTTTCTTCATCTGCTGCTGGTACTTTGTTTCTCTAATTTATTCATTTGTTGGCCATGTTTGTGAACTGATCTAATGGATGCTTTCAGCCATGACAAAAGTAACATAAACAAAACATAGTGTGACATCCTACAAAATGTGTCTCAGAAACAGTTCAATGATGTAATGAGGAAGCGATTACTCAAACTGCAGCTCTGACCAACACAAGTGAAGGAGGTACTGAGAAGGGGTCTATATTATATAAGCGAACGCACTGAATTGCGAACACTATATAATCGCCCTACAATCCCCAAAAACCCAAAATGTCGAACACATGGATCAACGATTTTTTTCCCAGGGAAATCAAAACACAATTAAGTGGGGGCTTCACCTCCTCCAATGTGGGGAGCTGTGTCCTCCACAACCCCCTACTTTAATATACCAACTCCGAGATCACACCACAGTGGAGGAAATGGCAAAGTCCCGCAAACAGCCTAATGATTTTTTCCCCTAGGAAAAAAAATTGCTGTTTTGTGCTTTCGGTATTTTGCCATTTCATGTAATGACGTTCAACTAAATAGCTTTCTTTCATTGCGTTTGCTAAAATAATAGGGACCCCTGAGAAGATGGGGAGTATATAAAGCAGTAGTAGAATGCAGTGCTTTATAGCACTGACATCCAAAATGGCTGGTCTTATCAAGTTATTGACAAAGTTGTAAATGTAGATTTTTTTTTTTATAAGCATAGTAAGAGTCTTGCGTTTAGTTAAATCCAAGCCCTCCTGACTTCAAAGATTCTATCACACTAGATCTGTCTGTCAAGAATTTCTGCTTTAAAGTTCTTGCAAATTCATATTCATTGCTTCAGTAATACTGTCCATCTGTCTCGGCCTCTGCCACCCATTGCTTTTTTTTTTTTTTTTGCCTTCCCAGCATCGGTGTAATCAGTTCTGCCTTTACATTGTGTGTATGGCCCAGGCATAGGTGTTAAACTGTAAATGCAAGAAATCTGGGCAAAGCTAAAAATAAGGAGAACAAAGGTCCAGAAATAGAAAAAAAATTAAATAGCGCTCTTATAAGCATAGAAAGCTGCTAGAATAACAAGTTTTATATTGGCATGTATTTTCTGAAGGGCATGACATCTGAAGCTCAGATTTTTGCTGTTGCTTAGGAACTTCAGTCCTCAATTTGCCAGAAAACCACAAATTTTATTAGAGAAAATTTTATGAGAGAACCTCAAAAAAAGTGTGAGTTCTGTTTGTATGCAGATTGCCACACGGCTGATGTGGTATATCTGGTACACTACAATGCACGTTTAAGTTATTACATTGGTAAAACTAATTGTAAGTCGAAAGAGAGGATTTTAAAACCTTTATCAGCTATACATCAAGGAGATTTGCATAATGCTTTATATCAGCATGTGAAGGATCATCCTGACCATAATTTTTCATTTATGGTTATACAAAAGGTTGCCACTGGTGTTATTGGGGGGACTTAGTCAGCATAACAGAGTTTTGTGAGTTGAAATGGATCATAGAGTTTGGAGCTGATCGTGCACCAGGTTTGAATGCTGTTATCCCTTTAAAACTGGCTCTTAAGAAGAGGCGGGTTAAAAGTATAGCTTTTAAGAGTTATTGTTACTCTGATGAGGGGCTTTGCCCAAAAGCGCTCATGTTCTATGTTTTACCTTCTTTTCTGTTTTATTAAAGATTTTTTGCCATGGTGGTTATGATCTCTCTTCTTTTTGTGTTTTAATTTGTTTGAACTTCTAGAGAGATGTGACCTTTAGTGGAGAGTACCATTGGTTTTATCTGCTTGTGGTTTTTGTTTGGTGGTTTTTCTCTCCACACCTGGCTCAGAAGTGAGGAGAGGCCATAGAGCTAGAGTACTGTCCTGAGAAATGAGCCTAATATATGAGCGATTCAGGAAACATGTTGTTGAGCTCTAATCCATTGTTGTAGCAGAATGTTATACGGATGGCAGACAATGATCCAGAGAGTTCAGTAAAGAAATGGGTGACAGTATGTTTTTTTTTAATTACTTTCCACTTTGGAGAATTCCTTACACAGGTTGAAACACCTGCAATGGCAGAGGTTTCATTTAGAGGCTTGCCTGCATTATAAAGTTGTGCTGAGAGGACTACTCGTGTATGCCGACCCTGATTTATTGGCTCGTTGGCAGCATTTGAGTATTGAGGCGGGCTTCTCTTTTATATGAGACTGTTATTAGATTACAATAACCTCCTTGAACTTAAGTTACGTGATGATGTTAATATTTTGCAAGAGAATTTGCAGCAGAAATATTCTGGTGAATTCTACTTGAATAAGATTGCTGAAGTGTTAAATACGGTCGCTATATATGAGATAAAAATGCAGCAAGTTAAAACTAAAAAGTTAGTGAGAGATTATCATGATTTCCTCCAAGGTCATATTTTTGTGACCTTGTGAAAATATCTCTACACAGCCTAGAGATATTGGTAGAGTCACAATTAATAAGAATGCACAGCAAGATATGTTGGTGAATGATATTAATCAACAGATGAATCCAGATAACGTGACTGGTGGGATTGGTACCATTGCCAGAGAGGAAGCAACAATGAGTGTGGTTCCTCTGGTGACATCTGCACTACCAATCATTGCTGAGCAATTGTTAACCAATGGGAAGACAACAGAGATGACATCGGAAGCAGCTAACGTACGAACTGACGTTAGCGTTGATCCTCTAGGTTTGGGAGCAAGGCCTAAGGTATGAACATCCACTCAACCTGCTTCTACAACTTTTCCAGTGTTCCCAGTCCCTGTACAACAGAAAAAGAATGAGCATAAGTGGAGTCACCCTCACCAGACGGATGTGAAATGGAGACGAGCAATGACTTGACTAATGGTGATACTATTGTATTTAATTTATCTAATGTTTCTCTGTCACCTGAACAAGTTAGTCCTGAATAAGGGTTTGACTTTTGTGCCCAGCAGGGCTTCAATATTAAATGAAGTTGTGATTGATTTAATGATGTTTGGTAGAAATGTTTTGTTAAAAAACATGTTTCATCATAATACAATCATAGTTGGCCATCCTTTAAGGTGGCCTAGCACATTTATTCCTCCTATGCAGTCAACTGTGGATACTTTTCTGAAAGTTTGTGAACGTGAAGTTAGGGCTTATTTAAATGATAAGGAATACTAACAGCGACAGGAGTAGACATAAGAATTGTAACTTAAGGTCTTCTGAAAGACGAGCTTTACATGCTTTGAGTGATGATAGTTTAATTGTTAAACCAGCGGACAAGGGAGGGACCGTAGTGGTTTTGGATTCTGCTATGTATAAAGATAAGTTAAAAGAAATGTTAAGTGATGGGAACACACATCAACTCTTGTCCCCTCTTTCTGTATACACTTTGGTTAAAAACAATGTTTACATAATATGAACACCAGAGGCACTGTGAATAATGATTTATTGAGATTCCTTTGGACAGAGCATCCAATTGTACCTGTGTTCAAAGCTCTACCCAAGATTTATAAAAGTTTATCCCCCATTGCGACCGATTCTTAAGGATACACGACAATTTTTTACTAAACGGTTTTAATGCTACTTTGGGTTTAGACTGTTCAGCCTGTTTACTTGTAACTCTTGATGAGAATAATTTATTCACAGTCATTAGTAATGTATATGCCTTGGCAGCTTTAGCGATGGTCCTTATGGACAAGAGGGTGTATAATATAGATACTAATGTGTTAATAGTAAACATATTGAGGATGGTCTTGGAGAACAACATATTTATGACTCAGGGTAATTTTTATCGCCAAGTACAGGGTGTTGCCATGAGCACACCCTGTGCGAATTTGTATGTGAATTTGGTCCTTGCTTTTTGGGAGGACAGCTATATTATTGAGGCTGATCATTCATGGAAGGACTGTTTGCTTTATTATGTAATGTTTGTTGATAACCTGTTTATGTTGTGGAAAGGGACAGAGGATAGATTGAATCTGTTTGTACATTATTTAGAAAACACCGTGGATTTCCTTAGATTCTGTGTTCGTAGCTCCAGCGCTACTGTAAATTTTTTAGATGCGAGAATAATGAAGGGTGAGAACGGGCTGTTGCAAACAATGCTTTTTAGGAAGGACTGTTGGAAGAATAGTTTATTGAGTTTTGACATTATGCATCCTAGACGTACCTTTGAGAATATAACTACAGGGCAAGGTTATAGGATCTCTCATCTATGTACGGAGGAGGAGAAATTTCAAGGGGAGTTAGATCTATTGAAGGAACATTTACAAAAGAGGGCTTATAATGATAAAGTAATTAACACTGGCTTAGCACGTATGAGAGTCAACAGAGGAGGGGATAGCAAAACCATGGTTCTCTGAGAGTAACCAGGCTGATGCATCATCAATTAATAGAATGACCAACAAGAGTGGTAAACCTCATGTTATATTTAGATACAGTAATAACATCAATGGGGTGTGACACATAATCAAACTTAATTGGGGCATTCTTTTGAGTGATGACAAAATTGCAAGTATTGTTGGTGAGGTACAGCAGTTTGGTTTTAGACGTAATAGTAACCTTAAAGATTTATTATGCCATGAACATCCAAGGGACCACTGTAGTGGGCTGATTTCCAACAGAGTTGGCACATTTGCATGTAGATCATGCAAGGCTTGCCCCCATATAAGTAAGAATTATTATTTTGTGCATCCAGTCACTCAAAAGAAGTAGGAGTTCTGTTTGTATACAGGCTGCCAGATGGCTGATGTGGTCTATCTGGCACACTGCAATGCATGTTTAAGTTATTACATTGGTAAAACTAATTGCAAGTTGAAAGAGAGGATTATAAAACATTTATCAGCTGTACATCAAGGAGATTTGCATAATGCTGTTTATTTATTTATTTATTTTACATTTGTTGACCAGGCTAGTCCAACTGGATATATGTCCATTTTCAGTAGAGGCCTGGGGAGAAAAGCTCCAAGTATGAACAGTGACAAAGTTAACCATATATAAAAAGACATGTAAAATCACAATACAGAGGCAGCATTGGTCAAAAGAAGAATTATAATAATAAACTTAAAACTATAAAAATTATACTAAAAATGATGCTAAAAAAATATACTAAATACAATAGTAGGTATGAGTAACACCCAATTAAAAGAGAAAAGCCCTTATGTTTTATCCTCTTACTATGAAGAAAAAAGTAGTAACTAGATTAGTGAGGATAGGGGTGGTGTTGGGGTGGTAAAGGATCTTTTGAGTGATAAGTAATTGTTGACAGAGGATATGGTTCTGCAGTTCTAGCCATTCAAGTTGTTTGAGGTTGAGGCAGTGGTGAGTTTTAAAGGGGGAGCATGTAATGAATCTAGCTATACTATTATAACATGTGGAAAGTTTGGAGAGGTTGTTTTTGGATAGGTTAGTATATATAGCAGAGGCATAGAAAAGGGTAGAAATGTGGTGGGTCTGGGCAATAGTTTTCCTGGCAGAAGGGGTAAGGAAGGTTTTTATTCTATAGAGGGAACCAAGTTTTTTTATTAACAGACTTTATGGTGGAGTTGATATGGGCATCGTAGTTGAGATGATTATCAATTGTTACACCTAGTAGGTGGTTTGTAGTATCTGGGGTTATGTTGGTAGCACTGTTGGAGGTTACAGAGAAGAATGGATTAGGTGACTTATGAGTTGGAGTAAAAAGCAGTAGTTTTGTTTTTTTGGGATTTAGGAGGAGGCAGTGTTGCATAAACTAGTTTTCAACATTATGAAAAACAGTTTGGGTGAGAGACTGGAGAGAGGCTATATTCTTAGCCGTACAGATTAAGGTGGAGTCATCTGCATATTGAATGCAGGTGGCTTGAGGTATGTTCATGTGTAGATTGTTAATAAATAAGGAAAAAAGAAGGGGACCTAAGATAGAGCCTTGGGGTACTCCAATATTTACTGGAAGTAATGAAGACAGATTGTTATCCCAAAGTACTGCTTGCTGTCTATTTTCCAGATAAGATCTAAACCATTGTAATGCTTGTGGATCAAGAGAATGGGCCTTTAATTTGTTTAGAAGTAAGTTATGGTTAACCATATCAAAGGCTTTTGACAGGTCAATAAATAGTACAGAGGAAAAAGAGTTATTGTTATGATTTTTATTTATAGAGTTGGTGAAGGATAAGAAGGCAGTCGTCATGCTATGGAATGGTCTGAAGCCATGTTGGCAGTTTGCTAGTAGGTTATTTTGTAGTAGGTGGTTAAGTAGTTGTGAATACACTTTTCCATTATCTTAGCTAATGGGGAGAGTAGGGCAATAGGTTGAAAGTTAGAAAGCTCAATAGAAGATCCACCTTTATGTAGTGGGATGATGTGGGATACTTTCCATATGGTAGGGAATTTGCCTTCTGAGATAGTTCTGTTCATAAGGATAGAGATGGGATAGTCTATGGCATTTGCAGCAATTTGTAGGTATTCAGATGGGAGACCGTCAGCAGAAAGGGGTGCAAGGTTTCAGTTTTTGAAGTAGCTTACAGATGAGATGTTGGTACAGGTTGTATTTGAAAGATAGGAGAATGAAGTCTTGGAGGTGTTTAGTGGCGAAGCAGTAAAAGGAGGTAAAGAATTGGCTAGGGTTTGAATGGCTTCTGTAAAATAGTTATTAAAGGCATCAGGGATCTGGTTGGACTTATGGCTGAAACCCTCTGGGGTCGGAGTAGTTGAGTGACCTGGCTGAAGAAGTTTGCTTATCCCTGACCAAAATGTTTGTGGAGTTTGTTGACTGGTTTGTTGGAGGTGAAGGTAGAAGTCTTTTTTGTCTCTAAGAATATCCTTCTTGGTGGCATTTCTTAACTGTTTAAAGTGGAGGTGATCTGATGGACATTTGGTAGCTCTCCATTTAGCCCAGATTTTATTTCTGAGGAGCATCTTTTGCCTAGTTTGTTTTGTGAGCCATGGGGTTCTTATTCTAGTAGAGCGATAAGGTGCATGGTAATCTAGGATATGAAGAAAGTTAGTGTTAAAGTAGGTCACAGCCTCATCAAGATCAAGATGGGTCAGTGGTGACCAGTCACATGCTTGCAGTTCATTTAGGAAGTTGTCTGGATTAAATAATTTTTTTGAGTGGGAGGTTTTGAGATTGAGTAGTTGGAATATGGGCTTTTTGTCTAATAATGTAAGTAAGCATATGGTTGCTGATGTCTTCAGGAAGGGTTCCTGGAGCATAAGTTTCAGGGTGGCTATTAAGGATCCAGTCAAGAGTCATTTCCTTGCTGCTAGGTTTGTGGATTCTAGTAGGAGTGGTTATTAATTGTGAGAATCCAAAGAGATTTATGTGTTTAGTAGGGTTAGGGGAATTGCAGGTGGACCAGTCGACGTTAAAGTCACCCGGTACAATGGTCTCCTGGGGTAGTTGGGTAGAGAGATAACTAAGTAAATTTTCAAGAGTATTGGCATTGTTTCCTGGGGGGGAGATGCATGCAAATTAGATAGATAGATTTGGAGTTGTTGATTTGGAGTTTGGTAGTCAGGATTTCGGATTTGGTGTCTAATGATGGAAGTACATTAAAGGGGGAAGTTTGGAGATTAGATTTATAGAGAATGGCTATACCTCTACCTTTTTTGGTTTTACGGTCACATCTAAGGATATTATAGCCAGGAGGGATAATTTCCTGGTCTAGAGTAGATGGTTTTAGCCAAGTCTCTGTAAGACATAGAATATCAAATGAGTGCACATCAAGGAGTGCATGCAGGTGGGGAATTTTATTGTTAATACTTCTAATGTTAAGGTGAGCTATCAGGTGGGAGTTAGGTGGTTTAGTTAATGTAGAAATGATAGGTAATGTTAAATTGTCAAGGTTATTGGTGTAGTCAGTATTGGGGCCAGGGTTTGGATGAATATCACCATCTAGGAGGGGGTGTTGCTGGGGATATTGTAGAAATTGTTAAAATTCTTTTTGGTAGTGAAGTAAGTAACATGGGTTGCTCTGTGATATTTTGGAAATATATAGTTTGAGGTACAGGTAATGTTACTGTGGTTAAGGGAGTAGATGATAGAAGATGGTAA
Source organism: Protopterus annectens (assembly GCF_019279795.1). NCBI lineage: Eukaryota > Metazoa > Chordata > Ceratodontiformes > Protopteridae > Protopterus > Protopterus annectens. The sequence goes on from NC_056748.1 coordinate 892,515,056, forward strand.
AGTTTGTTGGAAGTTATGGTTTTGTTCAGGTAGAGAAAGATTTTCAAAAAAGGTGAGTGAGTAAGATATGGTAAGAGAGGGTATAGTGGTACTTGAGTAGTATGTTTGTGCAAATAGTTTTGTGTGTTGGGGGCATAGTATTAAGTAGATATGAGTTGAGAGTAGTTTGTGTGAGTAGGTGAAGTAGAAAGTAGGAGAGAGTGTTTCAAGAGATTGAGTAGGGTTTAAATAATGTAAGTAAGAAATTAGTGGAGGTTGTCTAGGAGGTAGATTTGGGATGTAGTTAGTGCAGTGAATGGTTGAGAAAGGTGAGAGAGTAGTGCAGAGAGAGTTAATTAGTACTAATTAGGATAGAAAGAGATAAGGGAGTGGCCTAGTGATGAGGTTTGTGATAGGATGAGAAAAAAGGGCGGAGTGATTGGTGAAGTATAAGTGTAGGACCACTGGGGGTGGGTGGGAATTGGGGGTGGGGTAGGGGAGTGGAGTGAGCCCACAGGGCGAGTGAAGGATCATCCTGACCATAATTTTTGTTTATGGTTATACAAAAGGCTGCCATGGGCATTAAGAGGAGGGGGACTTGGTCAACATAAGAGTTTTGTGAGATGAAATGGATTATAGAATTTGGAGCCAATCATGCACCAGGTTTGAATGATGTTATCCCTTTAAAACCAGCTCTTAAGAAGAAGCGAGTTAAATATCACTAATCATCGCTTTATTGTTTTAAGATTTTATATGGAAGTATAGCTTTTAAGAGTTATTGTTATTCTGATCAATGGCTTTGCCCAAAAGCGCTCACGTTCTCTGTTTTACCCGCATATCTGTTATTTGTTTTATTAAAGTTTTTATGCCATGGTGGTTATAAGCTCTCTTCTTTTTGTGCTGTGAAAAGCCAGATTTTGTTTAGTATTACCTGAATCAACAGGCTCTTCAGCTCTTCCTCAGTCTTAGCCATTAGAGTGCTACCATCTGTATATATTGTTTCTCACAGTAATTTTGTTCCCAGCATTTGATTTATCTAACCTGGCATTTTGCATGATATATTCAGCAAATAAACTGAATAAGTAGGATGACTGTATATAGCCTTGTGGCACCCCTTTCCCCATCTTCAGCCAGTCAGTCATTCCATATTCATTTATAACTGTTGGCTTTTGCTATGCACGCACATTCATCAGGAGGCAGATAAGGTGAACTGGTATCCCCATTTCTCAAACAACTTGCCTCAGTTTCTTGTGGTTTGTATTGTCAAAGACCTTGCTTTTTCCATTATCCAGTGGATGTTAGCAAGTTGATCTCTGCTGCTTCTCCACCTTCTAAAAGCAGCTTTTACATCAGGCAGTTCTCAGTCCATATGTTGCTGGAGTCAGTCTTGTACGATCTTGAGCCTTACCTTGCTGGCTTGTGAAATCAGTGCAGTTGTTTAATAATTTGATCACATTTTAGCATCTCCCCTTTTGGGACTGAAATGTAAATGCGCATTTTCCAGTCTAATGGTCACTGCTGCTCTTTTCAAATTTGCTGGCAAATTCCAAGAACTGCTATGACATCAGGATTGTTATCCGTTTAGCTGGAATTCATCACTTCGTTTGACTTTGTTACATTAGCAAGGCTTTCAGATGTAGTTTACATGATCAAATGGCCAGAATGTCGAAACCACTTCCTTGAGACCAGTGTTGAACATTGCATTTGTTGAAAAGCGACATGATCGAAGTTCAACCTATCGAATACCATGGTAGGCCAGCAGCTCGTACATCACCACGTATGCAGGCATGTATGTATGTATTTATCTAGTGAGTGTACGGTATTTAAATAGTAGTACATGTGAACATCTGAGCAGATGACCTACCATGGTGTTTGATGGTTTGAACTTCAATCATATTGGCTTTTGACAAATGCAGTGTTCGATGTTGTGGTCTCAACAGTGTAGGTTACAGCATTCTGACCTTTCGATCATGTCAACTTGATACAGGTCTTCTTGTACCGATTTAAGTTCACCACCGCAACATTCCAGATTTTCAGAAAATATTTTTGCTGTGTTTCTCATAAAATGTGTGTGTTTTTGGCAAATCATTGAGAACTGAAGTCACTAAACACTGATGTACATTTGAGTTTCAAACTTCATATCCTTCAGAAAATGCATGCTAACATAAAATCTGTTGTTCTGTCAACTTTAAGATTATAAGACAATATTTTAAAATCTGTCCCTATTTTTAGCCAGTTGCCCCCCACCCCAAATAACTTTTGGCATTTTCCAGATTTCTTATGCTAAGAGGTTGAAAGGTTTATTAGAAAGTCAAGCTATAAATCAAAACATGCCATTGTGATGTTTAGGATACTTCTTGTGTAGTTTTCTGTTTATTCCAGTCACCTCTTAATATCTTCTGCTTCTGTTAAGGCCCCCATCTTTATCTTTTAGCATGCCTATTTTTCTTTAAAAGTTTATTCTAATATCAGTCTTCATCTCATGTCCCTTCCTTTCCTGTGTTCTTCCATTTCTTTGCACTGTTTTGATTTAAGTATACCTCCTTATCTTTCTTTTCTATTCTGTGAAAACTCTTCATCCAGTCTGATATACCTTTTTTCCAGCCTTTTTTTACCTCTTGCTGTCCTCCTTTCTTCAGACATGTCTGAAGCCTCTACAAGCAACCATTTTGCCTGCTTTTAGTCTTCCTTTCTATTTTGATGCTACATCCTGGACAATGTCATGTCCATAGTTCTTTGGATACAGTATCCACCAGGTGTAATTCCTTAAATGTATTCTTCACCTCCCCCACATATTCAATTAATATCCCATTGGCCTAGATGTTTTTCTTGTTTTCTTTGTGTAAACTGTACAATAGGCAGTGAATGGTCTGAGCCACAGTCCGCTCCAGGTCTTGTTTTTGCTGACTATATCAAACATTTCTATTTCTAGCTGCAAAGTATGTAGCCAATCTGATTTTGGTATGACAGTCTGGTAATAGCAATGTCGAAAGCAACCTCTTGGGCTGTCAAATGATGGTGTTGTGCTGTGATCAGAGAATTACCTTGACAGAATTATAATAGTACCACATTATTTGTTGTTCTCCAAGGCCAAACCTGATAACTTTTACAGTCATACTTTAGTAATTTTAACATTCCAAACTTGTGTGTTATTTCCAAAAATTGCTGCAAGTCCTTATAAAACTAGACAACATCTTAGATGTCCTTCAAGGATGCATCTGCAGTCCTAACATATGGATGGCTGAATCTGCTACTGAATTTACTGCTACAGAAGCAGGCACCCAGGATTTGTCAGACACCATTCCTTTAGACATATCTACTGCTGCTGGCACGGGGGACCCCCCTGCGCTTCTGTGTCTACAGGCTTTTTTCCCAGGCTAGCAAGCAAATCCTCTAAGGCCTTACCTGCTAAAACTCCTCACATAGGCCTACCTCTAGTTCCTAAATACTCTCTTGGCTGAGGATCTCATTTCTTTGATCAGATCATCCCAACCCACCCCAGACAGGGCCTCTCAGCCCCTTCCAGATAAGAGGCCTAGACTGAACTCAGATGACTCAGATATTTCAGACCCTCAGGAAGGCCCATATTCTCCTTATGAGGATTCTGATGCAAGAGACTCCATTCCTTCTTCTCCTCCTCCTGAAGAATTTTTTTTGGGGAAACCTTACATGCTAACACTTCCAACACTCCAGGGCCAGGATTTTTCAGATTCAAGGAAAAGGAAGGACTAGGGACTTTACTACACTTACCACAGCATTAGCCCTTTCCTCCAGTACTAACAAGTCAAAACTCCTAGATGCTCCTATGGAGAACAAGTTTGTTTTGGCTCCCTGCAGGGAGGTTCTAAAGAAGGGAAGAAAAAGCAAACTAACCTTATTTTCTGACAACTGCATTACATTACAGGAGACAAAAATGACTTTTTACAACAGACATAGGGCTACAGGTTTCACTTCCACTCTACCTGGAACAAGGCCAAGGATTTTACTTCCAGGCTATTCCTTACCAAGAAAAAGAAAATCAATGGAGACCTATTCTCTGCTTGTCCAAGACACACACATACACATAGTTTCCAAATTCAAAGCTGGACCCTCCAGCAACTTCTTCTCTTGCTCATGCTCTGGAGTTGGCTGGGTGACACTCTAGATCTCAAGGAGGCATACCTGCATGTCCCTATATGACAGATTGAGATGCAGATTCAGATTTCTTTTGCAGGATCATCAATTATCATCAGCATTGCCCTTAATGCCTGGCATCAGTAATTGCTCATTGCAGGCTTCAGGAATTCAAATTTACCATACCTACGACACTGCCTAATACAAGCGGACAACAAGGCAAAAAAAACAAAAAGATTTAAAATGTCATATAACTGTTGCAAAGCCTTTGGGATAACACAGTCAAAATGCAAGTCAAGACTAGTACCATCCCAAGGATAACATTCTGGGTGCAGAACTGATACAACATATCAGATGGCTTTTTCACAGAAAAAAACAAAAAAACAAAAGTCCTATTTCATGACCAAGGAAAGTCCTGCAAGCCCCTGGGTTACATGGCATCCTGCATATATTGATTCCACATGCCCAGGCTGCATGAGAAAAAGTTGCAATATGGTACTGAATGTGTGGTCTCTCAACACACTAGTACAGAGCCCAGGCTGAATCTACACATAAATCTAAAGGAGATGCTGGCAGGAAAAACATGCCATCCAGGCATTCAGACCCCTTCAGCGCAAGGTCACACTGATATATAAGGACGGGACAATAGTCATGTGGTACATCACAAAACAGGGGGGTATATACTCATATCCTATGCAGGATGGCAATGGACCTGTGGGAGAATGTGGCCTGAAATCTCACATTTTCAACTCAGGCCAGATTTGTACCAGAAAAAAAAATACTAGCAGCAGACACCCTGCAGAACTACCACGGATGCTCACAAATGGATGCTGCATCCAGATATCTTCAAAGCCATAAACAAAGAAATGGGGACTACCAGAGAGAGACCTGCTGTTCCCCACACAACCACCAATTGAAGAGAAATTCTGCACAAGAGCATACCCACCCACTTTGAGGTGGGGTGGACTTCCTTCAGCTGTGGAAAACCTGAGCTGATAGCACCTGCATTCTCTCATTTTTGATGTTTCCTTGAAGATCAAAGAGGATCAGCCAAGGGTAATCCTGATAGCTCCATATCCCCCGATCTGAGGCAACATTGATGGCCTCTACCTCTATGTCCTTTACTTCTAACACAGAACAACTACAAGATCTACATCCAAAACTTGAAAAAAACACTGCAGCTAGCTGCTTGAATATTGCATAAAACAAAATAAGATTTATCTCAGACATTCAGCCAAGTGGAAAGATACCCCATTTGAGTTAAGCAAAAGGGAGAAAAAAATCATTGGCAAACAACATAGCACATCCTGGATAATACTTAGCATTGTTCCACAAATGGCTGTCCTACCTCCTCCATAAAGATTGCATCATCAATTTCAGCAGAAGAAGACATGGATCCTCCTGTCTTCTCTCCTCATCCTCTACTCTCAGGCAGTTGAGAGGAGAAAAAAAAAAAAAACCTCCAAGGAAACCCCACACCTACATACATCATATCAACTTTGTGCTGGAAGTTAAAACTTTTTTTTTCCCCTTTTGACAGCAGATTTATAGTCTTGTCTTGAAAACTGCTTTCCAAGCTAGCAATCACTCAGCAAGAAGGGTATCTGAGTTACAGGCATTAATGGCAGTACAACCTTTCTTTCTTCCTTATCTTCCAGAGTCTCTGAGAACTAACCCTACCTTTTATGCCAAAAAAAAGTGGTCTCCAGAGTATCATTGAACCAAGCCCTTCACATTCATTTCCCACATTCCCTCAGAATAGACAGAACTAAGACCAACAGAAAACTGACCAGCTTTCTGGTAGCATATGCACAGGGAATGCAGGGAAAAGCAATTTCAAAACAACAATCTCAAATGGAAAAGACAACTCCTGAAAATGTCAGACCTCATTCCACAAGAGCTACAGCCACCACTACAGCTTTCCTATGAGGAGTGGCTACCAAAGACATTTTAGAAGCTGCTACTTGGAGCTCCGTACATACATTTGCCGTTAATATAAATCTTCCCTTCCAGATAATCTATTATGGTGTATTTGTTTGTATATATGTATATATATATATATATATATATATATATTTTTTTTTTTTTTTTTTTTTTTTTTTTTTTTTTTTGTTTGTTTTTATTTTTTTATCATTTATCCAAATTTAGCCTTCCTAGCAGGCATCTGGGGCAAGAAACACTGAGTTTTCAGCATCTGTAGTTCCAGCATCAGATTTTATTTTCATCTCTGAACATCTCAGCAGCTGGACATCCATCTGGCTTTAATTCATATTTATTTATTTATTTTTCATTTGTTGACTGGGTTAGTCCGAATGAGCTGGGTAGCCCATTTTCAGCAGAGACCCAGGGAGTAAAGCTCCACAGTAAAATATTGTTATACAGAGAAAACTGGATAATAAGCAGTTATTATACAGTGTATACATACAATGTGAGTATAGTTATACACAAGTAGTTGGCAAAAAGGTTCTGACAGAGTAAAAAATACCGATACAAAAAATGCATTATTGATAAACAGCAAAATTACAAACACATCTCTTATCATTTTGGCATATATCATATATGCACAATAATCACTTCTACATGTCCTTTGCTCTTCTCCAGTAGTGTCATCTGTGACATGTCTCTGGTTGCTTTTGTCCATGAGGTTTTCTTGTTAAAATACAGAAGTGGCTTTTCATTACTTTATCCAGTGAACTATCCTTTGTCTGATCTGTCTGCAGTAACCTGATCATCTTGGGTGGCCCAAAACACTATAGCTCATAGTTTCACTGAAATACACAAGTCCCTTAGCCACTGACAAGTTCATGATCCAGAAAGGGCTCATGGAGATTACATTCCAGATATTTAAAGAAATAGTAACATGCACTCAGTCATCAATTTAAACACGTGTAATATTTACCAATCCGAACTATACAGGAAGACACTGTTTGATACTTACCTGTCAGGAGTTATACCCTGCAAAATATGCTTAAATTTTATACATGTCTGTATTGAATGTGTTGAAATATTAATATTTCAGTCTTGTTAGTATTTTATTTTTATGTGCTCTTTATATACCATATTTAGAGAATACTAGTGAAGCTGCTGTTGTGTAAGGATGTACTAAAGTAATGTTACTAGTTATCCACGTGTCAGAAATCACAGTGTCATTGTAATAAAAACTGAAACATTACCCCAGTGTTGGCAGATATATTTGGTAGCTAAATTCTATTTCATTTACAAACTGTGGATGTGATTTGCAAAAACAAATCGAACATGCTGCATATAATTGAGTAGCAGTAGCAACTACCTGAAATATTGGGACCTATTAGAGCAAATTTTGAAACATAGAGACAATGGCTGATAAAATGGACTTAATACTAAGTCCGAGATGACCCTTTTTCTGGAATATTCTATCTTCTCAGAAGTTCAGGTGGTATGTGGTAGTAAGCCCCCATATCAGGGGAGTTGCAGAGAGCTTGCTTTCCTGCAAAAAGTAAATTTAAAGGAGAAGAGCGATGCTGGAGATTCGCTGTTCTCCTGCATGTTTGTTGTTGGGTTTTTTGACATCTCAGCACTCTGCATTTCAATAGGGAGCCAATAGTAACGTATAGTCAAGTACATTGCATAACTATTACTTTGATACATGTACCTGTCATGGTTATAAAGCATCCCCTGGGAGCAGACTCTGCATGTAATAGATAAACCATTTTAGAGCAGCATGGATAATTCTTCTCTGCAACCTGTATGGTCTGAACTATGAACGTTGCTCCATAATATTAATTTACCAGACAGTTTGGCAGTCAGATGCAGACCTAACATGAAAATGGGAAGATATTCTTAAAAAAATTTGAGATACAAGGAGACCCTTGAGACATAATGCTGCTAGCACTGCCCTTTTGTGCCAGCCCATGCTATGTTTTTTCTTATTTGAAGCAGATTTGATAAGTTGCTAAGTAAATGCTGTTTCCATACAGTGATATCACAGAGGGGTTAAACTGTTGATAGCCTATTAGGAATTTAGCCCAAACTATACTTAGTGTATGTAATTTAGACCAAGGACTTCTAAGTCTTGGAGCCTGATAATTCAATTTGCCAGTTATAGCCTTGGGAGAGGAGGCCTGCAGGACCTGCAGGCTTGATTTCTAATGCCTTTTATAGGTCTTTTGATTTGGAATCACTCAAAACATAAATAAGGACCCACTGGCATAGACAGTCTCCGTCTGTAGTAAATCATAAACAAGATATTACATGATTTATGTTGCAAACTAGATCTTTGAGATCATTTCAGCTGTCAGACTCATCTTTGCTTCCTTTTTCCCCAGCACAATTCTGCAACGAGTGGTATTTTTTGTGCTTCCTTGGTTCCTTGTCAGTCAAGGTTTTATTTGCAGAAACAAAAAACTGAAGGAAGGACAGGTGTGATGTCTTGGAAATGCTTCTGTCACTGAGGGCAGTAGCGAAGGTCATGCAGAGATGGATTTGAATTTTCAGTTGTCTTAGTCTTGTCAGAAGAGCTTCCCAAGCTGGTGGGATGTTCAGAAGACAAAGATCTGACAGGGATGCTGTTGAAAACAGGGTGGTTATCGCATGAAGTATTATGATTGATTTTACACTTTCTTCATTGTGTTTCGCTGTTACAGTAATAACTATATGGGTTATTCTTGCTGGAGTAGCCCTTGGCCAACTTAAGTACTAGCAATTTGACCCCTCTACAGGACTTGTGAACACCCTGCAGCTGATGTCAAGACATCTGGGTATAAGAGTCTTATGCCAGTGCCATCTTACAGCTCTTTCTTGCTGTGAAGTGTGAAGCCAAAAACACCCACATCTATAGTCTGCATCAGTTAGTTTGAAGACCAGAGGTAATCTTAAAGCTAAGTGCCCCATTAGGGAAACTTCCTTGTTTCATTGTTTGCTCAATTAGATGCTTCTGTGACAAATACTTGTCTTGATTGTCAAAAAATACTCCACATCAATGCAATCATTCCCTTTGTCTTTTTTGCTTAGGCTCAGAACAAGACTCTCCTAATTGTCCCCATTGTGCTCATTTTAATAAGGCAGAATTAGTTATAGGGCCGTATTCCTTGCATGGTATCTTGAAAAGGAAAAAGGGTGTCAGGGATCTTCACATGCTATGGGGTCTGCTGGTTTGTCTGTTTTTGAACCCTCTTGTAAATGCAGGGATAAATGATTGAAACTTATGAGGGTCGCAGACAACACAGCCTCACCTTTGGCCAGTGCACTTAGGCTTGTGATTGTCAAAGGACAGGAGATGACTTTGCAGCCCCTTCCAATGACTGAGGGAGTGTTGGGGACTGTTGTTGAGTACCCTTTGGAGTCCAACATGCCTCTTAGCCCCTCCACATCCACACAAGCCAAAGGACAAGGGTTGGCGATTGAGTCCAAGGTCGCTCTGCAAACTCTTGCTTCTGACTCCCATACTGGAGCTACAGATAGGGAGGGCAGAATTATACAAACCTCCAGGGGTTTGCAATTTGACCATATGCAGCCTGGTCCCAGTACATCAAACACCATACCCAGGACCAAGCCTAAGGCCAAACCTTTAATCATCTTCCTGGCATGCCTCAGCCTTTCAAAGTGACAACCCCCACAGGCCTACCGGCAGGACCTATTACAACTGGCTGAGGATTTCCTTCAGATTGTAACTTCCAGACAAGCATAGTCCTGCCCCTACAGATTCTGTTTCTGGGAAAACAGAGAGACCCCCCGCCCCCCACCAGGAATTCTCAGATTTTTTTTTTTATGATTCAAATGAGATTGAGTTGGCTTATGTATACACGTTATCTAGAGAGTTCCTATGTTGATTCTGACTCTGAGGACATCCTAGCCTCACCATCTGAGGACTTCACCTTTGGGAAAACACTCCACAAAATGAGGAAATATTTCCTGGAAAGTGGAGGATTACCCTCAGTCTAAGAAAAGGGTAAGAGACCTTTTGAAGCTTCCTGAGCATAAACCTCTGACCATTCCTCCAGTTTCAGAGGTAGTGGTTTAAGAATCCTACTGTTGATCCTAAAGTGGTGACTAGGGTCCTAAGAGAACTAAAGGTAGCACTTTTACAAACCCATTTCCAAATGATAAGGAGGGGAGGAGGATCCTGGACTGAGTTTTCAAAAATGTTTATACTTCTACCACACTTGCTTTGAGAGCCAGTTCTGTATGGTTAAGTACCAGAAAAATTTACTGGGCTATGAAAGGAAAAACTGGAGGAGATTGATGACAGCGCTCTCTCCAAAGGATTGCTGGACATGTGCAACCCTACCTCTCAAGTTGCAAAGCATTCTTTGCATTGTGGCTATGAAGCTTTAGTTTAGAAGCAATGAGATTTTGTGGAGGAGATTCTTTCTGCTCTTTGCCTATGGCAGTTTTCTCCTCCCTAGGTTACACCCTAAAGATAAAGAAGTACAATCTCTCTCTCCATCCCAAAATATTCTTTTTCCTGGAGACTTTGGTGGACGCAGATCTCCAAAGGGCTTTCCTTCCAGAAGAAAAAGTCACTTTCATGACCTGCTACTTCCAAACTCTTCTATCCCTCAAAGCAATTCCAGCATGGGAGGTTCTCAGACTTTTGGGGTACATGGCCTCATGTATTGTAATAACCCCCTAGCCAGGCTTCACATTAGAAAGATCCAATGGGATTTAAAAAATGTTTCGAAGCAACACAGCTCTCAAACAAATTACACTTCACCTTGTTTGAAAGTGGTAGAGCTCTGCTTGCAATCAAAAATTAGGGGTACCATTCAGGGTCCCTCACCCAAATTAGACACTAACCACAACTTCCTCAGACCTAGCTTGGGGAGCACATTCCAGTATCTCCAAGCTCAATGAAAATGGGAACAAAGCTTTTTTTTTTTTTTTTTAAACTCTCATTAGACCCGTTATAGAGTACAACGCCCCTTTTGGAATGTACCTCACATGACATCTGCAGCAGCTGGAAAGGCCACAAAAGTACCTCACAAAGAAGATTACTGGACTCAAACAAATGCCCTACACTGACCGCCTCAAATAAACTCCAGCTTTACTCTGTAGCATATCTCCTACTCTGAGGAGATCTCTGCCTAACATATAAAGCTATGTCAAACCCAGAGCTGTTGGACATGCTACACCTAAAGAAATCCCAATCCCTCCGAGCTACACGCTCTAGGGACCTAAACCTTGTCACCACAATAAACAGGACATGCTGGAAGGATAGATTCCTATCCCAGAGACTTCCCATACTCTGGAACAGGCTACCCATCTATGTCAAGCAAAGTTCTTCATTAGCACTCTTCAAGAAAAATCTTGATGAGTGGATGGGAAATAGGAAATACACCCCGGGGATCACTTCTGTGTTTCTGCTCGTCAGTGGAACAGGAAAATAACTTTCTTGGGCGGCGTAAGCCAGGGAACCTTGTTGACTAGGCTTGCATAGGCCCTTGGGCCGATAGCCTAGTACCTACCTATGAACCTATAAATCTAAAGAAAATGAAGGCCATTCTCAATGGCATCCTATCATTCAAGGAACTGATAAAGATGGGCAAAACTACAGTGATGTGGCATATAAACAAGCAGAGAGGCACTGACCTTGTCTTTGTAGGACACAACTCAAGCCTTGGGCCTATGCCTTCTCGACCCCTACCTGCTGGGAGAAAATTCTCTAGCAGATCACCTCAGCAGGTCAGAAGTTAAACATAATAGCTGGACCTTGAACAAGAACGTATTCAGCTTCTCCTGCCTTTCTTGGATTTGTACCAGAAGTAGACCTTTTTGTTTCAGACCAAAACAATCTGCTGCAAAAATTCTGCTCCATGGCAAAGCTTCCTAAGGCCTGGCATATGGATGCCTTTTCCTTTCCATGGACAGGTGTATTTCTTTATGCATTCCTCAAATTCCCAGGTTACTGCTGAAATCAGAGATGAAGAGACAAGAGTGATATTGAGAGCACCCCTTTGGCTGAGATAGCATTGGTTCTCTCTCCTACTCAATCTGAGCAAGGAAAAAACATGGTTGCTTCATCAACAGGTAGAGATTCTAATTCTAAACAGAGATTCCATTATACACCCCAATCTCAGCACATTGAGGCTTACAGCTTTGCTAATTCACTAACTGGTCCCCATGGCCTTTCATTGTATGAGGATATGCTAGACATCTTAAAAGAAGACTGAAAACCTAATACCAGAAAGTCATACATTTCATAATGGAAAAAGCTTTCAGTTTGGTGCCAGCAACAGAATCTTTCTGCAAGTGCAGTGAAGATCAACCATGTTCTTACCTCCTTACACATTTATTCCAATCTGATTTGCCTTAGTCATTCATTAAAGTACATACTTTTGTCATCTCCACCTACTTTCCTATGTGTCTTCCTCTTTGTTTTTCTCAACCCTGTATTATAAGCAGTTTTTAAGGATATTATCCACCTGAGGCCTCCTAGAAGAGTTACCTGTCCTCCTTGGGATCTCATTTTTTTTCTGGAAAAACTTAATCTACCTCCATTTGAGCCTGCATCTACAGCTGACATTTGACTTCTCTCTTGGAAAACCGCCTTTTCTTTGGCTATCACATTTGCTATATGGGTTTTCTGAACTGCAAGCCTTTCTGCACTGAACTCTTCATTTCTCAGAAGGACAAAGTTGCCCTCAAGACTAATCTCTCTTTCATGCTTAATGTAGTTTCTAAAATTTCTTTAGATCAGTACATTGATCTCCCAGCATTCTTCCTTTACCCTCAGAATTGGAGGGGAGATGTATCCTACATTCACTTGATGGTCACAGATGACTGGGACAGTATCAGGAGAGGACCATGGCAGTTGGAAAGTCCAACCAACTTCTGTAGCCTTCACAAGTAACAAACTAGGAAGTCCTATCAGCAAATAAACCATTTCTAAGTGGATCTCCAACTGTATTGCCTTTTGTTGCTGACATCATGGATGACACATTCCACAAAATATCAAATATCATTCTTCCAAGCCTACTGCTGCAGGTAGTGCTTTTCTTAGAGGGGTTTGCACCAGGTAAATCATAGAGGTCACTTGTTTACCAAACATTAGTGTCTTCTTATTTTCTCCAAATTCAGGGTTGGATTTGATTGTGCAGTCTTGCAGGACATTTTAGCTTCTGCTTAAACCTTCTCTTCCAGATCCCCCTTTCTCAGCTTTGAATCCACCCACATAGTTATCACTGCAACAGTGAAGCACTATGAACATTGAAAATGTGTGCATTTACCATAAATTTAGATGTTTTAGGTGTCTTCACTTTTGCATTGCATCCTCATTCCCTCTCTCCATCCCCGCTGTCATTCTGTAAGGTTGGGGTGAGCATCCCTTCCCTATCCCTTTCCTCTGTCTTTCTTTCTCATTCCCCATTAAGGTCTCTAGGGTCCCTCCCTATGTCCACTGGGAACCTTTAGGCACCTTGTGCTCTGGGCCTGGAGCTCCACCTTGGAGGTTCCTCCTGTTTTTTGGGGAGAAAAAAGACTTGTTAGATTGTGCTGGCCAATGACCCTTGTACCCAGGCATCTAATGTTAGGTGCAGGGCATCCACCACACCTGGATGAAGGAGTTAAGCCTGTAGTTTTCAGGGGGGGGGGCAAGGGCTGCCACAGCAAGAATAACCCATATAGTTATTACAGTAATGAATACACTCTAACATCTGCTCTCGTGGTAAGTAGACACAACTGTACTTTCTCTTTCCACAGAGTATCTGGTTGGCGAGTTTCATGTACATTGGCAAGGGCCAAAATGAATGGGCCTTTTCCAGGCTTGGGCCCTATTGAGAAATTTGGGGAAGCCGCATGATGTTGGGAGAAAAAATTCACAAGAATGTATCCACTACAGTGGAGGTCTGTCTAACATCAGCTAGTACATTACTTGCACAGAAAAGTAATGTTCACTTAATAATAGTCCAACAACATTCATTTGAGTCAAGCGCAACTTACTTAATGAATTATTGTGAGCATTTTGACCCTATTGTAGTAAAAATGTGTTTATAATGTAAAGACTCATGCCAACCTTCATTATACTGGTCCTCTTCTAAGCCAGCTAAACTTGATGAGAGTCTCTGCAGTTTTCTCAGACTATTTGTGTACAAGATTTAAGTTTTGAACAAAAAAAATTACCTGCCCACTTGAGTCTTGTGCAATGAAAATGTAGTTTTAAAGATACTGTTTGCCAATTTTCTTGTTTTGTTTTTTTTTCTAGAGGATTGATTGATCTGGTATCACATTTCAGCAAACAAATAGTTGATTTTTTTATTTTATTAGTAAGACCCAGTCCACTAATGGGTGTTAATAAAGATATAATGATACAGCTGGGTGCTTAAAGATTTTGTGTGTTGCACTAAAGTGTCCATTTGCTAACATTGCAGAAGCTCTGTTAAAGCAGGGTGATTCACCCACTGGGTAGTGTGTAGTCTGCTTTATATGGTAAATTGATTAGAGGTGATTATTTTAAGAGATTTAAGAGGTCCTCCTTAAACTTCTATGTCCTCTTCTCCCTATTTACTCCATCTCTCCAATAATCTCTCAACTGATTTAACTACCTGTTGATGAATTTCAATACCAAACAGTATGGCACCAAGGGAATGATGGATCTTTGTTTCCACTTTCATCTATTATTTACAATTAGGTAACCTTTTTATTGATAAACTTTTGATGTCGATCTTTTATCCCCTTAATTTCTGTGTTTGCCTAGTATGGAACTTTTTGATTGGTAATACTGGAGCTTTTCTCCAGTATATGTTTGTACACGCTTTCTTAGCCTATGTATTCCTGTCTAGTTTGTAACTGTTTTTAGTAATGTGCAACTTTTCTCCATGTTTTGTATACTTCCTAATTGTGTTGTCTTTTGTATTTCTTTATTGTAATGTTGGAGCTTTTCTCCTCTAGTCTCCACCGAAAATGGGCCATTGGCTCAGATGGACTAACCTGATTAACAAATGTCAAATAAATAAATAATAAATTTGAGTAAGACACAGGATGTAAAAGGATTTGTTACTGGCAACTAATTTGAATATTCTAATGGAACTTTCATTTTTTTTCAGATCCATATGCTTATGTGTCATTCCTTCACCAAAGTAAAAAAACTGAGATTGTTCATGCCACTTTGAACCCAACTTGGGACCAAACGCTTCTATTCAATGACCTGGAAATCTATGGGGATCCGCAGATAATAGCAAAGAACTTACCCGATGTGGTTATCGAACTTTTTGATTATGACCAAGTAGTAAGTGTATGATGTCTGGTTATTTGGTTGCATTCCTGGTATTTTGTCATGCTTTACTCTTAACACTTACTTTTCCCTTTGTTTCAGGGTAAAGATGAATTTCTAGGAAGAAGCATCTGCCCTCCTGTTCTAAAACTTAGTGGAACAACTGACATAACTCCTAAATTGCTCTGGTACCCTGTGCAAAATGGGTCAAAGCAAGCTGGAGATGTTCTGGTAGCTGCTGAGCTTATACTGAAGACAAAGGTATGTTCCTGCATCATAGAGAATATTACATAATTAATCTTTGTTTTTGCTTCTGCATAATGTCTAAATGCTACTGATTCTCCCTCCCTTTCTTTAGGCTGATGGATCTGATTTACCAATTGTCCCACCACAAAGAGCCCCCAAACTCTACATGGTACCACAAGGCATCAGGCCAGTTGTTCAGCTCACTGCTGTTGAGGTAAACTGAATGTGTGCACTACGGTTTCTTTTTTGTGAGTAGGTAGCCTTCTAAAAGTATTTTATGTCATTGAAAAGTTATAGCTATCTTCATACGAAATGGCATAACATGTCAGGAATAATGAAAACATACAAAAGTAAACCATTGATTAAATAGTGTTAAAATTTTTAATTTAATAGTAACATTGATACAGAATAAAAGCCATTTACAACCTAACTAATTTGTTCTGAGAAGTGTATGGTATAAAACTTCTGTATCACTCTAATTAAATATATTTTATTTGCTTTTTCATAAGTGTAGATTTCACATTAAATTAAGTTATGCTTTTAACTTAGAAGCATACCTCTCAACTGTCCAGATTTTCACAGAATGTTCAGATCATTGCCTCATATTGTTGGTCTATTTCTCATAAAATTGTGTTTTCTGGCAAATCACTGGCAAACCATTGAGGACTGAAGTCAGAAAATAATGGCAGACATTTGAGTTTCAGACTTCATATTCAGAAAAATCCATGCTAATGCAATATTTGTTGTTCTATCAACTTTCAAAGTTTATAAGAGCAATATTTAAAAAGTTTCCCTAGTTTTGGGCCTATGTCACCCCAATATATTTGGCTTTGTCCAGATTTCTTGCTCTAAAAGTTTGAGAAGTATGCTTAGAGGACTTAAGTATCATGTCTGTTCTATTATTGCAATTATCTGTATATTGTTCTGCCCTTTTCCTGTGTAGTCCATCACCAACATGTTTTTCAGCAGTAGTTCAACATCCTCTCCTGTACTGAAGTCAAACTTGAGCCTATTGTCATTTTTTGAGAGTAAACACTACACTACAAGAAAGCTGCCATATCTGGTAGAAATTGAATGATTGCAAAGATATGCATCAGTTGTGCATTCGAATGGCCTTGTTACTGGCATGCACAGGGAAAAGCCTAAGTAAGCCATATATTCAAGATTGCAGGCCAAGCAGTGATATGGTTTTCTAAGTCTGATCCAGGTAACTCAGTGCTTTTTGAGGACTGCATCCAAAAATATTTATTTACTTACAGATGTTGTGCCACTAAAATTGTCCATACACTAAAATGTCACAGTCATATTAAAGATTTAAAAGAAAAGTTTGACACAAGATCATTGACATGAAAAATGTCTTGTCATGATCCACCACGCTGAGTCCAATATCTTGTCCTGTTGGACTGTTTGGTGGGCAATAAGGCTTAGTCAGTAAAGGTTTCCGCCTCACAGCACCAAAGCTTTGAAGTTCCAACTCTGTGGGCCTTGTGAATTCTTGTCTCTACATGTTTTCTCTATGTAATTCAGTTTTCTTGCACCTCCCAAAAACATACTGCTTTTTGGCTGCTGCAAACTTTCCATATTTAAATTACAAGGATCCTTGAAGTAGTCTTTAGGGGATGGGGGGTATAAGCCTCCCAGCAGGAAGGAAAAAATGCCACTAGTAATACCCCTTTGGTAGCAGTGCTACGGTAGTACCGCAGTGTAACAGAGATTTTGAAATGTTGTGCACCCGAGACTGTGCTTATTAGACGCAGGTTACTGTTTCCAAACAGCAAACTCAGAACCAAACCCACACTACTCGATTGTAGAATGAACTCTCAGAAGTGCCCATGCCAACCCTTGGGCGGAAAACACGGATTCTGCCCAAAAAACGAATTGAACACACAAAGACGAAGACAGGAAAGATGCAGTCAGAATCTCATAGGAAGTCCATCATTTTTATTCGAGCCATCAAAGTGCACTTAAATGTAGATAAGCAGATGTTTAAGAATAAATGGCAATGGCGTTCCAAAACGAATTCAGAAACATCCCAAAACCAAGGAGAGTCCAACTACTCAGACTATTCAAGAGACCTTGTCCCCAACTTCCACCCCGACAAGCCCCTTTTCCCTTCCAGAAAGTCTGAATCTTCATTCTCTTTGGCAACAGATAGTTTTGGAGAAATGGCTTCTTCATTCATCAAGGTTACAGATATCCTTGGAAAGAAGGAATTTCCTCTCAGTGCTAATTCCTCTTCCACCAGACCAGACTCTATTTCCATTTGTCATTCATCACATTTTGTGCCAGACAGGGTACGATTAAAATCCGATCCTCCTTTCCAGGTTGTGAAAGTTTTTATTCATGTTTTTAGTCCCAAGGAGAGAAAATAGTTTGGTACCGGTCCTGAATCTTTCTTTCCTAAACCTGTTTGTGATAGTGCCCAAATTAAAATGATTTCACTTCACAGTCTGATACATCTTCCTCATTAGAGTTTCCTGGTGACACTAGGGTTAAAAAATTTATTGATTTGAAATTTGTTTACTGGAGTGGTCTGATTGGGTCTACAGAACCTATTTTCACCAGAGGCCCGGGGAGAAAAGCTCCGCACACACTACAATACAAATACAGTATAATACAATACAATTATAGTCAGTCTCACCATATACATAGCCTATGAGTAGATAGTGCACAAAAATGTGTGTACCACAATTTATCGAAATGCCATAATATTGAATCCCATTTTGTCAGCACTGAAAATATTGAAGTCCACTTCATCAAACCACCAGAACTACAAAGATCTTCCCAAGGTAAGAAACCACTTACCCAAAAAGAAAGAAAACCCAAACCGTGCCATCCCTAACCCATCCAAGTTGAGGGGGGCTGTGTCTTCCACACACCCCTAACTAAATATACCAGTTCTGAGATTGCACTACAGCTGGGAAAAGGGCAAAGTTCACTGTCTCGCACAATGGCTACTTACCCTGGGGAGATCTTTGTAGCTCCCATGCTTAGATGAAGTGAGCGTCGATATTTTCAGCATCGACAAAATGGGATTCAATATTATGGCACTTCGACAAAGTACGGTAGACCTGTACAAAAATAGTATGTAGGTAGTGCAATGTATGACACTGACTGTTCTAGTACATGAAAAAATAGAATGTTGGTTTCAGTTAGGAAAATAGCCAGAAAGTTAGTGATACAGAAAGATAATGAGAAAGTTAGGAATAGAGGCATTGCATCCTGAGCAGTATCTTAGGGATATGGTATAGAAACAGAGGAGAAGGTAGGAGAGCCTTGGGATCTTGCAGACTATGAAGGGATGAAATGTGATGGAAGAGGAGGATGATGCTTGTGTGGAAGAAGAGGAAGAGCTGAGCATTAGGTAAGCTTTATGCAAGAGCAGAGCCATGTATTTTTGAGATGACTTTTTAAAGAGGCTTTGAAGTGGGTTAGGCTAGGCATAGACCTGGTAGCTAGAGGTAGTGAATTCCATAGAATATGGACAGCATATGAATATAGAGAATGACCTGGTTTTCTTGTAGGTTTTGACTTAGCTAAGAGTTTTGTTTTTTTGTCTTATCATAGGGATCTATTTGGTGTGTAAGGTGTCACTAGATTGGCTAGTGCAGGGCAGGCAGAAGACTTGAAAATAAGGTTGTGCAAGGTGGATAGCTGAATAAAGGCAACTTGGTTGGGGAGTTCAAGCCAGTTTAGTTCTAATAGTGGTTTATAGTGGTGTGTGTGATATTTAGTGTTTGTGGCAAACCTTGCAACTTTGTTGTAGCACACTTCCATATTGCTTATGGTAGAAGTTTGTAAGTTAGGATAGGGGCACTGTAAAAAAGGGAGGGAAGTAAAAATGTTTTTGCAAGAGTGGTTTTGGTTGCTGTAGTAAAGAACTGTTTGTTTCCATAAAAGACTCATGGTTTTTGATGACTTTTGTTGATATTTTGCTGTATATGGTGGTGGGGGGGTCAAATGAAAATTTATTGTCAATGATAACTCCTAGAAGTTTGGGTCTGTTCTATGACAGTGTTATCAGATGCAAGGATGTTGAAATGATCAGTGACCGGGGAAGTGTTTTGGGGGTTAAAGAGCACTAGTTTAGTCTTCTTTGGATTAAGAAACAGTTGGGCGTTTATCGGCCAGGATTTCGACTGCAGTAAAGGACTGTTGAGTTTTTGAAAGCAGTTCTGGTAGTGATTGAAAGGTACAGATTATGGTGGAATCCTCAGCATAGTGAGAGTTCCAGGGTGAGTGGCAGTGTGAAGGTTGTTTGTGAAAATGTTGGAGTAGGGGTCCGAGGATGGAGCCTTGAAGGGAGTCCAGCAGGGTTGTGGAGAAAGGATAAGAGTTCATTGCAGCATTTCACTACTTGTTTATGATCCTTGAGGTAGCTCTGAAACCATTTGACTGTGTTGTGAGAAGCCTAAGTTAGACAGTATATTCAGTAGTAAGGGGTGAGACACTGTGTCAAAGGCCTTGGAGAGCTCAAAGAATACTGTAGCTGTATAGCATCCTGCATCTCTGGCCTTGTTCACAGTGTCTGTAAAGGATAATAGGGCTGTAGCTGTGCTGTGGCTAGGTCGAAAGCCATGTTGGGTTTTGCTTAAAAGATGGATGTCCTTCAAGGATGCAACTGCAGTCCTGACATATGGGTTGTCCTGCCTCAGGCAGCCCTGCGGTCGGCCGGATTCCAAAGTCTGGGTCCGGCGTCGGCTGATGTCGCCCTTTCCCCGACTTCAGAGCACCTGGGGTATAAAAACGTCAGCCGACGCCATCTTCTTCAGTCTTTCTTGCCGTGCGGCGCCCGAAGCAGAAGCAGTTCACAAGTGCCGGTCGACCAGCTCCTGTGTTTTCAACTACTGAAGTCTTCAAAAAAGCTAAGTACCCCATTGGGGACCTTTTCTTGCCTCAGCCGATGTCAGATAAAACTGTAAAAGTTAATAATTGTTTAACTTGTGGGAAACAAATACCTCATAAGGGTTTCCACTCTTACTGCTTACCCTGCCTAGGCCCAGAACACAACGTCTCGGCCTGTACAGCCTGTGCTTCTTTCAATAAATGCACTCTTAGGCGTCGGTCAGAGTTTGCACAGGATTATTTTGGGGAAGATTTCTGTTATATCATGCCGTCGGAGCTTCCGACTGCACATTTACCTAAAAAACGGAAGGATAAGGACCGCCACCCGCGGTCTCGGCTGACACCACGCTTAGGCCTACCACGAGTGTCTCAGTCTCTTCTGAGCCAGTTTCACAACCGCTACAGACTGACGACACCGCCCCACTGGTTACTTCGGTACCGGAGGCCAGCTCGGTGCCGGTTTCTGTTCTCCCCTCTGAGACCGAAGCCCAGGATATTTCTAACACCATTTCAGTGGATAAGACTACTCCAGCACGTGGGGCTGCCAGGCCTCCAGTGTCTATGTCCATTAAGGCCTACACACTTGCTAAGGCTGCCAAACAGGCTAAGTCTCTCCCTCCAAGATCTGTTTCTCTGGGATCCACTTCTGGTTCTCAAATTTTGAGTTTAGCTGAGGACCTTATTTCTTTAATTAGGGGTTCTCAGCCACATCCAGATAGAGGCTCTCAGCCACCTCCTGTCAAGAGGCCTAGGGTTGAGCAGGTAGATCCCCAGTCCTCCGATGAGGCCTCAGGTGATTCTGCACATTCAGACTACCAGGAGGAGGCCTTCCCGGCCTATGAGGATTCTGATGCGGAAGAATCCATTCCCTCTGCTTCTCCTCCTGAGGAGTTTTCCTTTAGGGAAACACTTCATTCCATGAGGGAACACTTCAAATGGCAAGGCCAAGAATACTCAGATTCTAGGAAAAGGTTAAGGGAATTTTTAAAGCTACCTCAGCATAGACCCTTAGCTATTCCTCCTGTTTTAAATGTTTTAGATGATGTGTACTTAGAATCTAGTGTTTCCCCTGACTCCCTCCCCCCTGCTCCTGTCAAGCCAGACAGGTACTACAGGGTCCCAGACTCGCATCAATTTCTGTACAAGGGCCATACTGCTGACCCTGAAACTATTTCTCAGGGGCCTAAAGGGGTTTCCTCCACTACTGCTAAGAACCCACTTCCTTCGGAAAGAGATTCTAGGGCTTTAGAAAGGTGGGGCAAGAAAGTATATACATTTTCCACCCTTTCTATGCGAGCATTGAATTGTCAATTTCATATGATTCAGTATCGGGCATACATGTTGGATAACTTGCAAAAGAAATTGGCTTCCCCTGAACCATTGGATAGAAAGGAGTTACAGGAATTGATTTATAACACTCAGCAGGTTAGCAACCATTTCCTACAGTGTGGATATGATGCATTGGAAGCTTCATGTAGAGCAGCAATGACAGGTGCGGTCATACGCAGACATGCTTGGTTAAAGGAACAAACATTGCCAGACCATGTGAAAATTAAGCTTTTGGACGCACCACTAGAGAAACATAAGCTATTTGGTGCTACTGCACAAGAGGTTTTAAAGAAAATAGAGGAAAAGGCAAAATCAGTGCAAACAGTCAAATATTTCCTCCAGGTACAGCCTCCAAGATTCAGCAGGAATTGGCCTTCTAAGCACTGGTCCTTTCCAGACACAGACAAATTTCAAAGAGGCAAAAACAGACGTGGCAGAGGTAGAGGGCAAACTCGAGGCTCCTACAGAGGACGTCAATGGCAACCTCCGAACCAGAGAGATGGGGCAGGACCTTCCACTGCTCCGCAGGGACAACCTCAATGACTTGACTTTGACTCCGCCATCCAGGGCTCAATTAGAAGCACCTTTGGGCGGAAAATTATCTTTATTCTCACAAAATTGGCACAATATTACAAAGGACAAATGGATACTGGACATAATAGACAAAGGATACAGATTCCATTTTCATACACTACCAACAAGACATGGCAGGCCAAACCTGCCACCAAATCAAAGGGCAGAGGCACTCAAACAAATAACCAACCTACTTCAAATAAGAGCAATAGAAAAGGTTCCTTCTGCAGAACAAGGCCAAGGATTTTATTCAAGACTGTTCCTTGTTCCAAGAAAAGAAAACCAATGGAGACCCATTCTGGACTTGTCCGCACTGAATACTTACCTTATTGTGCCAAAATTCAAAATGCTGACTTTACAGCAACTCCTTCCCATGCTGGGCAAGGGGTCTTGGCTGGTAACTCTGGACCTCAAGGAGGCATACCTGCATGTCCCAATCAGACAAAGTTGCAGAAGATACCTCAGATTTCTTGCAGGCTCAGAGCATTATCAATTCTCAGCATTGCCCTTTGGCTTATCTACTGCACCCAGAGTGTTCACGAAATGCCTGGCATCAGTAATTGCACATTGCAGATTTCAGGGGATACAAATATACCCTTACCTGGACGACTGCCTTATACAAGCGGACAGCCAACAAGCCTTGTTAAAAAACTTGGGCTATGTCATTCACCTACTGCAGGCCTTGGGATACACAGTCAATATTCAGAAATCAAGTCTGGTACCATCCCAACAAATACCTTTCCTGGGTGCCACACTGGACACAAACACCCAGATGGCGTTTATGACAAAAGAAAAGCAAAAACAATTACCAGAATACTTCAGAAAATTAGCAACACACACCCAGATGACTGCAAGGAAAATCCTGCAGGCCCTGGGTTTCATGGCATCTTGCATTCTTCTGATTCCACACGCAAGGCTGCATATGAGGAAACCACAATGGTATCTAAAAAGTCTATGGTTTCAACACAGCCACAGGCTGGAAGCATTGATCCCACTCATTCCATGTCTTCAAAAGGAATTTCTGTGGTGGGCCCAAGCAAACCAGATAAACAAAGGTCTGCCTTTCAGCAAGCCTCCTACAAGTCAAACCATAACAACAGACGCCTCAGACCATGGATGGGGGGCGCACATGGAGGGCAGTTGCATTC
Source organism: Protopterus annectens (assembly GCF_019279795.1). Taxonomy (NCBI): domain Eukaryota; kingdom Metazoa; phylum Chordata; order Ceratodontiformes; family Protopteridae; genus Protopterus; species Protopterus annectens. Next base: position 892,538,474 of record NC_056748.1, read on the forward strand.
AAGGACAATGGACACAAAAAGAAAAGCACCTGCACATCAACCAAAAAGAAATGCTGGCAGTGATACATGCAATCAAGGCCTTCGAAAAGTTCATGCATCAGGGCCATCTACTAATATAGACAGACAATACCACAGTTATGTGGTACATAAACAAGCAAGGAGGTACCCTTTCCTACCCTCTTTGCAGACTGGCAATGAATCTCTGGGATATTTCCCTTCAATTGAAAATAGAGCTACAATCCCAGTTTGTACCAGGGAAGGACAATGTTCTGGCGGACAGCCTAAGCAGAAACATCATGGATCCACACGAATGGATGTTGCATCCAGACATTTTCTTACAAATAACTCAAGCATGGGGAAGGCCGGACATAGATCTTTTTGCCTCCCACCTCAATCACCATCTGAAAAAGTTTTGCACAAGGACATACCATCCTCAAGCATGGAAGGTGGACGCTCTCTCCTTCAGTTGGAACTCTCTAACACTATATGCCTTCCCACCTCTTCCTTTGATGACCAAGGTGTTACTAAAGATCAAGACAGAGCAGCCGAAAGTCATACTGATAGCTCCAGACTGGCCAAGACAACACTGGTACCCACTGCTACAGAGCTTGACACACACCAATCCGTGGCTCCTTCCTCAATGGCCAATTCTTCTGACACAGCACAATTACAGTGCACTACACCCCAGCTTAAAAACATTGAAGCTGACAGCTTGGAAGATTCCATGACTATTCCTCACGATACACTTTCCAAAAGGGTAAAAGATATCATCCTGGAGGCGTGCAGACCTTCCACTAGAAAAACATACTCAGCAAAATGGAAGAGATTTCTTATCTGGAACAGCAAAAAGGGTCAAGACCCATCAGTGATGAGCATTCCACAGATCCTAGAATATTTGGCTGAAATGCTCCACAATGGCCTTTCTTATTCTTCCATAAAAATACATGCTTCAGCAATATCTGCCAAATATACCACTGATCTGCCTGTATTTTCTCACCCATTGCTAAGACAGTTTCTAAGAGGTATAAAGAACATCAACCCTCCAAGGAAACCACCAGTGCCTGCATGGGACCTCAACTTCATGCTGGAAAAAATTAACTTTTCCTCCCTTTGAACCAGCAGCATCTTCAGAGTTGAAATTTCTGTCTTGGAAGACAGCTTTCCTTCTGGCAGTAACCTCAGCAAGAAGAGTCTCTGAGCTACAGGCCCTTATGGCAATACAACCATTTCTCATTTTTCATCAGGACAGAGTTTCTTTGAGAACCAATCCATCATTCATGCCAAAGGTGGTATCCAGGGTGTCACTGAATCAAGCTATTCACCTGCCTACCTTCTTTCCCAATCCCCAAAATAAAGGAGAGAGACTTCTGCACACCTTGGACATACACAGACAGTTGCTCTACTACTTGGACAGAACAAAGTCCTTCAGAAAATCTGACCAGCTTTTTGTAGCTTGTGCTGCTGGATTGCAGGGAAAAGCAATTTCCAAACAGACAATTTCTAAATGGATTGGAAATTGCATTCAATTCTGCTACTCTTTTCATGGAAAAACTGTGCCAGCTGACATCAGGCCACATTCCACCAGAGCTACAGCCACCTCCACAGCCTTTTTAAGAGGAGTGGCAACAAAGGACATTTTAGAAGCTGCTACATGGAGCTCCGTGCATACATTTTCCAAACATTACAACCTGCCTTTATATTCCAGATCCAGAGCAGGGTTTGCCTCTGCAGTCCTGCAGGGCATTTTAGCTACACCATCTTTGTCTTGGTGCCTACCACCCCCAGGTTGGCTATGGTATTCAACCCATATGTCAGGACTGCAGTTGCATCCTTGAAGGACATAGTACAGTTTTGTACCTACCATAAATGTAGATGTCTGATAGGTATACAACTGCAGTCAGGTTTTCCCTCCCACCTACCCCTCTGTGGTATTCTTTTGGGTTCTACCCCTCATTTAGCTACCTGGGGTAATCTTTTGTGGTGTATTTGTTTTTATGTTGTTGTACTTGTCTGGAATTTTTTCTCTATTTTCAAAATTTAGCCTTCCTTAGAGGGCACCTGGCATCTGGGGCAAGAAACACTGAAGAAGATGGCATCAGTGACGCGTTTTTACTAGTTTAGGCTTCTTTGGATTAAGAAAGGGCATTTATCGGCCAGGATTTCGACTGCAAGGATAAGAGTTCATTGCAGCATTTCACTACTTGTTTATGATCCTGAAACCATTTGACTGTGTTGTGAGAAGCAGGACAACCCATATGTCAGGACTGTAGCTGCATACCTATCAGACATCTACAGTTTATGGTAGGATAAAACTGTAGCTGTGCTGTGGGTAGGTCAGAAGCCATGTTGGGTTTTGCTTAAAAGATGGTTCTGCAATAGATATTGCATTACCTGCTCATGGATACCTCTTTTGACAATTTTGGATATGGGTGACAAAATCGATATAGGATGGAAATTGGATGGTTCAAAAGACTTTCCACCTTTGTGGATAGGGGTGATGTGAGATTATTTCCATATGGTAGGTACTTCTGATTCGGATAAAGACCTATTTATAAGGATACTGTGGTTGGGTAGGCAGTTGAGTTGGCAGCCAGTTTGAGGTCGTGTGGTGGAAGATTATCAGCTAAGGTGGAGCAGGGTTTTAGTTTTTGTAGCAGTTTCTGAATGTGTGGTGTCTGTATAGGTTGAAGGGTGGATGGGGGGGGGGGTCCAGCATTAAGGGTATTAGTTAGTAGGTCTGATACTGATTTTATGAAGTACTTGTTAAAAGTTTTCACCTATTTGCGATGGAGGGGTATCAGGTTTTGTGGATTGTGCTCTCTGTTCCAAGGTTAAGTAGAGAGGATATGGAGTGCCAAAATTTTGGCCGGTTGATTTTATGCTGGAGGTGAAGTTAGGAATAGTATGACTTCTTATATCTGTTGATTAGTTTTGCCACTTTCTTACATAGTGTTTTGAAATTGACATGATTTTGTTCATTTTTGTTCTGTTTCCAGGTTATCCACGCTAGGTCCCTTTGCTTCATCAGGTGTTTACATTCCTTAGAGAGCCGTGGTGCTGAGTTCTGTTTGATTCTTTTCATACAAATGGGAGCTGGTGTATTAAGTATGTGAAGGAAGATGTTGTTAAAGTATAGTACAGCATCATTAAGGGGTAGTTTGGGAGCTGGTGTATTAAGTATGCGAAGGAAGATGTTGTTAAAGTATAGTACAGCAGTATTAAGGGGTAGTTGTTTAAGGGGTGTCCAGTCTATTTCCTGTAGAAGATTGTTGAATTCCTAACTGATTTTATAGTGCGTACTCTTAGTTGTTGGTACTTTGTTCTAAGAGAATGAGCTGGCAGTTGATCACTCAGGGAACCAGACAGTGTACCGTATGAGAGGTAATTGGCAGGTTGGGATACTAGGATCCTGTCTGGGGTGGATTTGCAGGTAAGATCTTTGCTGTATCTTGTTGGAGCATTGATAAGCTGAGAAAAAACATACAGATTTATACTGTTTGTGGGGGAGTCGGAAGCTATGGTTTACCAATCTATATTTATGTCTCCTAAGATTATTGTTTTGAGATTTATTGTTTGGGATGTCCAGGATAAAATATTTTCCAACACTGGTATATATGTCCTGGTGGGATATATAATACTATTACACAAATTCTATTTGATATGTTGAGGTTCAAAAAGGAGATTAGTACCTCAGCATTAGAAAAGATGGGTATATTACTGGTATAGGGTGTGATGTTGAGTTTAGAGAGAAGGGCTAGCCCTCCCCATTATTTTTGATTTATCACTTCTGGTTATTTCAAAGGTTGGCAGTATTATTTCTGAGTCTTTTACATTGGGGTGTTTCCACATTTTGGTAAGGGCTAGTATGTCAGGTTTATTTTGATCAATCTAGGCAGGCAGTGGGGCTATTTTATTGCATATACTTCTAAGGTTCAGTGTAAGTATGTTTAAATCTTTGAGGTTACTCTTGTGGTTAGGATTAGAGGGTGGGTCTGGGTTAAGATGTATGTCTCCACATTTGAGTAGGTAGGTAATTAGGAATGAGTACTATGAGAAGGGTTTTTTATTCATAGGTGATGGTACTGGTGTTAAGTGTGGTTTCATAGGAGGCGAGGGGGGCCAATTTTTGGCTTGAATAATATGGAAGGGTATAGGGGAAAAGCTGGGAGAAGATATGTGAGAAGCCGAGTTTGTTTACTGGGAAGATGGTTGGAGGATGTTGTTGATGTGTACTGGTGCGTGGGTGTATGCTAGGATATAGTTGTAGTGAGGTCAAGAATTAAGAGTAAAGAAGCTAAGCAGGTTAGAAGGTGCATGTCAACTGATGGTGATTTAAAAATAGTAAAAGTGCTATTTATGTGTTAAAATGTAATATCAGGTGTAAATAGAGATGTATGTTATCTAGTGATATGTGGCTGGAAATGTTTTGACTTCAAGGTGGGCTGTGAAAATTTGGTTAGGTATTTTGCCTTGTGGTTTGTGATAAGGAGAGGTGGAGGAGATGTGATTGGTCAGTAGTAAAAGTATGGTGCAATGTTAGTTTGATGTGTGTAAAGTAGAAGAGAAGATTGTAAGCCTGAAGTTAATGTCAGACAGTTTGACATGGTGATTGTATTGTGATGGTGAAGTACAGTAAGATGCAAAGACTTATAGTAGGGTGGATGAGAATTCAAGGTGATGAGTGTAAGGGAAAGCAGATAAGTTTTGTTAAATAAAAGTAGGTAAGGTGTAAATGAAATGTGGGTGTGGACAAGTTAGAGTTGTATATAATTGGATAATAAGAATGAGAGGGAGTGGCTTGCTTGGGATATGAGTAGAGGTGCTGAGAGTGGGTGGGATATGGGGGCAGGGGAGCAGAGTGAGCAAAGCAACGGAGCTGGAAGAACCCCCTTCCAGATGGTTTAAATGACTGTACATTTTAAGCTGGATTGTTCTAAGGATTCAGACATTCAAAAGGGATATTATGAACTGTTACAAATGGATTCTCCCAGGCCTTCAGCTATGTCCCCAGTTTTGGATGTCCTTCTGGACACCTTTTTTTCAGCTTTCTTGGCCCCTGATTCCCAGCCTCCCACTCCTAAGAAATCTGACAGGTTCTATAGAGTTCCAGAGACCCAAAAGTTGTTGCATAAAAATACTGCCTCTGACTCTGCAGTGTTAACTGTACAGACAAGCCATCTAAACTACTGTCCTCTTCTAAACTTTTCCCTTCAGATAAAGACAGTCAGGCTATGGACAGGTATGGGAAAAAGGTGTATACCTCTACTAGTTTAGTTTTCAGGGCCTTCAGTTACCAAACCCTCCTGACTAGGTATGTCCTGGTCCTTCTTTCCTCGCTTGGGGCATTCTAGCTGATTTACTTCATTCTGAGACAAAGATTTCAGACATTTCCCTTCTGGGTTCTCTGTTAAGTAGCTTGTCACTCTCTTAAATGTAGTTTTGATGCGGTTGGTGCCTGTTTGAGATCATCTGCAGCTGGCTCTGTAATGAGAAGATACCATTGGCTGTGTTTACAGGCCCTCCCTGATATTATCAAAGTTACTAGATTCTCCCTTAGACGCTCAGAATCTTTTTGACTTTGCAATTGTTGAACTTTTCAAACTCTCTAAGATAAGGGTAAAGCCATGCAGAATTTAAAACAAATCTTTATTTCTCCTGTTTGTACTTTTACTAAATATACAAGTTGGATGTTATTTCTAAGGCCAGGGTTAGTTTTGCCAGGGCCATATTGCATGGGTGTTTGGAAGGTTCCTCTGTATCTTCCTCCTCCAATCCTTTTCAGTAGCTCTTGTGCTCTCCCATCTGCAAAGAATAATGTAACAGTGATAAGGAAGGGCATAGTACATTTGTGCAAGATCTTAACAGCAGATGTCTACTTTTCACTGTTGCAATATTCTGTCCTTCCATCCTCCTCCACATTTTTTTCAGCTGCTCTTTCTGGCTAAGGGGCTTATCATTTTCTTCCCTTCCTGGATGTGCATGTTGCTACCTCTAGTGTTCGTATTCTCCTGGGGCAGTTCAGTTCTGAGGAGTAAGTGCACCTACGTCACTTCATGCAATGGACGTAGAGCCCTGACCTGTGGCATCTGGGAGAGGTGTAATGGCTTTGATAGGCTGGCTTGGACATTCAGCTATCCTTGGCAGGATATCCCAGCTATAAAGAATATTGCAACAAACAGTAAGAAGTAGGATATCTACTTTTATGATACGATCTTATCCCAACTGTACTTTCTCTGCCTTACCCTTTGGACTATCCACTGCACCAAGAGTTTTCACAAAGTATCTATCTCCAGTTTTACTTAATTGCAGGCTAGAGAGTAGCTGCATTTTTTCATATTTAGATGATTTGCTTATCTTTGCAGAATGTGTCAGTAATCTCTCACTTGAGTGAGAGCTGTCTTACACAAGCTAGGTTTCCAAGAGAGCATTCTGAAGTCTTTTTTGACTTCTTCTCACAGGATTGTGTTCCTGGGGTGTCAGCTTAGATACCTTAGTTCAAAGAGTTTTTATTCCCCAGAGAAATTAGATTTATATCTTCTAAAATTTTCCACTCAGACTGTGGGTATAGCGAGAGAATACCTTAGAATTGTGGGTGTCTTGGCATCTACAATTCTCTCGATACCCCCGACACAACTCCACATGCACCTTTGACGTTGGGCTTCAGAACACCCTTGTGTTACTTGCACGGTAACACAAACCCTGTTGGCATTATTGCTTGCTAAAAAACCTGTAAGACTACTTTCTGTACTGATGTAGCAGCAGGTGGACATATGTAAGCCATCACCTGATGACACAACCCCTGGAAGAGTGTACAGTATATGCAGTCTGCTTTGCCTTTTCTATTACTATAGATCTGTAGTCAGTCCAGTTAAGGTTAATAGACTAAGATTTTGAATGCATGCTTTAAAATTTAGCCTCCAGGAATTGCACTCCCACATGTACTTGAATATAGCCCATTTTAAGTAATACAAGTGTATGATTTGCAGCTTCTCTCCAGTTAAAAGCAATTAAATAATTCAGTCAGTCAATTTCCAGGTATATTTCTTAAAGCACTACAGTGAGTCTGCCCTGCATGGTTTTCCTCTGTGCAGGATTTTGTCGTGTGTATCACTGTCAAACAACCTAATCAAATTTTCATGATGATTTCTTCAGGGTGCAGCAGACAAGCTGGTTATGTAAACTGCTTCAGTGCAGTGTGCTATTATATACTGACATTATTCTCACATTACGAAGGAAACCATTGCTCTTGGGGAAGGGGTTAAACCTCTGTCAAGGACATCAGGAGGCATACTCACTGTACACATTTCAGTTTATCTGGAGTGAAGGGTAGAATCTGGAAGGCACTAGGACTCAGGAGAGGAAAGCTAAAATGTAACAAAATGCCACAAGCTGCCAATGGCTATTTTATCAGACTGCTGGGCCACATCCCCCCCCCCCCAACCTTCTTCAAACAAGAAAAAAAGTTTAATTATTAAACTTTTACACTCTAATAGCAATTCAGATTGCAAGCTAGTGTGTAAAGTCGAATGTGATTCTACACAGAACACAGAACATCATGCATGTGTACTCGAAAAGGAAAAAAAAAAAGGAAGGAAAAAAAAAACATGTCTTTTTGGCCTCCAGACTGTTTTAAAAACAGTCCAGATTGGGAATACCGCAGGCATCAGTGATGATACACAGAAGTCATTGCAGTTTTAAATGATAGAAATAGGAAGCTGACTGACAGAACTGTGAAGTCAGCAGCCTGTCACATACATGATGTGGCTGCTAAATAGTCCTGTTGGTGTCGCATTCTCTTCCTGTGTTGTATTTGCGAGGGAGAGAATGAAAGAGTGGAGAGACAGCAATCAGGTTAGTGTGTAAAGAAAGATGTCCTTCTATTCACATGTTGCAGTATTCTGTACAGTTGGGGTTTTCTCCTTTTGCTACCTGAACGTACGGCCAGTATACAAAAGTTTGCAGTCACTGCAGGGTGCGTGGGACGTCTGATGTGGCAAGCAGAACATGAGCCATAAAAGTGATGTCTGCATGCCCTAGATCCAAGAACTTCTCTGCCACCAGTTCAACGTCAGGTGTTCCTGCCTTCCCCAGCCATCAGATATTTGTAAAACTCAGACAAGTACCCTGGATCCTTTAATTTAGTCATTGAATGTTAGTGCTTGTTCATGTCATCCAGAAAGGGCAAGTGTAAGTGCGGCCATCAGATACTCCACAAAGATGCCCATGACCTTTTGTTTATTTTGCCTAGTTAAGTCGCATGACTACAAGGCCTGACCTATCTGCCAGGCCTTTGTACTTGAAGACCATACGTAGCAGACTTCATGCTCTCAACCTCTGTCTTGAGAACCAATGTCTGAAGCAGTTACAGCTACGTGTGGAAGGACCTTCCAACTTGCTTGCTGAGAAGCCTAAGAAAAAGGCCAAGACTGCAAGGCCTGTTACTATAGCTGTACTTCTGCCATCTAACATTCATCCTGTGGCAGACATCAGCCTGGATGAACTCTTGGGTACCGCCATTCTGGGTATAGCGGGTACCGTAACGAACGTCGGTGAACCGTGTGCACAAAGCACATCCTCTGAGGCTCTGCAACTGTCTGTCTCTAATGCCGAGGGGGAACCAAGGCTCTCGGCAGACCAGCCAGATCTCTCCGCTCCTTTGCTGTCATCTGGTCCTAGGCCTTCCTCTAAACAGACACCTGCTAGGCCTTCTCTTAAAAAGAAAGAGAAGCAAAAGCATACCTCTCCAGTTAGGGAAAGTCAACCAGATTGGCAGGCTTTCTCACAATGCCTGTTTAACACATTCATGGCCTTGCGGCATACTGCCCCGGGGGCTTCCCCATCCCTTCTCCAGTTCTGAGCCCTAGGCCTCAGGCCTCTGACCCTCACATGTGGAAGAGTGAGGAGTACTCTGATTAAGAATCTCTCTGTTATGCCTCCCAACTCCCTTCCCCCCTTAGTTATGCCTCTCCAGAGGAAGAATCTACCGAAGCTGATCCCAGTGCAGAAAGTCTCACCTTTGATGAAACCATAGCAATGATGGGAGAGTATTTCAAGTGGGACTTGTCTGAGATGACTGAGGTACAAAAATGCTACTATGAGCTCCTTCAGCTGTTCCTCCTATACTTCCAGCCTTTCTTGATGCTTTCACTGCAGCATCTATGAATCCAGACTTCCAACCTCCAGCCCCCCACAGACCTGATAGGGTCTACAAGGTTCCTGATCAGCCGCATTTCTGGTAAAATGCCCTGATGCAGACCCAGCTACTATCTCAGTCTTTACTGACAAGGCTTCAAAATTGTTGCCCTCAGCTACTCTCCTACCTGCTGACAAGGACAGCAAGGCCATGGCGCGATTGGAAAAAAAAAGGGTACACGTCTGCTACTCTGGCTTCCAGAGCAATCCATTACCAGACACACGTCTAAATATGCCTTGTCCCTTTTAGAGAAAATTTTCAAACAGCTTTTGGACATTTTTGACTTCCCAGCCAAATCTCAACTGTCCTCTCTTGTTTCCCTGACCTCTCAAGTTACTAGACACACTCAGGTGCAGCTATGATGTGGCTGAGGCCTCAGCTAGGCCTGCAGCATCAGCCTCTGCACTAAGAAGGTGTTCTTGGCTATGCATCCAGACATTACCAGATGATTTTAGGGCTAAGCTGGTAGATGCACCTTTAGACAATTCAGCCCTATTTGGATCCAAGGTTGCAGACTTATTTAAGACCTTGCAATAAAAAGGTAAGGAATTACAAGATTTAAAGCATTTGTTTGTATCCCCAGTTCTCAAGTTACAAAGAAATTGCCCATCAAAAACTCAGTTTGTCAGGAAGCTTTCAGGTCCCTCTTCCTCTTCCAGACCAAGAAAAGCTTCCAGTAAACAACCCACTCCTGCCAGGAATACACAAACTACCAGTCAGAGAGGGCACTCCTTCAAGACAGGGCAGGTAGTGTGTGACTACCTGCCATTCTTGAAACCACCCTCCATCCCTCTTTCCTTATGACTCTCTCACTGTCTCCAGGTGTGGAGATACATAACTTCAAAAGTGAGTACTTTCAGTAATAGAACACAGGTACTTCATGACCTGAGTCATTCCCCCTAGGAGAAGGGGAATCCCCCAGCTGCCAGAAGATCAGCTTCACCTCCTTCAACCAGTTCTGGACAATCTTATGGCACAAGGTACCATCCAGCCTGTTCCACAGTCAGCACTGGGAAAAGGCTTTTACTCCAGGCTCTTCTTATTGCCAAGAAAAGGTGGACTCTGGAGGCCAATTTTGGATCTTTCCCATCTGAATCTTTTCCTGCATGTACCCACCTTCTGGATGCTTACATGGTAAACTCTTTTCCCTCTGATCCTACCTCAAGGATTCATGGCCACCTTGGACATCAAGGATGCCTACCTCCACATCCCCAATAGGCCCAGCTTCAGGAGATTCCTTCATTTCTCAGTGGCCTCCTCTCACTATCAGTTTTTGGCCTTGCCCTTTGGTCTTTCCACAGCACCAAGAGTCTTCATCAAATGCCTGGCACCAGTGATTGCCTTGTGCAGGACTCAAGGGATTCATATCTTCACTTACTTGGATGACCTACTCATCCAAGCAGATTGCAAACAATCCCAACTGCTTCAGTTGCAGAAAACCACTGCCCTCCTACAGTCCCTAAGGTTTCAGATAAACTACTCAAAATCCCACCTGGATCCTGCCCAGGGCATAGTTTTCCTGGGGCACAGGATTTGGACAGACATCATGAAAGACTTCCTTCAACCCCAAAAGGTGGAAAGCCTGACACAATATCTACTCTTAGTACTTCAAACAAAGGAAATTACTTTAAGGCAGTACCTCAGGTCTGTTTGGACTCAGCATTTCCACCCCGTGGAGTTCAGTGTGCTCCTCTTGCCCTGCCTCAGGAAGGACATTCATTGGTGGTCGACCCAGGTGAGTCTCAGCCCAGGTCTTCCACTCCAACCCTGTTCACCAATGCAGGTAATAATATACAGACACCTCAGACCTCGGTTGGGGAGCAACACTGGGACCCCTAAAAGTTCAGGGTGTTTGACAAGAATCTCACTGGAAAGAGCACATCAGTGTAAGAGAAATGAGAGCAATGCTACTGGCATTGAAGGCCTTTCTGTCCGGACTACAACAGGGACCCCTAAAGCTTTGCACAGACAGTACCACAGTTCTGTGGTAGCTCAGCAAGCAGGAGGGAACCAAATCTTACTTAGTTTGCATACTAGCTCTCCTGATTTGGGAACTAGCCACCAGTCAGGGAATTACTATTCAGGCAGAATACATCCCTTCCCAACAGAACTCTCGGGCAGATTTCCTCAGCAGGTCCATGACAATGTCCCATGAATGGATACTTCACAGGGATATCTTCCTGGACCTTATCCACAGATAGGGTACACCTCAAATAGACCTGCTTGCCTCCACCATGAACGGACAACTTCCCTCTTTCTGCACCAGACTGCCAGAAACCCTGGCAATGGCAACAGATGCCTTCTCAATCTTCTGGAAGGGGATGTTTCTCTATACATTCCCCCCTTCTCTCTTGTTCAGAAAGTCCTGCTGAAGGTATAGCAGGACAGGCCAAAAATCTTGCTGGTGACTCCATATTGGCCAAGGCAGCATTGGTTCCACCTTATCCTGCAACTAGCCAAGGGCAATCACAAGTTACAACTCAGAGTGGGCCTTCTCACACAGGGCAAGCGGACCCAAATCCACTCACATTGGCAATCTGTACACCTCACCTTGTGAGTGATAGGATTCTGATTCCTTTCAGACATCTATACACTGAGGATGTGCTCACTGTCCTGCAGAAGGCCAGGAAACCTAATACCAGGAGATCTTGCGTATCCAAGTGGAAAATATTCTCCATATGGTGTCTTAAGAAGGCAATTGGACCCATTACACAGCAAGGTCCCCTAATGCTGTCTTACCTGTGTGAACTTTTGCAGACAAGATAAGCATTCTCCTCCATTAAGGCCCATTTGTCTGCCATTTCTGCCTACCTACCTCTGGACCCCTTCTTAGCTTCCAGATTGCCTGCAAAACTGTTTCTTAAGGGAGTTCTTAATCTCAGGCCACCAAGGAAGCCCTTTCCACCTCCATGGGACCTGAACTACGTTTTAGGGAAGCTCACACTCCGTCCTTTTGAGCCAGCATCCGTAGCTTGTCTAAAACACTGCACATGGAAGACTGTTCTGCTGGTGGCATTAACTTCAGCTAGAAATGTGTGAGTTGCAAGCTGTCATGGCCATTCCAGCCTTCCTCATCTTCCACAGAGATAGGGTAACTGTCCGAACCAACCCATCCTTCATGCCCAAGGTGGTCAATGAGATTTCCTTAAACCAAGTCATCCACCTATACACTTTTTTTTTCCCAACCCACAGGGGGACATTGAGAGAGTACTACATTCCCTTGATGTGCACAGACAACTAAGCCTATCAGACGGTCTGACCAATTGTTTATCTCCTTCCACCCCAGTGCCCTGGAGAAGGCAGTAACTAAGCAATACATTTCAGCCTGGATTTCCAGGGCTGTCACCTTCTGTTACACACACCACAGGAAACCTTTACTGGGCAGTGTTAAATCACATTCCACTAGGGCAATGCCTTCATCTGGAGCCTTCTTCAAAGGCCTAGATACTCCCACTATTCTTGAAGCAGTCACTTGGTCATCGGTACATACTTTCACCAGTCATTACAAAATAGATCAGATTTCCAACTCCAAGGCTGGATTTGCCAGAGCTGACCTCCATGTATTCCTGGAGAACTCTACAAGGCCACCACCCCCTTCCTCACAGTGAGCTTTGGCACTCACCCAACTGTACAGAAAACTGCAACATGTGAATAGAAGGACATAGAAGAGTTGTGCAAAATGTTATCATAACCATAGATGTCCTTCTCTTCCTTGGTGCAGTATTCCATCCCTCCCTCTTACCCCTCCTGATCACAGGCATTTCCCTTCTTGGATGGCACAGGACTTGTACTACCTTCTGTGGGACTGCGTCCAAATAGAGATCTCAGTTCTGAAGTCTGGTGTGTGCACACATCACTTTTATGGCTCAAGTTCTGCTTGCCACGTCAGATGTCCCACGCACCCTGCAGTGACTGCAAACTTTTGTATACTGCCCAAATGTTCAGGTAGCAAGAGGAGAAAACCCCAACTGTACAGAATACTGCACCATGGAAGAGAAGGACATCTATGGTTATGGCAAAATTTTACACAACTCTTCTTTCTCATTTCTTTCCTGACACAGCCAACCAGATACTTCCTGCATTTTTTCATGGTAGGGTCAACCAGATACTAGTGGTTTGTGTGTTTTCAGGGCTGTTGATGATTTTTTTTTTTTTTTTTTATATATTGTATCCTGGCAGGGCTAACCAGATATTACGGGGGCAATATGTTTAGGGAACTGTTTCTGATTTCCCTTTTTTAACTTAATATACTGGCAGGGTCAACCAGATTCTAGTGGTCTGTGTGTTTTGTGGGGGGCTATTGACTTTTTTTTTTTTAATAAAATATCCTGACAGGATAATTAGATATAAGGAGGTGATGTGTTTTGGGGGCTGTTGATGGACTTTTTTTAATATAATATCCTGGCAGGGTTAACCAGATATAGGGAGATAATGTGTTTTGGGGACTGTTGATTTTTTTTTAACATAATATACTGCCAGGGTCAACCAGATGCTAGAGGTCTCTGTGTTATGGGGGCTGCTGATGACTATTTTTGTATATAATATCCTGGCAGGTGTCAGAGATACTAGGTATGCAGTGTGTTCTGGGGGGTCATTTGTGCATGACATGTTTTTATTTTTTTTAACCTAATATCTTTTTGCAGGGTTACTCAAGATATACTATGATGGTTTGTCAATGTTTTGTTGTTGAGTAAAGTGTGTATGGGTGAAGTGAAGTAAGATTACGTGCAAGTTCCTGGCTATGTGATATGTAAGAAATACAGCTGTGATCTTTTAATTATTTTCGTTATTTTAAACCTTGTAGGTTCAAAGCAGATTCTCTGGTTAGGCACTTGGGATGGGGCAATGCCTGTATGCAAATGGAATGATTGCAGGTCTGTCTTGCTTTGCAAGAGTAATGTGCATTTGAGTGAAGTAAGATTGACCACAATCTCTGAAATCTGAGTATTGTTTATGTGAAAAATGAATACCTACATTAATGTCATTTTCATCTTTTTTTTTATTATTTATTTATTTATTTTTTGTTTTTAACCTTGCAAGATCAAATTAGATACTGTGGGTGGGGTAGGCAGTAGAGATTGGGCTTGTGTGTGTGAAGGAAACAACTGGCCTTAATGGTTACTGTTGTAATTCCTGCTTTGCAAAACTATAATACTTTTCTGTCAGTACTTTAAGATGAATGAAAAATTACCAAGTTTGAGTAATAATTAATGTATGTTATTTCATATATGTTCAGGTATATACTAAACATTTGTTTAAAAATATTTCTAATATGTTGGAGCTTTTCTCCCTGGACGTATGTTGAAAAGTTTTTTTTTTCTCTCTACTAAAGCTGGTTGCAGAAGTAAAATAAATAAAATGAAATGTGTATTTGGCTGGCACATACAAACTGTAACTAATGTTTCTGTGAACAAAATGACAGTAATGCAAATATGCAACCCACCTGTTACTATTATTTCTACTTTAATCCTGACAGGGTAGACAGCACCTACTTTAGGTAATGGGTGGGGGAGTTTGTCAATGAAATGAGTTGAATGGGCCTTACTGTTGTAATTGTGGCTTTGCATGATGAATTTGTATTTGGGAAGAATACAAGCCTGTAACTTCTGTTTCTGCGCAAAAGAGTATACTGTACTCGGGGTTAATCCCAATCTATTCCTAAAATCTGTATTCTGTAATAGAATCTCACAATTTTTCTTCAAAATAGATGTCATCAGTCTAGCATCTATATTAAAAGAAGTAATAAGGCTGATTTCATATTTATTTATCAGCGGAGGCCCGGGGAGAAATGCTCCATTAATATTTATTCCCCTCCAAAGAACAACTCCTCTGAGAGTTCAATATTACCAAGCTAGTACTTATTTTGGGGTTATTATTGGAAGGCCCACCTAACATGGGTTCAAAATGCCCATTTTTTCTTCTGTTCTGTACTTAATCTATTAATTCCTCTATAAATATAATTGGATAGTGTCTCTTAAGGAACATATATTTCAAATTCAAGCATTCAGCTTGAAAATCTTTTTCCCGGGTAGTCCTTCTTGCTGTCCTTTCACTACAGATTTCTTGTGATATACGGGATGTCCACTAGAGAAGTGCAAAAATGAGTTGGAATGTTTATTTCCTGAATATTTTAGCTGTATAACATGAATCTACTACATCTTTACCTAATTCAACATCTAAATATGCAATTTTTTCCTTGCCAAAGGTGTACTTAAATTCTAAAAATGTAGTACTTCTATTCATTATGTCCACTATTTTTTCAGCTTTATCCAGGTCTCTTTTAACCATAATAAAAATGTCATCCAGGAATCCTGTATAGTAGCCTATTTTATCCATAATATCTGTGTTGTTAAAAATATAATGGTTCTCCCAGTAAGGCATGACAGCATTAGCAAAACTTCCCCCACAACCCCATGGCTACTCCCTTTTTTGGAGATAATAAGCTCCATCAAACATAAAATAGTTGTTTCTAAGGGTGATGTCCAGTAATTCTTCAATTGATCTTAACTCATTACCTGGCAGACCATTCTCCAAAAGGAATTCAACAACCCATTCTGTCCCCTCCTTGTGTGGTATTACCGTGTACAAATCTTTCACATCCATGGTTAGGAAATTACAGTTAATGTTAATGTTTTGTTTATTCATATCTTCCAGAAAAGACCAATAGTCTTTACATATTTGTTTTTGTGTGTTAACATATTTTTAAGGAAGTTGTCTACTACTTTAGCACAAGCATAAATTATAGAATTCCTCCCATCTGTGATGGGTCTCATTGGTGGGTCTTGTAAGTTTTTGTGAATTTTGGGTGTAGCAAACATTGCAGGGGTAATTGTTTGCATCATTAAAAAAATGAAACAAACTAGTGCCAATTTGTCCACGGATAAACAGGTCACTAATATAACTTCTAATTTTTCTATAAGCTCCATTCAACTCGTTTAGTGTTGTACATTCATAAGTGTCTGTGGACAAAATGTTTAACATTCTAGTCACATATTCTTTGTTATCCATAAATGCAAAGCCCCCCCTACCCTTATCTGGTTTCATAATCCTTGTGTTAGTAAAATTCAGATTATTTAGCATAAACCATTCTTCAGTAACATTACTATGTCCTTTCCATCTTTTATTTTCAGGGATATAGTTCCTAAAATCAATCTCACATATTCTTTCAAATTTTACTAAATTGGGATGCAGTGAGTGATTTAAACATACTTGAAATTGTAAAAACATTTTCAGTGAATTCTTTGCTGCCAAACAAAACTTGTAAATTCAATTTGCGTAAATACATTTTAAAGTCCATTAACAAATTAGGCAAATTAAAGTTTCTTAGGGGTACAAATGTAAGCCCCTTAGCTAAAATATCAATACATTTATGCTCAAATATTAACAATTTAAAATTAAATACTTTAAGGTCACCTTGTGAATTGGTCAGGATGATGTGCCCACTTTCCCTTAAATTCAAATTATTTCCAAAGTTAGCGTCGTTAGAAAAAAATTATGTGCTCATTTTACAAAGGGAGGATTATTTTCTCCATTTGTTCTTGTTGTTTTTCTTTGTTTTGTTTCTCCCCCGACCATTGTTTAAATTGTTTGTTTGGTTTCCCACAGTGACTCCACGAAAATTTTGATAAGGGGCTTTATTTTGGTTGTTATTCGCTCCTTGCAACTGCTGCCCTCTAATACTCTCGCTACACCTAACATAATGCTCATCTTCCTGTTCTTCATCACTAGAGAAAGGCGTGGCTGTGTCCTCCAGCTGATTAGAATGCATTTCCTGATTGAATGGAACTCGAATGTCTGTGGAGCTTTGCTTAAAAGTATTGGGGGGGGGTGGAAAAATCCTTTCCTACAGAATAATCGCGTTGATCTCTCTCAAGTATTTTATTTTTATTTTCTTTTAATTTGAGCATAAACTGATCAATGCTTTTCAGAGGTCTTATATATTCGAACTTGTATCTAGTGAATTCAGGGTTGGTTCGAATATTATTTTCTAGTTGCATAAGTTCATTGAATAATTCGTCATTGTCACTTTTGCAGTTACCATTCATCATATTAATTATCTCTAGCCCTTTTTGGTTAATGAATGTTACCAATTCCAAGTGGAATCTTGAATTTGGAATCACCCCCATGGGCTTAACACCATTGCCTAAGTCTCTTAAGGACTTGTTCTCTCCTTACGCATTCTTCAAGGTAACTTATTTCAAGTTGTATTTTACAGTATTTTAACAGTTTAGTATCAGATTGTTTCAGTTCACATACAATTCCCACAACACTGATCAGATGTTCCATAGTTGGTTGGTTATAAAAACTTATTTGTATTTCCTTCTGCAACCATTCCGATAAAACTGGAACCACAGTAAGCCTCTGTGGTTGGTCGACATTATTCACCCTATTAGGAAGTGTGTGCTCATTGCTTATGTTGTCCTGTGTATCAGACCTGTCCTGTTGGTTCGCATTAGGCAGGAAAGAACACACACACTGATTAATTCCAGTGTTTTTAACACTGGAATTACCATTCCCTGCCCCATTCACAACAGGCAATCCTTTGTTATGATGGTTAGGGCTAGTAAATCTGTTGTGCACTTGCTTGCTGAGTTCATCCACTTTTTGAGAACTGCTTTATAAGATCAAAAACTTAAATTGTTGAATTTCATTATACCTAGACCATAATACCAACTTGAAAATACCGAAAGCTTAAGTTACTGAGTCAGACAATACTGACACTTTACTATGCCGACTTTCAAAATGCTGAATTGCAACCCACAGTCATGACGTGCATCTCCCTTCACAAGTGAATTGTTAGTAATGAAAAGAAACATAAATTAATCTGTGCTTACTGACAGTTTCTTCAAAGAAAACCTGAATTTTTATATTAAAAACTAACTTTAAATTAATAGGATTCATATTTTTAAAAGTTTTGCTGTAGCCTGTACAAATTTTAGAGCTGAGCAGTTAGGTAGTTAGGGAGGTAAATGTACCAGCATTGTATTAGAACAGTTCCTTTCCAGTCTGTCTGTGCAGAAGTGGGTGTATCGTGTGTGGGGATTGACATTCCCCTCCAGCTGAGCAGAACAGGAAATTTGCCCAGTTCCTCACTGTAGGGCGATGTTAGAATTGGTATATTTAATTTGCAGGTGGTGTGGGGGTGCAGGGAAGTACACCCCCCTGCAAAAATGTAAAAAAAAAATATGTGTGCAAGTTGCTGAATCTCTGATGAATATTTGTGCAGCCGGTGAATATATGTCTATGAATATTCATTGCTAATTTTAACATATCAGCAGGTATTGATTGTTTGGCGGTGTTTAGGCAGGAGTTTGCACTGCTCACTAGGGGAGGTACTGTTTTTATATATAGCTAACATAACATCTGCATGTTGCCTTTTGGTATTATGAACTTCAGCATTGTGCAATTTCAGTATTATCAGAGTCGGTAGTTTAAACTGTCGGTATTTTCAAAAGTCGGGATTGTGGTCTCAGTAAAATGAAATTCCTCAGTTCAAGTTGTCAGTGTTATGAAGTAGATCCAATTTGCCAGTGGGTGAACATCCCTCTGTTGAGTATGTTGGTACTACTTCATAAGAGGATGTTAGGAGGCCAAAAAACTGTCTCCACTGAGCCATGGATCATGGGCCCTGCTTCCCACCACACCGTACACATCAGGGTATGCCACATGAAAACTGTAAGTGAAGGCAACTGGTTTCCAGCTAATTAGAGGATTAGCAAGGAAGGCAGCTACACAGAGAAGACCAAAGAACATGAATAGAAATTGATAAAAAAAAGGGAGGGGGGCAAAGAAACTGGGTTTAGCTGTCTTGTTGTGGTTATCAATCACCAGAATTTACATTAACTTTATATCTGAAAACAGAAAAATTGAAACTGAAAATAAATATTTTTCCAAGGAATGGAACTTGACTGGTAAACATTCACATTTAAAAGGATCTGCTTATTGAAATGTAGCTTACCCATCACCTGCATTATTACATCTGAACATATGGTGACAAATTCTACGTGTCGGTGTATCTGTTGTACTCTAAATATTTTTTACACATTTTGAGAAATATTTATTTCAGATGACTTTAGTATAATGTAAATTTTATGTAGGATCAGTTTTGCTGTTGACGTATTTATATAAGTGAGCATGATTTGTACTTGCACATCAAGTTCCTTAGTATGAATTTTCATGTACTCAGACATGTTTATCTTAGAGTGGTTTTACTCACTTGTGCATGTCTTATTTATTTTGACAGATCCTTACATGGGGTTTGAGAAACATGAAACCATATCAGCTAGCAGCTGTTACTTCACCAAGTCTTATTATCCAGTGTGGTGGTGAGGTGGTTGAAACGGCGGTGATTAAAAACGTTAAGAAAAATCCAAACTTCCCATCATCTGTTCTCTTCATGAAAGTGGTAAGATGCCAGATATGTTGTAGTGTCTTGAAGTAAATTTTAGTAGCTCGTTTGAAAGTATTGTAGCCCAAGGAATTAATTGCACTCGTTATTTACTGCATTGTAGTTTTCGTCAACATCAGAACCCTCCTGTATTGACAAGGAGGGTTAACTTATTGCATGTTCTTGCAAAAAAGTGTGGACTTAGAATGTAAATGCTGACCTTTTGTTGACCTTTTGTTGATGTTTGTTTACTTTATGGAGTACCATGTCAGTTTGTGTAGTGCCTTGTATTTAAAAAAAAAAAAAAAAAGTAACCTCTTTCCACAGCTATGATGTACAAGATGTATAGTTAGAGATTTACAAAACTGGAGTTTACTGTAGGTGCTAAAATATGACAATTTCCCATCTTCCTGACAACTTTCTGTTTTGAAGAAAATAATTTTTCTGCCATGTGGGAATTATATTTTTATACTCATTTTGATAAGGAATAGATTCACACATTTTGGAAATTACGGTGCCTTGATGGCCAGCTGACAAGAACATAGTAACTTAGCAACTTATGAGAAAACATGTTTCTAATACTATCACTTGTTTGTGCTTTTGGTTTCTGTAGATCTTGTAATAGTTTTGCTACAGATGCTACTTTGTTAAACTACTACCCAAATGCAACTGGCTATGATCAAAGGATATAGACTTGTACTGTGGTGCATCACTCCACAAAACTGCTATGCACTTCAATACTAAATTTAATTTTTCCCCACTGTTCTGTGGCCGTGAAGTTGCTACATATAAGTTTGGGAGATGCAGCAGGGTTGACTTTATCAAACTTGTGTTTAGGCGGTATTTAAGGGAAGTGATTCTTGAACTGTTCAGATTGAGGAGACGTTTTTCACTTGATTTTAGATCGGTCTAAAAAGGGAAGTGAGCATAAAACTTATGATGATGCACTGAGGCTGTTGGTTTGTCTAGTTAAAATAGGAATTGTGACTGCCCTTTCCAGTTTCCTCACTCCCCTTCCAGTTAGCTCATACTCTCATTGACCCTATCACATAAATTTGAACTCTGTTACACTCTCTGATAATACATTTTCAGGGTCCTTAACACTCATTTTGGCAAAATAAAACTTTGTGATATATTTTAACAATACATTCTCCCATTTTACATCTTTGCACCTTCACCTTCCTTCTCAACAATCCATGAGATCCTTTGCATTCATCTTTCTCCACTCTTTTTCTCTTGTATTCAGTTATGTTTTACCTTGTTGAAGTTAGAGCAGTCAAATCTTGTTTTAGAGACCCTTATTTTTAACTCCAGCCCAGTCAGTGTAATTTTATTTATTTATATACTGATTGATTGATGTGTTGTGCCTAGAATTGAAAAGCACTCTCAGCAGGAATATGCTGATGTCCACAGACTCTTTTCTTTTTAAATTGTTCGCTGTACTACCACACATTGCAAAATGGCTTATTCAGGATGGGTTTTGTTTATTAATGCATATTTTTCTTCACAGTATTCTTCAAACTGTAGCTCTTTATTTGTAATGTATCCCGGAGTTATCTCACCTTTTTTGCATTACTTCATACATTCAGCATTGATCCCATAATTAGCAACCATCTTACCAGTCTCTGTTGCTCTCACATTTGGTCACGTGCTCGCTCTCTCCATTGTCAGGCTTTCCTTGGCACCCTTCTTTACCCATTTGTTCTCCTGTACTGCATGGAGTAAGCATTTCCCGTCACCTTTTTGGAGAGCACCTGCTTTATTGAAATGCCTTTTCCTTAAACTTGTGTTGTGGCCAGAAAGTAAAAGATCTATTGGAGCAGAGGGATAAAGCCCTAACTGTGACATACAGAGAGGACTCGGCTCACATCTCAAGCAACAAGAAATGAGATGGCATATGCTTAATTCTTTTCTGAGGGTTGGGGTGCACGTGGCTGCAGACATATGCAGTGGAAACGGTTAAGATTTTGAAACTAAAACCTCAGCTCCTCAAGTTGGGTGACTGTAATGTCATCTCAGAAAAATTAATGGGCAAGTCTGCATATGTGATGGAGACTGTATGATGCTCAGTTGAGAGAATTTGGATATCCAGGAAGTGAGGGCAAAAGTTAAACACCAGGAGGTCATTTATGAGTTATTTTTTTTAAGTTATCCACCTAATTTCTTTCTTTGTTGACTGACAGGCACTATGCAGCACCTTCTACGGTAATTTTAATACAAATGCATATTTCTGCAACCCTGCTTAAGCTCTTCTTGATGGCAAATCACTCCTTGGATGGACTTGTATTTCCAAGTCTCTACATTAGCCTTACTGAGCACACGTTACGGCTTCCTGCCAAGTGGTGATTTTGCAGTTGACCCTGTACCAATGAACCCCTTTCTTGAGACTGGCAGGCCACCTTTGGTCATTCAGTGCCATCCTTCTCTGCCATGTGCTTGATCTCTTGAGATGCTGTTTGATCTGGTTCCTCGAGCATAGTTGGGAACAGTTCTTTTGGTTATCCTCCTTTTTAACTGACACCCCATTAGCTACAGATACCCTGATAATTTTTTTCAAAGTTTAGTACCCTTGTCTAGGATTCTCTCACTCATCACCAGTCCAGAATATTGGATTCCCAGTTGTAGTTCCCACTTACTAACTGCTGTCCCTTATTTAGGCCCAATAATATTAGACAGTCTCAAAATAATGTCCTGCCCTCTGGTATACTGGCCTTCTTTTTCAACAAGTGAATCCATTCTGTATGTTAATAGCACTGCATGTCTTGTTTTATATGATTTGGTAAGTAGCAATACTGGTTTCTGTGGCAGTAGGTGATAGGTATTGTCTTATCTGGTACCAAGCAAACAGGACCTTTTTACCATTTCAAGTGTGCCTTTCAGTTCCCAAACAGTACATGCACATAAACACATCTTTTGTCTCGATCTTTTCCTTTAAACTGTCAGCCTGATGCTAAGTTTTAGCCTCTTTTTGTTTGGGATAATTATAGCAACGTCAGTCCCAAAGACCAACCATGGGAAGTAAAACTGCTAGTCAGCACTCACTGCTTCTCTTCTGGCCAGTCTTCTGACACTGAACCCATATTGTCCAAGTGCTGCTGACGGAAACTGGCCACCCCCACTGCTCTTATACTCTGTGAACCAGGCCACTGGTTTTGTACACTTGATTCATCCCTGCTTGACTTAAGGATCTTGCTCATGTTCATGTGAGCCATGTCCTTCAGATAGCTTTGTTTTTATTTTTAATTAGTCATATCACCAAGTCAGGCTGGACTGGATTTATATGGCCACACTGCTGTTGCCATTCATGTAGACTACTGGTAATAATGCACAACTATTCATTAGTGTTTTATTTGCTTCATTGCTTTCAGGTTTCCTGATATTTGGGTCTATGACTTCTGGCTGTTCTCTTTGCTTCATTACTTTCATATATCTTAACTACAAAGGCTATAACTCCTGCCTGTCTGGCTTCATGTCCTGACTAGAGTCTACATTCTATAGTCAACTAGCACTTCAGCCTTCAAGGACATGTTAAAATGCTTTGGCAATTTCAAATATGCATTGTGCATTAAAATTTGCAAATTATATGGCACACTATTCTAGCACACTATGGGGGCAAGGCAATTCATGGTCATGTTTATGCAAACTTGCATTTGCTTGTGTTATTTGTGTGTTGCTGTTTCTGCTTGTGTCCATCAGTAAGCCAAGTTAAAACGTTACATTTCTTTTAACAGTGTTAGATCACTTTACTCCAAGAAGATTGCTGGGCTCCCCATATGAACCTGAGTGCATTATGTTTATGCAAAGCTTTTTGAATTATTTTTCTTTGTCCCCCTAATTCATGAATTGTTTTTCTTATTCCCCCCTCATTCATCAGTCCACCCATCCCCCACTACTGTTCTGAACTAAGTCTAACCTACCAGAGCATGGTAGCCTGACTTGTGTTCCCCTGTGGGTAGATCACTAAAAGTATTTTCATGTATAATTTGAGTTTAAAGTGTCTTTGCCACTACTTGGTGCATTGTGTTCAGAGCTGCATAAGTGCATGCAGTTAGTATCTGGCTCAACTACCCATGATCCCCCTCCCCTCATTTCTTGCCTCTGCTCCACTGAGTTTCCAAAAGTTTACCAACTTTTGAGCTGCTTAAATTTATATAGCTGATAGAAGTTCTGCTGATTTTGACAAGGAGTTTGGATTTCTTACTAAAGCTTTTTGAATCTTTTTAAGTTTCTCAACTTTTCTTCTAATTTAGAACAGTTTTTGCTATGTATTTCCTGGTCCTCATCTCTGCCTTTGACCTTTAGACTCCTCCTGTTGACTGTTGCATCACTGGGACCAGGAGCATCATATTGTGATCACTGGGACCAGGAGCATCATATTGTGATCAGGGAGAGGAGTTTTTTTTTACTAGGAGGCTGAAACATAAAATGGGAAGGGGCTTTTCCCCTAACAAGGAATAGACCATACACTGTGGAGTGACACCTCATGCACATCACACCGCAGTCCTTTGAATGCAATCATGAAATCTGTTGTCAAGCTCCCTGATTCTAACACTAAGCAGCGTGCATGAAACAGTGAAGTCAGCCGAATGCAATCATGAAATCTCTTGTCAAGCTCCCTGATTCTAACACTAAGCAGCGTGCATGTAACAGTGAAGTCAGCCGAATGCAATCATGAAATCTGTTGTCAAGCTCCCTGATTCTAACACTAAGCAGCGTGCATGTAACAGTGAAGTCAGCCGAATGCAATCATGAAATCTGTTGTCAAGCTCCCTGATTCTAACACTAAGCGTGCATGTAACAGTGAAGTCAGCCGAATGCAATCATGAAATCTGTTGTCAAGCTCCCTGATTCTAACACTAAGCAGCGTGCATGTAACAGTGAAGTCAGCCGAATGCAATCATGAAATCTGTTGTCAAGCTCCCTGATTCTAACACTAAGCAGCGTGCATGTAACAGTGAAGTTACCCTTCAGGAGTGCCTGGCTTCAGTAAAAATCTGCAGTCTTCCCTCAAGAAAGGACAATCCTCCCACCCCACTCCTTGCTGGGCTAGTTGTCCAGCTAATGAGTGAGATTCTTATCACAAGCTCCAAGCAGCACAGTTGAATGCCCTGCCACTGAGCTAGTAGAATATTGGCTATATTTATGTAGTCCATATTTTCCTCATAGTTTCTGTATCTAGAATAGTACTTTCTGGTTTGTGTCCTTTTTACTTCTGCTTCTTTTAAAATCTTACATCTATGAACCAGCTGGGTAACACTAAAGGATAAAGCCTGGACTTATGACCCAGGCGATCTGACTGTATTAGTTCAGGTGTCTGGTAATGTTGGTTGGGAAGATGGACGTTTGTATCTTGGAGGTAAGGCACATGTGCATTTCTGTAGTGGAGCTCTAGCAGAGGTTGGGGTTCAAAGAGTTGAGATAGGGCTGGAAGAGTTGAATGATTGATTTATATCTGCATACACTATAGGGCCTAACGCAGGGTATGCACTCAAGATTTTCCTCATGGACCCCTCATCCAGATAAAGCGCTGGGAACTCCCGATGGTTTTAATTTTTTTTTTTTTTTTGCAGTGAAACTGTGCAAATGATAGGGACAGAGATTTGGTGGGCATGACTTAGTTCCAAGAACTTGAATAGATCCCTTCACTTAGTGCTTGCAGGCCACCAGATTTCATGAATCAAACAGTATTTGTTCTGAAAATCAAACATCTTGTACATCTAGTCAGTTTAAGTTATTTTCAAACTTTGTATCTGGCTTTATTTCTTCCTTTCATTATCAGCCCACTGTGGTGTTAGTTGCTGGGACCTAGTTAATTTGGTGAAATAACTGTTTGATGTAGAGGCATATCTGTAATTTTTTTTTTTGCTGAACTTAAAACTTTGAAAAAAATGTTGAAAATACGTTTGACTGAAAGATAATATTGTTTCATCACAATCAGAAGAAAGCACCTTAAAATTGTTATGTTAAGAAAAGTTAAGCCCCCCCCTCATCAATTTCCATATGAGGACTTTGCACCCACACCCATTTTATATAACTATAGTAACTCCATGATTGCACAACTGAGAAGAAAAGACCACAAATAGAAACAGCACTAGCAGTTGCTTCTATAGCTAACTTTGATTGCCAATCCATGCATTTCTACAAATTTCTACTTGTCTATTCCAGACTATAACCTTCAACATGAGATTTCAACCAAATTAGCATTCAGCTAAATTATTTTTTTGCTCAAGGTACTTTTTTGCCCTTTCAAACAATTTCTTTCAGTGTTCTGTAATTCAACCAAATACCACTTGACCAAATAAAAGGGAACTATTTCATTAATCAGTAGCTTTGCAATGAGTTTATTAACCGTTTTGTTCCCTTTTCACTATTTATTATTTTGGTTTATTAGCTAGACATTCCCACTTTCAACACAGTGTGTGCTTACAGAAAACTAGACCAATTTCTCATGGGTCAAGAGTACCAGTAGAAACACAGAAGGTATGAGTTCGAATTCAGAAGAAAATTGTTAGAAGTAGTTTGTGAGAAATTCCATGAATGTCATGATGATGATGATGAACAATTCAAACCAGATTATAAACCCTTGCAAAGCATATTCTGAATGTCATAGTATATGGCAACTCTGAGTTTGCAGGATATGTTTAATCAACACAGGTATGATCTGAAAGTGAAATACTGACCAGACAGCGAACTACATATAGCAAGTATGTTGAGTAGAGCACATTTATCAGTAAAATGAAGACCTGATGCAAGAATTGGAGTTTTTTGTAAGTCTTTAGTTGGCAATGGCAAGAAGAAAAAGTAAAGGAATTTCAGAGATGGACTAACCCTGATTTGGAAGTGCAGTTATTAAAAGCAGTGATGGTGAAATGGTGACCCAAACAAAACTAATCTGTTAGAATGGTAGTGTAGTTTTACTTTTCCTGCATTTTTTGAGGATGGAAGTAAGTAGTGTCTAAGGCTTAATGTCTGAAGGTGACAAGTTCAGTCTACCTAGCCAGAGACAAGACATTTGAGAGATTACACAAGTCGTAAATTGGAAAAGTGAAGTGCAAGTAAACAGCACCAAACATGCATTGGCCAGGAATGCCAATGTAGATAAATTGGTGTAAAACTGTGTAATATGTAGCATAACAATCGTAAAAACAAATGTTCATTTATTCTGTACTGAGTTGTCTGTAGAGTTGAAGGGATAGAGATTTGTTCCATTTCACAGAAATTGTGTAGATAATATTTGAGAATTATTTGTCCAGATACCCAAATTGATTAAATATACTATTAAACATGCAGCTCTCAAAACATCTGTTATGTTCTGAAGGCAAGGCATAACTGATGTCATATCAGGCAATGATCCAGAATTCAGGAATATAGAATTTAAAATTTGAACAAGATTAAGAGTTGAAGCATGCAGCTACGGAGCCATTGCATTGTACTGACCAGTCAGAGAGAACTGTCTTGTGAAAATATTTGACAAAAAAGAACAGTAACATCTTAAAATTTTTGGAATGTTAAGAGTATCTCTCTACAAAATCTCACTCTCATCAACTTGATTCCTAAGGCAAAGACAATCTAAAAATTAAATTCCTGATGGCTATAACATTACTAATGCCTGACAATCAAGGCAAGGCAAATGAAATGCTAGAAAGAAATAAGAAAGGCAGAAATATTACTGTGATAAGCGCTCCATAAGACTCTTAAGAATTGCAAAGAAGAAATTGTGAGAATCAAACTGATGTCGTAAGGTACGCAGCCTGAACCTGCTGAAAATTGAGCAGATGAACCTTGTGGTTTAAGGAGGAAATGGTCAGTTATCCAGACAACTCTTCAAAGAGGAATATTTAGTCCAGAGTCAGAAACAAGCTTATGTGAAATGAATCTGCCATGTCATTGTGTCCACTGTACAATTTCTACTTTGAAACACAATATTTCTTGACTAACTCAAACTGCATTAAATGTCTCCAATGCAACACTGACAATATAAATGAATGGGTTCACAAATTCTCAAACTCTGAGTAACAGTAACAGCTACTTCAGTTATGTACCTTTTGAGAAGTACTTATCCCCCCACACACTGAAGGTGAAATTGTTCCAGTACACCAATGCATATGAAATCAGAGGTACAAAGATATACTAGTACAGTTTTAAAAACAGTCTTACGTGAGGAAGAAGCATAATATCAATATTGGAAAAAAAACATTGTACCAAGAATAACACCCAAAATCCACTGAGAGACAGAATGGTTCTGTTAAATACCAAGAAGAAATCAGACAGCTATCCACTGAGAGACAGAATGGTTCTGTTAAATACCAAGAAGAAATCAGACAGCTAGTTCACAGTTCAGGAGTTCACCATGATACTAAAGACTGAAATGTTGCATTCTTTTAATGATACAATATGAATAAAGCTATGATTTATGTAAAAAGACCATTGCATGTGTAGATTAGAGTTAAAGGTAATTTAGAAATTACCAGTGTACAGTAATACGTGATAGCTTATAGAATATTAATAAAAATAACATTTTACAGTAGGAAAAATGGGTCTAATAAATTGGGGAGTATGCCTTTAACTTTTGGAGAGCTTGTAAATTGTAAATGCATGTCATTTAACATTTCTAGAAGGCAGTTACATTAAAGGCCTCATGGAAACTGGTCCAATACCCAACTTGAATGAGCTTTTATTTGGCATCTTAACAGAAAAAAAGTTAATGTATGAACTTTAAAGATGATTTGAGTTAGTCATTTAGAAGACAGAGTGAAAACAATAAATCAAACAAGAATCTTCAGAAGTGGTAGCCTTGTTTCACTGATCAGTTTGGCACTCTTATCGTAACTGCTTGCATTTTGTTTGCTCAAGCCTGTTTGCTAAGTGTATTGAAGCTTCACGTTTTTTACTAGCTGCTTGTTATAGAGGCACGTGTGGGCTTGAATCCTGGGTGTTTAGTTTTGCATGCTACAATTGCAATACCTAGAAGAAATATTAAGAACATATTTGTTTTGTTTTAATTGATTGTGCTTTCTGAGTTGGATCATCTGTGAACTGAGAATAAGTCAACAGAAGTATAGGGGAGGCGTGCCCTTTGCACTGTTATTCCTTGTAAAACCGGTCAGTTTTTGATTTTATTTTCAAAATTCATGGTTATTTTAACATGAGTGTATTTATTTGGTTTTGTGTGTACTGAAGCATCTAGTTTCATTTTAGAGGAAATGCAATAGTAGAGTGTTTTGGTTTGTTAGTAGTGGACTGCTAGTTTTATAACTGGCTTGCTGGTTCCATGATGCAGTGGTAAGGTGCCCAGTCTGTGGCATCAAGTAGGAATCTTGGACTTGGTGAAAGAGTTTGGCCAGTACCAGCTGGCCACCTCTAAGGGATTCCAGGGCAAGATTTGAGTATGAAAGTGCAGGCACATGTGGAGTGTGTAAAACCCTCTCTGAACTACACTCACAAGGGCTGATAACATTAGGAACAAAAATATATGTGTTTGTGTATGTATGTATGTTTGTTATGTATTGTTAAGCAGCTGGTATATGGTGTCCAGCTGACTTGCAACTCACTTTATCTAGAAAAAGGCATGGTTACAAGTCAGGACCCTGGAAACTGGAGACACCAACAGGGTAAGACATGGTGCTATGCATAAGGTTGGTTGGGGAAGTGGTTATTTGGAGATCAGGGGAAGTAGGTAGTCAGCCTGATAGGGGAAAGACTCAGCATCACATCTAAGGCACATATAATTAAAGTGCTTCAGACTGTAGTGTTTGAGAAAAGTATGTCCTACTAAATGACAGTCTCTGACATTTCATCTGTTGGGAGTTAAGTCTAGGGTTAGTAATAACTGCTTGTCTGTGTTATGCTGGCTCATTTTCACAGTATTTGGTTGACCAAAAAAAAAAAAACTTAAGAGGTTTGCTGTGCACCATTTATATCTCTGTATGGTTATATTTAATCATGCTTTTGCAAAGGACTTCAGGCATAATGGAACAGCTCCACTATCAGAGTAGCATGGGTTTATAGGTTCATAGATTAGTACTAGGCTAACTGCCCTTGCGAGCCATTTTAAGCCTAGCCAATTATCCCTTGTGAGGCTCAAACCCTGCACCTTGTGTTTGTAAGGCAAACACCTTAACCATTAGGCCACCCTCCCAATGGGAATTTTTGAAAAGGTGCATAACTGGAGTAGCTCTTACTCTCATTTTGGGCATGCTTATCTATTTTGTCAGTTTTGCAGGCTGTATATATCAGGGACTGTTTTATGTACTTTCAATTAATCATGAAATATTGTGTTGAAGTGGCAGTTATTGCACATAACATCATGGATTTCATAAACTAGTTAATGGAGTCAAAGAGAGTTAGAGTTGCATACATAGACTGCTCACCATTGACAGGTACCCTGTTTCTGAGGTATTAGTTAAAACGACTGACTGTTGCTCTGCTTTCAGTGGTTGAGTTAAGCAGATCCCCAGATCACTGTGGATCTCTTGAGGTATTTAACAGTTGGATAAACTGGACGAAGATATGACCAATGAAAGGACTGGTAAAAATAAACCAGAAAAACCTGTACTGAAAGAAGCCTGCATTTTGTATAGCAGTTAGAAAATCTTTGAAGTATAACTTGGTTCTTGGGATGAATGATGATAAAGGAGGTAGCTTGATGTAAGTCATTACCTCTAGATGATCTAAAATGCTTTAAGAAATACTTCTTATACAGCCAGTGACAGTGTAGTAGTTGACAGCCATCAATTTTTTTACTATCCAGGTTTTTTTTTTTAAGTGTAATATATATAATCCACTGATGTCATACTGTCTGTTCCCACATACCTATAAAAGTATGTGCATGTGTGGAAATAAGACATATATAAAATTGTGTGTATATACATGTGTGTATATATATATGTGTGTGTGTGTGTATATATATATATATATATATATATATATATATATATATATATATATATATATATATATATATATACATACAATACATAGAGATACATATAGATATGTGTGGGTATATATGTTTATAGGGCAACATTTAGAAAGGGACAGAAACAGCAATTTAGTCCTCATATGGGTAGCTGGTGCTGGCAGAGATCCTTTCTGATTCAAAGAAGGGCCCACTGTGGTGATCCTACTAGGTCTTTCAGATTACTTCTGTGAGCTGTCTCCTTGGTTTATCTGTATGTTAATGTGGCATTCCAGGGAAAAGGTGTATGCTAATTAGCCATGTGGTCTCCCAGAATGCCCCTACAAGATTTATTACAGCCAAATGCAGCAGGAAATTGCCTCCCGCCGCATAAGTTAACTTGGCAGGGTAGGTTAATTAACACTGGAGCTAAGTGCTGGGAGTAGCAGATAGGTAGTTTTGTGTGTGTCTGTGTGTGTGTGCATGTATGTGTGAGCGTAGCTATGCAGACAGATATTTGGCCTCAAGTGAATATATGCGTGCGTATTTGAGTGTAATAGGTTGGGGGGCTGCGCGAGCACCTCTTTGCGTACATGTTTCTATGTATGCTGGGGGAGTCATCACATCTTTCAACTCCACTAGAATATTGAGTAACTTCTGCAATACTGGGTGGAGCACAAGACACAAGGGATACTGTTTAAATATTACCCTACACTCAAAAAGTTGAGAGAACAGCAGTTTTGCAGCTTGAAAGACTTGTAGGTGGGGAAAGTCCTAGACCGCATGGACACACCTTAAATATTTTCCTAAGTCATTTAAAAAAGTTGTAAGAACAAGAGTGAAAAGTATAAGAGGCCTGTATCCTCAGTAGAGAAGGTAGTGCTTTAGTCCTCTGTGCTAACAATAAACATTAGAGAGATTATTTCGATTGGCCTAAGTCACTTTAAAAATATTAATGTAAGGGGGAATGCTTCAAACCCTGTACTGCTAATATAGACAATAACTTGAAAAGCTTCAAACCACATATCCATTGTACAGAAAGCAGCTTCTTACCTAAAAAGAGTTTTAGTTCTATCTGCCAGCTGAAGACTTCAGGAGGGGCTCGCTCTTGCATCATGATGTGTTTTTTTTTTTTTTTCAAAACAAGTTTATTGTTTTAACATATAAGAGAAATATCATAACAATTTTATACAAATAATTAAAAATAGGTATTATTATAATATTCAACAAAACAACTAAAGTATTTACAAAGACATCCACTACAATCAGATCAATTAATTAAACTAAAATACTGTGCTATTGAAATTAGAATTTTTTTAACAAATTTTGTAAATTATCCCATACAATAAAATGTGATGTTTTTCTAGTTGTTCTCATTCTAATTGTGCTTATTTCCATATGACACATTATATTCATAACATTTTAAATTCATTGAACGAAGGAGGTGTATCTGAAATCAATTTCTAGTTATTATTTTCCTAGCCACTGCTAGGATAGACCATAACAAGGGAAGCTTAATCTTTTAACACATTGAGGTACAGGTGTGTTGAATAATATAAGAGACTTAGAAATAATGAAATTATCTGTAAAAAGAGCCTGCAAAATTCATTAATTGACTTCCAGTATTCTTTCAACTTCATACAGTCATAAAACATATGAGCCCAGTCAGCATTAATTTCTACATTACATCTCTTACATAGATTATCTTTATTATTAATTTTATTCATCATCAAAGGTGTATAAAAGATCTATGTAAAAATTTCCATGTATAAAGTCTCCAGACAATGGAAGATGTAGTTCTATAAGCAGATTCCAATATATATTGTTTATCTTGTTGAGTTGGTGGGTCCCCATTAATAGAGGTGAAATAATTCCAGTATGAATCTACATTGTAAAAAAGTTTCTTGTTTGATAATTTTATGTATATATGAAAGTTTACCTTTATCAGAAACTTTATGCTGTAAATTTATTATCAAGTAATCAATCAGTTTTGGAATAGATTCTTTAACTGTTATAGACATTAGATCTATTCTATCAATGAGATGTTGTCTAAAGATCTGAACCTCTAACCAGCAAAGTTTCTCTTAGATCAAATTCTTGTTTTAAGAAATCTAGATTTTTAACTTTATTATCAGATATCAGCTGATACCAGTACTTTAGATTATTATCTATAGCTAAATGAGCTCCTTCAGAAGTAGATGACATAAGCATACCCTGAGTATAAATTATAGGGAATACAATAAAATTCCATTCCCTATACTTAGGGTGCATGAATATAAAGTTACGATAACTAATAATAATATTTAATGGGTAACAGACCATATGTTTAGGTGTAATAGGTGAAGTACAAAATTCCTTTAGCAACCACAACATGGAGTTATTTATAATCATATTTTTATGTGTTAAGGAGATTTTCATGAAGTGCATACTAATTAGCTCCCAATAATCTTTCCATTTTGCGACATATGACCGATCTATTAATAAAGTAATAACTTTTATAATAGAAGACATAATATATAAATTAAAGTCTGGAAAAGAAATACGCCCTTGAGACCAGCTATTGGTATGTTTCTTTAATGCAATCCTAGGTCTATTAGGTGCCCATAAGAAATTTAACATTAGTGTATTCAGTTTCTTGATAGTTATTTTTGTAGGTGAAAGTATTATTGATTGTATTAAGTATAAAATCTTGGGGAATATTATCATTTAATAATTGTAAGTCTCTCCTCCATAGTAAAAAATATATTATTCCAGGTATTAAAGATTTTGTATATTAAGAAAGCGGGTATTATAGTTATTATATATAATAGATTTAATATCTTTAGATAGTATTATACCTAAATAAGTTATCTGACCTGAGTTGGGTAGATATTTAGTAAAATCACTAATGAGAGTATTTTTTCGTGTATATATAGGTAGTATTTTAGTTTTTACTTGATTGAATATTAAACCAGAAATACTTTTAAAATTCATCATTTTATCAAATAAAGACTGCATAGAAGAATTAGATCCTGCTGATGTAATTAGAACATCATCTGCAAAAGTTGATTTTTTGATGTTGTATTTTCTTCTATTTCAAAACCCTCTATGTCAGTACTGTTTCTAATCAAATTAGCCCAAGGCTCCATTACTAAAGTGAATAATAGTGGAGAAAGTGGACATCCTTGCTTTGTACCTTTAAGAATGGGTATTTTTGTGAAACATAATGTTTCCTACCTTAATATAAGCCAGCGTTCCTTTGTATAAATGCTCAATTAAATTTACAAATGCATCAGAGAAATTTGTGCATTTCAGTAAGGTAAACAGATAGTTCCAACTTACTGAATCAAATGCTGAACCTATATCAAGACTAATAAGTGTTAAATCTTTCTTTTTCCTATTTGCAAAATCAATTAATGTTAAAGTTCTTCTTATATTATCAAAAGTATTTCTATTTACAATGAAGCCCATCTGATCTATGTCTATAATGCAGGGATAATTGTCTTCAGTCTATCAGCAAAAATACTCATAAACATTTTATAATCAACATTAAGTAATGAGATGGTACGATATGAAGAACATCTAGTTGGATCTTTATTAGGTTTTAAAATTGGTGAAATAAATGTATATTGCCAAGATGGGGGTTATTAACTCAGTTTGGGCCAGAATAAAACCTTATGTATTAATGAATATGTAGTTTTAGAAAGGATTTTATATATCTCTGGTACAATACCATCATTACCCGGTGCTTTGTTTGATTTAAGATAATTTATTTTTGTAATAACTTCTGTATATGAAATAGTCTTGTCCAATAGTTTAATCTATTTGTTTATTAAGCTTTTTATTCATGTTTGTGGTTATAAACTCCTTTATTTTATCTTTAGGTTCCATGTTAATGTTGTTATGGTTAATCTTGGGAAAGTGATTTCTAAATTCATCCAGTATTTCTGGTATACTAGAAACATTCTTCTTTTTCCTTAGAGAAAAGATTTCTTTGATATGGTTTTGTTTATTCAATCTTTTGTTTTATTTTTTAAGTCTATGTAAGTATTTGGGGCTTATTGAATAAGACAAAACTTGTATTTCTCTAAAGTTATTTTAACTTTATGAGTTAAAATTTCTTTGTATTTCTCATTTAGTTTGTTTATTTCTTCAATAACTTTCTTGTTCGTAATATTTTCTTTATTATTATGTTTATAAGAGTCTAGTTTACTTTGAATATCTAACAATTCCTTATCCCAAGATTTCCTTTTATTATTATACCATCTGATACTTTGTCCATATAGATATGATTTTAAGGCATCCCAAACATAGACAATGGAGACTTCAGGAGTATTATTTATGTCTAGAAAATGTTGTACTTCTGAAAGTATATATTCTTTATAGTCTTTTAGCTGAGTTAAGTATGCTGGTATCCTTTTGATCTGAACATTATGAGTATTTTATCATGAATTCAAAAACAATTGAGTTATGATCAGATATAGGACATGAAATGATTTTGGAATTAATTAAATCTGTTACCATCTGGTTAGAAATAAAGACCCTATCTATTTTTGAATAAGTTTTGTATCTGTTAGAAAAAAAGGTGTATAGTAATGATTTTGACTCTATCTGATTATTAATATCATTCAAATGATAAGAATTAGCAAAATCATTTAAATGTTTGCATTAGATGTAATTCTTCTTTTCTTTATAGTGGTAGTATCACTTTCATGTAGTATACAATTAAAATCACCAGCTAAAATAATATCCCCTATAGACAATGATATGATCTTATCAATATGATGTTTCACTGTATTAATACCAATTCCAGGTATCAATATACATTAATTAAAGTGTAAGTCTTCCCATTAATTTGTATTGTAACCATACAAAACATTCCTTTGTCATCCTGATAAGACTTAATGGTTTTAGGAATGGGCATACTTTTATTCCATAAAATAGCCGCCACTCTTTTTTTCTGAGTGTGCTCTGAACTAACCAATACTGTATACTTATTGGTGGCTGGTTTATCAATATCTTTTTTTCAAGAGATGGGTTTCTTGCAGGAAGACTAGATTGGCCTTGTGTAGATTAATGTATCTTATTAGGCTTGCCCTTTTACATGGATTATTCAATCCATTAATGTTTAAAGAAATTCCTTTTAAAGATGTCATTTGGCATTTTTAAAACTCAAGAATCTTATGATCGAAATAACAAATAACAAGATAAATAATGTTACATCTCCTCTTTTAGATGTACCTTTAAATATAGCTGTATTTATTAAATCTCTTATGGGATTTTGTATAGGATTCAATTTTGTTTGTAGTGACAATGAGTGTACAAAATATATTGTGGATGTCAAACTATATACATATAACAATGAACAAGTGAAAATAATGCTAAGGATTAAACCTTGCATCCCCTGGAGTTGAAAACTCCAACTTAGAGTAGTATTTACTACCCAAGTTAACCCCTACCCTAAGCAGCAGTACCTCAGCTACCACCTTATCAATTTAATACTAGTTATATTTAACTGAGATTAACAGTTTTCAATTCAATTATCTATCAAGACAAAACTACACATTTGGTAAAACAGCATCATATAAACTAAAATAAACTTTTTTTTTTTTTTTTTTTTTTTTTTTTAAAACTGTTCATACTATTATATAGATCTATGTAATATATAACACTTATATTCTAATAGCATTCAAATAATCTTAATGTTAGAAATCAAGAGGAGAAAATTTATGTTCTAACATTCATTTAAATCAAAACTTTGGCTAATATGATTCAGACATTACATGCATTAAGATGCATCTATTTTTCTATCATGTGAATTCTATCAACAGCTTCCAAAAATCTTGAATTGTTTGTATATGAGCATTTACTTAAACTCATTGTGTCAATAGAGTAAAATATTGTATTCATAAAATTATTATAAATCATATTGCATAGTTTTTTCTTAAAACATTACTTAAAAAAAATAAAAACAAACACAACCTTATACAAAATTAAAAAAAACCCAATCATATATATAATTTACTTTTCCATGAGTTGTGATTAATATCCCATTCCCAAATAATTTTTTTTAAAATTGGAAAAAAATTTAAGATTTTAAATAAAATTTTTCTCTTTAAAATATAAAAAATTTTTAAATAATTTTTTAAATTTTTTTGGTTTTAAAATTAAAATGTTATAGTAAATAATTTAAAAATTTTAAAAAAATTATTTTTTTAAAATTTTCAAATTTAATTAAATTTTCTTTTTATTTTAAAAAAAAAATTTATTCCCAAAAAACTTTAAAAAAAATAATGAAAATATTTTAATTTTTTCAGGTAACCTTTAATTTTTAAATTCATTTCTGAATTTGTAAATTTTTTGAAAAAGAATTAAAGAGCCCCCAAAATTGTTTAACATTTTGGGAAATTATTTAAAATGGAAAATCATTTAAAGTTAAAGTCAAAAAAAATTAAAGTATTAAGTAACCAGTAAGAATTAAAACCCAAAATTTAAAAAGTTTAAAAAACAAATTCTTCTCCCCAAATCAATTTTTTTTAAAAACTTATTTTTATGTTTAAAGTCAAAAGTTTCAAATTTAAAAAAAAGAAAAAGGAAAAAAAAAGGGGAGGAAAAAAAAAAATGTAAAAAAGGAATATAACAAAGGAAGTTACACTGTTTTTATTAAAAGGTTAAAAAAAAAACTATTTTTAAATTTACTGTTTTTTTGTTAAAAAAACTTTTTAAAAAACATAACATATTCGGTTAAATTGAAAAACATTTTAAAACTTAAAATTTTGGGGTTATGATTTTTTTAAAATTTTTTAACGTTTCTCCCTGCCCCCCCATTTACCCCCTAAAATCTTAAAAAAAGCTTTTTTAAAAAAGAAAATTAAAAAAAAAAAAGGAAAAAAAAAAAAATGTATAAAAAACAACCTTCTTTTTCAAAAAGGAAAAATTTAAACCCCAAAAAATTGGGAGAAACAAAACATTTTTGACGAGAAAAATTTATTAAACCAAAATATTTGTGGCTTTCGGAAAAAGGAATAAGTTTAAAAGTTTTAATAAAAAAAAAAAAAAATTAACTATTTGTTAAAGTTTTCAGCTTTTAAAGCAATTAAATTTCTTTGCAAGTTCAGCCTCCTAGATTTTCCAGGAATTGGCCTCTAAAAATTGGTCCTTTCCCACCTCTGACAGGCCTCAAGGGAAGATATAGATGCTCCAGAGGTCGCGGGTCAAGGACAGACCTCTTACAGATCTAGACAATGGACTGGTTCTTCACCTAGAAGGGAGAAGACAGATCCCAATCTCAAAGAAAGCAACTCAATGACTCTCTCTGTTGGGCTTCAGGACCCTTCACCTGGACGCCTCGGAGGAAAAACTGTCTCTTTTACAGAAATTGGACTCATATTACCCAGGACAGATGGGTATTGGACGGTTTTAAAAGGTTACAAGTTCCACTTTCACACTTTGCCAAGGACTCACGGTTGGCCAGATCTGCCAAAACTTCAATGGTCAGGAGGCCTTAACTCAAGTGGATGCTCTTCTGGCCATGAGAGCCATAGAGCCTGTTCCACTCTCGAAATGGGAAAAGGGTTTTATTCAAGGCTGTTTCTGGTCCCCAGAAAACAAAACTCATGGAGACCTATTCTGGACCTTTTCTGTGTTAAACACCTTTTGGAAATTCCAAAGTTCAAGATGCTTACTCTGCAACAGCTAATTCCAATGCTCTCTCAGGACGCCTGGATGGTGACATTGGTCTTAAAGAAGCCTATTTGCATATCCCTATCAGACAAGAACGCAGGAAATTCCTCAGGTTCAAGGCAGGTTCGGAGGCACTTTCAATTCTCTGTTCTGCCCTTTGGTTTATCTACTGCCCAGAGTCTTCACCAAGTGCCTGGCACCAGTAGTGGCTTACTGCAGACTTCAGGGGATCCAGATTTACCCCTATTTGGACGACTGCCTTATTCAGGCAGACAGCAAAGATCTTCTCTGCTTCAACATCTGGACTTTGTTCAACGTCTTCTCCTACTACTGGGATTCTCAGTGAACATAAAAAAGTCACATTTGATCCCTTCTCAACAAATGGTATTCTTGGGAGCCCTCTTAAATACAACCCTACAAAGGGCCTACCTCACTCCAGAAAAACAAACTCAGCTGGCTTCTACTTTCAACACCTTGGCAACTCTATCTCAGCTCACTGCAAGGAAATTCCTGCAGGCTCTGGGCTACATGGCTTCCTGCATTCTGTTGATTCCAAACGCAAGGCTTCACATGAGAAAGCTTCAATGGTATCTGAAAAGTGTATGGTCACAGCATTACCACGATCTGGATATTCTGATTCCTCTGATCCCCTGCCTCCAGAAGGAGTTCCTCTGGTGGTCCAGGGCTTGCACTTAAGGAAAACCTTTCGCCTCCCTCACCTACTCAAATCCTAACCACGGACTGGATTATGCTTGGGGAGCACACTTTCTAGACAATTGCCAGCAGGAACCTGGACAAAGGACCATCTTCACTGGCACATCAATCTGAAGGAAATGTTGGCAGTTCAAAATGCCCTTTTAGCCTTCAAAACCTTTTTACAACCAGGGCCTCTGCTAATTCAAGACAGACAACACCACGGTCATGTGGTACATCAACAAGCAGGGGTTCTCATTCATACCCCTTTGCAGACTAGCTATGGGTTTATGGGACACAGCTCTAAATTTGAATCTGCATCTCCAGGCTCAATTCATTCCAGGGAAACAGAATCTCTTAGCAGACAGCCTGAGCAGAAACATTTCAGATCCTCACAAATGGATGCTAGACACCAACTTGTTCAACAGGATTACTGCAGTTTGGGGATGTCCCCAGATAGATCTGTTTGCATCCCATCTCAATCATCAGCTGCCTCGATTTTGCACCAGGTCCTTCCACAAAACAGCATGGAGAGTGGATGCCCTGTCCTTCAGCTGGAGAAACCTTTCAGCATATGCCTTCCTCCTCTTCCTCTACTGCCTCGGTACTACTGAAGATAAAACAGACAAGCCCGAAGTTCTCATCTTGATTGCTCCTAAATTGGCCTCGACAGTTTTGGTATCCAACCTTAAAGCTCCTGTTCTCGGGCCTCCTTGGATTCTTCCCACTGAACCCTTCGCCTGTCCCAGCATCAGGGTCAGTTACTACATTCCAATCTCAAGACCCTTTGCCTGGCAGCTTGGCTCTTCAAAGGAATTTGATTTCCTCTAGTCTTCCCAAACAAGTTTTGGATGTTCTTTTGGAAGCTAGACGGCCTAGCACTAGGGAATCCTATGCCTCTAAATGGAAGAGGTTTTCTATTTGGATGCAGGACCGAGGCTCTGATCCTCAGGTTCCTGATCTCTCCTCTATTTTGCTTTACCTTTCGGAACTTTTATCTAAAGGACTTTCCTTTTCTTTCCATTAAGATACATGCTTCTGCTATCTCTAAGATACAGTTCTGATCCTCCTGTTTTTTCACATCCTTTGGTGAAGCAGTTCTTGAGAGGGCTAAAAATTTGCGGCCTCCAAGGACCCTCCTGTCCCCTGCCTGGGATCTTAATTATGTTTTAGAAAAACTTACTTTGCCACCTTTTGAGCCTGCTGCATCTTCAGATATTAAGTTTCTATCCTGGAAGACTGTTCTTTGCTAGCATTGACCTCTGCCAGAAGGGTCTCAGAGTTGCAAGCTCTCATGGCTGTGGAACCATACCTTATTTTCCATCAGGACAGAGTATCCTTGAGGACCAATCCTACTTTCATGCCTAAGGTGATTTCGAAAGTGGCTTTAAATCAGACAATTCACCTTCCTACTTTCTTCCAACTCCTCAAAATAAAGGGGAAAGGATTTTGCATTCATTGGATGTGCACAGACAGTTACGATTTTACTTGGACAAGACTAAAGATTTCAGAAAGTCTAACCAATTGTTTGTTTCCTTTGCCTCCAGTTCTCTTGGAAAACCTATTTCTAAACAAACTATTTCCAAATGGATTGCTTATGGAATCAGATTTTGCTACACCCATCATGGGAAACAGTTTCCAGGGACCATTAGAAGTCATTCTACTAGAGCAGCTGCTACTTCTACAGCTTTCCTCAGAGGAGTCCCTACCAAGGATATCTTGAAGCTGCCACCTGGAGTTCTGTGCATACTTTTTCCAAGCACTACAATCTCCCCTTGTTTTCTAAGTCTAGGGCAGGCTTTGCCTCTGCTGTCTTGCAGGGTATTCTTGCCTCCCCTTCCTCTATCTAAAGCCTCCTCCCTCTCTACACTGCTTTGGGATTCCACCCTGTTACAGAGGACTGCAACAGTGAAACACGAAGAACATAGTACAGTTGTGTACACCTACCATAAATGTAGATGTTCGAGTGTCTTCACTGCTGCAGTCGGGCTCTCCCTCCTATCCCCTTTTTTTCTCTTATTTGTGGTGTATTTGTGTTTCCTTGTTGGATTCATTTTTGATTTGTTGGGGACTTCTGACATCTAGGGCAAGAAAGGCTGAAGAAGATGGCGCCGGCTGAGGGCTGGTGTACCAAGGCGCATTGACGCCAGGATACTAGGTTATACAGCCGATGCCGGACCCAGACTTTGGGATTCTGGCCGACTGGCTGCCTGCCGGCAGGAGCACCCTACAGTTATGACTGCAACAGTGAAGACACTCTAACATCTACATTTATGGTAGGTGTACACAACTGTACTGTACTCCTCCAATTGTGAATGTGAGTCATGAAGGAAGCAAGGGTGTCACCCTGCTTAACATGCAGGGCAGTTTGCACTGGAGCTGCTGGGTAATGCATATATTCCTCCAATGCATTTTATTTCCAGTTTGTTAAAGGTCCATTTCCTTGGTTCAGGGTGTTTGGTAGCCATTTTCTTTGTGAAGGTAAAAGAGATCCATTAGGGTGGGATCTTTGATGTCATAGGATTCCAGACATAAACCTCCATGCAGGAGTCTATAACAGACAGTGTAAAGATATGGTTTGCAAACTGTTTTTAAGCTAAGAGATTTTAGGCCAATAATCTTTTCATCAACAACCTTTGGGGCCTTTGTAGTTGCATGATGTGTCCACCTAGGTGCATGCCAAAAGGAGCACTGTGCTCAATAACTGATCTAATTAGGGCAGAGGACAAATAGACAATAACTTCCTTTGACCTGGGTGAGATACCTTTGAAAATTGGTTGGGTTATGTGGAAGGATTTCTTAACTGTTACAACAAGGTGGTAAAAGGCAAGGAAACTGCCAACCCAGTTGGTGCATTCCCTGATTACCATGTCCTTGAGGATCAGAGTACTGCCTATGCCGTACGTTGTCACTGAGGAGTGTTTCCTAAAAGGCAGAGTCTTGCCTATGCCGTACGTTGTCACTGAGGAGTGTTTCCTAAAAGGCAGAGTCTTGCCTATGCTGTATGTTGTCACTGAGGAGTGTTTCCTAAAAGGCAGAGTACTGCCTATGCCATACGTTGTCACTGAGGAGTGTTTCCTAAAAGGCAGAGTCTTGCCTATGCCGTACGTTGTCACTGAGGAGTGTTTCCTAAAAGGCAGAGTCTTGCCTATGCTGTATGTTGTCACTGAGGAGTGTTTCCTAAAAGGCAGAGTACTGCCTATGCCATACATTGTCACTGAGGAGTGTTTCCTAAAAGGCAGAGTACTGCATATGCCGTACGTTGTCACTGAGGAGTGTTTCCTAAAAGGCAGAGTCTTGCCTATGCTGTATGTTGTCACTGAGGAGTGTTTCCTAAAAGGCAGAGTACTGCCTATGCCGTACGTTGTCACTGAGGAGTGTTTCCTAAAAGGCAGAGTACTGCCTATGCCATACGTTGTCACTGAGGTGTGTTTCCTAAAAGGCAGAGTCCTGCCTATGCTGTATGTTGTCACTGAGGAGTGTTTCCTAAAAGGCAGAGTACTGCCTATGCCATACATTGTCGCTGAGGAGCATTTCCTAAAAGGCAGAGTTCTGCCTATGATATACATTGTTGCTGAGGAGTGTTTCCTAAAAGGCATAGTACTGCCTATGCCTTACGTTGTAACTGAAGAGTGTTTCCTAAAAGGCCGAGTACTGCCTATGCCATAAGTTATCACTGAGGAGCGTTTCCTAAAAGTGACCGTGCT
Organism: Protopterus annectens; assembly: GCF_019279795.1. Lineage (NCBI taxonomy): Eukaryota > Metazoa > Chordata > Ceratodontiformes > Protopteridae > Protopterus > Protopterus annectens. The sequence goes on from NC_056748.1 coordinate 892,581,013, forward strand.
GGAATCTTTTTTTTTTTTTTAGTCTGAGCCCTTCCTCTATAGTGTCTGTAAGGACTATTTATTGCCGAAGTACTTCTGTATCAGTGGGGGAAATTAAACAAATCTCGCAATCAGTGACAGATCACTCTGCTTTCAGCTTGGCTGTTGACCTTAGTCAAAAGTGATAACTTTACATTAGCAGCCAACCCAATAAAACTGCTTTGTTAACTTTCATTTTTTAAGAAGCCAAAAGATATAAATACAGATGCCATAATAAAAAAGACCAGTAGATGGCATCATTCACTTTCAAATAGTAAGCACAACGAAATTCTAAGTACTAAAACATATTTAACATATAAATTCAAATGCTCATGATTTCCAATCTAATATAATATAATGAAAGAGTACAAGGGTTTTTTAAAATATTTTAGGAATACTTTCAACAAGGTTATTTAAATATAATGGCATTTTAACACTTTTAAAGTCTTATGAAACAATGTTCATTCAGAATTGCATAATAGAAGGTTGCAATTCATTTGTTTATTTTAAAACAAAAGTTTGACATGATTGGTTAGGATTTTATTAATTATGTATAAAAGGGACTTGTGATTATGGGTGTTGTATCTGATGAAGTCTTTTGTTGGACTAAAACGCAGACTAAATAAAGCGTTCATTATTTGTGGTTCACTGGACTTGTTTACTGGACTGGCTTGCAAATTTAAAATCTCCTAATCCTTTTGGCTTCTTCTTTTTTCGTGGTTTTGGTTTGGAGTGGAAGTTGGCCGTTTGTAAACTTTCATTTTTTAACATGTTTGAACTAATTTTGTAAAAGGAATAAAACAAATGCTAACGCACCCTGATGTACTGCATTCCCTATGATAAGTTGCTGCTGTCAATGTCAGTAGATGTTTACAGACATTTTATACTGTTTTCCTGTACTCTGAGAGTATGATTTGCTTTTAAAAGATGTAACTGTGTCAGCTGCTTTGTGGTTTACATTTAATGTAAGACATCTCACTGGTACGTTCCCATTTTCAGTTGGTAAGCAGTGTATCAACAGCAGTCAGCAAAATGACTTCTGCAGCAGTTCAAGTATGTATATACAGAGTGTGAAGGCATGGAGTCAGGCACACAGGGGGAAATAGGTGCTTCAGCAGTGAAGCTTTCATTTCTGTTTTGATTTTTTTTCCTCTCTAGAGAGATTTTGGAGTGAAAAGTACTGCCCATGTGAGTATGTTAAGCTTGGTAGATAGCTTATCACTGGACCCTGTTTTCCCTTACCTTTTTCTTTGCTATATAAGTAAACTATCACTGGGGATGAGTGCAAGATTGGGGGTCGGAGCACTGGGCTGCATAGAGGGACCTATCTGTTTGATCATGCTGGGCCAAGATTAAGGTGTTTCAGTTCAGTACCTGATCGGGGGTGCTGTCTTTCATTTCTCTGCTATTCTTTTAGCATGTTACTAATGGCTGTACATCATATGCTTTTTGGGAAAGTTTTTAGAGCCTGCAGTGGTCTTATAAATGGATGCTTTTACATACATACAGCTGTATATCATACATTTAATGCATGTAATTAAACAGTCTTCAGCATTAATGTTTGCAACATTATTTAACAGTTATGGTCATCAGTCTTTCTAGAATATGAATATTTTTCTGCTGAAATACATTCTACCTTTATATCTGCCTTTTAGGTCTACTCTGTCACTAACCTCTTTCTTTTAGCTAGACCAGAACAAACAGAGCTGTAGCCAGAAGAGTGCTCTAAGTTATCACTTCTACTGGACTATTGGATTATTTATCCTGATTTGTTTCCTGCATTGTTCTTGCATCCCAAAGTGATGCTGTGTAGACTATGACCCATCTTGCTGACACTTTTTTGTGTGTTATTTTTGATGGGCAGGATACATTAGACCCAGAATCTCTGGTTACATTTCTGATACCCTGTACATTACTTATAAATTATAATTTATAATTACCTGCTTGGCATTGCAATCTGCCATCCTGTGGCAGTTGGTAAATGTATAGCTGGAACTCTATAAATGCGTGTGCAGTGGTATTGTTTTTGAATGTTGTCTTTCCTCTAATATTTGTAATGCTGGTACAGAATAGTAAGCTGTACCTAAAACCCTAACCTAATATAACATTAGTTTAAAAGCAATAAAACCTGACATGCTTTTTACAATTAAAACAAATTGGATTCTCTAAAAATATGTCCAAGGGCTTGCCAGTCATCAGTGCAAAATAGAGGCAGTAACGGTTTTGTTTTCTTGACATAAATGCAAGGTGGTATATTTAGTGTGAAGCCAAAATAGTTTGATGTCTTATGGCTGGGTATCCATATTGGTAGAATTTACCATTAACTTCTTCTCCATTAATCACAGTCGGGCATCTTTCTGGGAACTGCCCATGCGTAGGGGAGTGCACCCTATTTGCTGGTATACATCATGACATCACTCACAGACCATACAAGTCCATCATTTTTTTTCTACCACTGCTAGTTTACATCTTAATCCTGATGCAAATGAATGAAAAGTTCCTGCATTCATTTAATGTCTAAATACAAATCAGTATAGTGCTCCAGTAACCATTATATTATTAGCCAAGAACCACACTGACATTGTCTTTAGTGTCTTGAAGAGGGGCAGGATAAGCATAGACACAAACACATCAGAGGGAGAAACATGACTTATATCACTAGTGCAGAGGATGGCATTGGGGCCAAGTGTTATTCATGCAGAGACTGATGAGGTTGTCCTACATGCAGTCTCATACCATATCTGGAGTGCAGTCTCTAGCATCAGTGTTTAGGAAATAGGCTACACTCTAGTCCTCTTTGGAGATAAGTCTGTCTCTAAGATGGCCTTCTGGACTCTGTAGCTGCTGAGCTCGTCCTGAATTAAAGAAGGCCGAAGCTCGCTCACATATCTTTTTCACCATAGGACTGTGAGAGGCCTTGCTCCCACTCTTGTGGTTGTACTGCACAGTACAGACAGCAGCTGTCCACCAGCTGATTATATGCAACTCAAAGGTAATGGAACTTGGGGGGGGGCGCACACAGTCTGAATTTCCCAGTCATGGGTTACAGTTATTCATGGTTAAGGTTCCCACTACTCTGGGCCTAGCAGCACCGTTTGCTTCAGGTTGAGGAATTTCTGAATCATATCATGCCTGAGCTCATTGGTAAGAACCTAGACAGCAAGGAAATGTGTGCGTGTCTGGTGGGAATTTGAGTAGCAGTTATGGAATCACACCTTTTGGGAAATGGGACTATCGCAATTGCCAGTATCAGATCAGACTTTGGTCATCCATATGATTCCTTTGACACGATTGATGCTTCCATGTACCGACTCTCTCTTGCATAGCACTTGGTATGTGTGTTCCTCGCATGCTTGCTGCTTCTACATGAAGACAGTTGTTTATCCCTACGGTTATCGTAGGTGAGAAACTGTGTATTAGTAGACATCCCCAAGGCACCTGAAGACCCAGAGGCCATTGTCACTGACACAGGCAAGGGCAGTGATATATTTTCTTCTCCCAACTCCCTCCTGGATGACCCATCCTTTTCAGAGACCTTGAGGCTAACAAGGACTTTTGTAGCATAATCTCGGTCTCCCATTCCCTTTCCACAGAAATAACTAAATTAGTATCTGTGGAAAGAAGAGGAGGGGTCTGTGATCATCCTTTCTACCTGTAACCAGTGATCGTATTATTGCAGCCTGGAGATACCCATATTTGTCTTCTGCAGCCCCTAGGAAGGTGGCTACTCTTTATAAGCTCCTAGCTGATTGACATACATTTCTCATTAGGTATCCAGAAGCTAACTCGCATGTGATCTCTCCCCTCATAATTTCTGGGACCACATCATCCACCAGAGATTCTAAAATTTTGGACAGGATCAGCAAGAGAATATAATTGTCTGCCATAGCAGGCTTCAGAGCCTTGTCTAAATTCCAGCCCTCTTTAACAGATTAGGGCCTAAAAATCTTGACTTCCCTGAGTCTGGGATCAGGGAAGAAATCATCAGGGTATTTTTAGAATGTTCTCTGCAGTTTTGTTTTGGCAGGTATTGTGGTTAATGTGCCCATTTAGGAAGTCATGGGAAAGGTTGTCCTGTGTCAAGGAGAAATCAAAAAAACACATTATGGAGAGAGAATTTCTCACCGGAGAGGTGTCTATCCTTGGTGGAGGACTCTAGGACCAAGCAGACCCTTCTCACTTTAGAGAAACTGTGATACCCATGAGTCCCTATTATTCTTGTCTAGACCAAGCCAACTCCAAAACAGGTGAAGTATCCTTTCTACTTGAGGAAGGTAGTCAAGTGTCGCACAGTTCTCCCTCCTCTGTCCTGTACTGACTGAGTTGCCCAAGAAGATGACAATAACAGTGCAGCTGTTGCAATCCTGTTTAGGTCCTGGGGCTTGTCTTGAGGGGGGACTCTGTCTGAGGTTTGTCCTAGTTTGAATAATCATCACTTAAGAATGCCGTATTTTGGATGTGGTTATGGTTAGCCTTGTATCAGATCTCTTTGGTCCTCTCCTGGACTCTGGTCACAGACCAAACTGTCTTAACAGAACTTTTGCAACAAGCTCAGATCATACTGCTGAAAGAGGCTATAAAAACTGACTGATGTGGAGAATATGCCTGGAGATTTGCTGTTCTCTCTACTTCATTCCGAAGTGGACAGAAGTTTTTTGCTCCAGTATAGAGCTCCCTAAGATCAACCAGCACACGATACATTTAGTTTCAGGTGGCAGCTTTCCAGAGAGCCATGGCCATGTGGATTGAGTCACCTGGATTACACTGCTAAATGTCTTCTGGCATGCAAGTGTGTTGGATCCACCCAAGAAATACAGTTTGGACTGGATGGGCATCATTTCCAGTACACAGCTTTGTCATTTGTGTGCACCAAATTGTTGGCCATGGTGATTGAAGCCTTGCAAAAAGCCATTTGCCTGTCCGACTGGCTACTGGTGGCTTCATTGAGAGCTCTCTTATAATGTCCCTTCTGTGGACACACCCATGTTTGCAGTCACTTGAGGTTAAAATAAGATAGAAAAAAAGTCTTCTCTGGTCCCATCTCACAGGATTGCCTTCACAGTTTTAGAGCAGATGGACATTATTCAGTGCCAGTATTCCTGCTTATTTAGAGAACCATTAAATCATGGCATTGATTGCCCAAGGACCTGTATTGAGTCTAGGCTATAACTTGTGAGCTTGATTCTAACCATGATCTTCATAGTCCACTTTGCCCTGGAAAGAGACAGGTATTGCAATGGACGGTAAGGTTTTTGTAGATCTGCAGGGACACCATGTACTTGTAGACCTTCCATCATTGAGCTCTGGTGTGTAGGATTGTTTCCTACCATGAATTCTTTTGAATTTGTAGTTTGAGATGATGAAAGAATTGAAAGAATGTTTTTTCTAGTGGGGTTCAGATCTCACTATCTATCCATCCTCAACCTTTTTTTCCCATTTTTCACATGGGGTCGGGGTGTCACTTCAACAGTGACAATCATCTTGAGCCAAGATTTACACCACCAGGTGGCTAGCCCTGCCATGGTAGTTCATCCGTACCACTCACTCACATGCACACTCACACCTACAGCCAATTTAGTGTGTCCAGTCCACCTAGTTCATGTCTTTGGAATGTGGGAGGAAACTGGAGCACCTGGAGGAAATGCACTCAACTGCAGGGAGGGCATGCAGACCCTGCACAGAAGGCCCCCCAGCTGAGAATTGAGCCAGATAACCTCTTGCTATGAGGCAACAATGCTAACCACTACACCACCACGGGCCGCCCTTCGAACAAGGAAAATTATCCTCATCGAGAAGGAGCTTCAATTCAGTCATTTGAAGATGGATGCAGTCATCTTGGCCTTTAAGACCTTGGAGAAAAAAACATTCTTCAAGGGTCAGTCATCATTTGGTCAGACAACCAATCTGTTTTAAGATATCTAAATAAGCAAAAGGGTGAGGTGTAAGCTTCTACTTTTGGATATGAAAGCAATTTGTGCCTGACAGTGGATTGTAGGCTGATGCATCATTGCCTCAGTCGTTCCACTGAAATGAAGATGCTGGCAGGTTCTTTGAGACATTCATGTCCTGATGCAAATGCTGACATGCAGGTGTGTTGGATCCACCCACAAAATACAGTTTGGACTGGATGGGCATCACATCCAGTACACAACTTTACCTTTTGTATTCTGGAAGTGAGATACTTCAGAAATCAGATTATTAGCTATTTGGTAGCATGCAATCTTCTTTCTTTTCTGCTTGGTGCAGTAGGACAAGGGTGGGTGGGGGTAGTAGTAAATACATTCACCATCTCATTCCTGTTCACCTTTACAGTGAATCCCAATCCTTATTGCAAAGGTAAGGGAAAAAAGACTGAAGCCAACTCTTGTTGTCTAATGAAGGCAGAGAAGGATGTAGTTTGTGTTACTCAATGTCTTTGGTAATATATGAAGTTGTCCTGATCCCAACCACAAATGTCTTCCATGTGTAGGATGAAATCTAGCTCCACCTGAGGGTTTTCACCTAACTTTAGCTGTCTTATCCTGCTATATTTTATATCTGGGGGTGATGTAGCCCTTTTAATCCTGCCAGTCTTTCTAAATGCAGTATCAGAAGCGGGTGAGACCAGTTGGAAGCTACTTACTCAGTAAGTCTATGCTTCCATTTGGATAAGGCACTCTGCCTGATGAACAGAAGAATACCCTGTATCACTGCATAGAGGTGGTAATCCCCAACTCATCTCTGGCATCCTTATGATTTGGGAATCTCTTATTTAATGGTCAGCATGTCAAATATTCCTGTCTGTCATAACCTACCAAAGGCAGGACTGTTGCCCAAGACCAGCTAGTCAAGCAGCTTCTTAAAAAGAGTTCATCTGGCCAACCTTTGAATATCTTTGCCCTTCAAAAGACTTCAGCTTTGTTGAACTCAGTGGCTCAGCACGGTTTATTTTGGAATGTTTCAGGTTACCATTACCTCTACTTCCAGGATATCAGAGTAGTAGGATCATTTGTAGAGAATTTAATTTGGTTATCCATAAGGCTCTAGTGTCCCTTAAGCTGTCTTCTGGCTCCTTCCAACCTAATGGATTTACTGCTCAGATCTGAACACAGTTATAGGACCCTTCAAGTTTGTTCCTGCTGTTAGATATAAGAAATACTTTTGTTGTTGTACCCTATCTATCTAGGGGAATCTCCATGATTGGTTAGTAGTACTGTCCAGTCATCCTCTTATGTTTTGGTGACACTTTTTATTTAGTCTTACATACGTGTATACTTACCTCTTGTTAGCACCGTTGATGTTGCATCTTATTTTTTTCATGAATTGCAGGATGTATACCTGCTAGTGATTAGGGGTGAAATGGCAGATTCAGAAAGTAGTTCCACCTCTGTAGATGGCACATTATATTATACTACTTAAGTTCACCAAGCACACACAGCCCCTTAGTGCATTAGTTTCCAAGAAAACATCAGCATTGTGATTGGTGGAAAGGACAAAACCCAATCACAAGACCCATTAAGAAAGGTCTCTTCATGTATCATCTGACATGGTAAGAATGTATCCTTCATATTACCACCCTTACAACTGGAACATGTTGTTACTTCACATTTTTTCAGCTGCAGCAGTTTTTACCCAAATTGGGGCAGAGATGATGTGTGGTGTAGGCAATTGAACCCTTGGTATCATAAGCTCTGTGATGGACAATTAGACTGATGCTAAAAAAAAAAAACACATTGCTGTGGCAATGTTCTAGTCACCATAGTAGTGTCTCATCACATTTGCAGAAGATTGACTGCACTTTAACTTGATTTGGCACATTCACACTATTACTGCTATGTCAAAACTAGTTCCATCATGAGCAGACACACAGTCTGTTCCCAGTCATGACATGCTGTCTCACATGTTCTGGATGTGAAGGGTGGGTTTTCTAATTTGACTTAAAACTTCACTTGTTGAGAATGAATATCTGTATGCTTAGTTTTCTTCAGCTGGATTGCTTTAGTAGAAGGTAATTAAGACATACAGACTAGTAAATGCCATGGTTGCTTTCTATATTCCTTGACATTTTTATTTGTCTTGCAAAATTTATGCTGTGTTTTTAAATGCAAACTGTTTTTGGTTTGTGATGCCATTTTGGTAGCACAGGCTGGACTGGCCCCGATCTTGAAGTTTTAAACAGAAGACGCTCACTCATCCCCAGTTAACTGCGGAAATTAGTAACTACCTAATTTGTTAATATACAACTAGAATTCATTACTTGTTGTAATCAGCCATATATAAGTTATTCTGATCACTTCTGCATTAAAATTGTTTACTATTTTAACCAGTAAATCTAGCCAAGTAAGTTGATCATGGATGATAGGGTCCATAGTAAGAATAGAAAGCAGATGTATAAAAAGTGTATATGCTCTTAAATGCGCGTCACTTTTTGAGGCCTTTGACTTACCCCAGTTACTCTCTCCAAAATCTCCTTCCTGAGTAGGCTGTAATAATTGTAATTGCGTTCATTTATAATCTTAAAGACAAATCATGTACAGTCTTCAAAGTGAAGCTTTTACTGTTGGGTTTAACACAATATGTTGTACTATGGAAGTTAAATTTGCACTTTTGCTCTGGGAGTTGGTTAATCTCTCTATTGAAATGGTGTACTAGACTTTTTCCATATGCTCTAATATTTTGCATGCTCGGCTTATAAAACTGGCTGTATAAACCTTCAGTAAGTGACATGCGTACATGTCACTATTAGTAATGTTTGTCAGAGTTTTAATTAGTAGTTATATTTTTATTACATAGAGATTTTTCTGGAGATGCTTTTGAAACGTATTTTGGTTTCCAGAATTTGCTTAAAATTCTTTGTAGTACGTTCATGAAGGTTACTCGAACTCTTTTGATGTTTTACTAACACTGGTATGTTTGAATTAGTATGTAATGGGCCTAGAACCAACAATTTCCATTTATTACATGCCTCTTTGTGACTAACAGATAAGTGAAGTGAAATGGAGAAAAAGGCATTAGTTGTTATCCCAGTTTTATATGACTTGGATACTGATTAATTCTTGACCTTTTAAATGTACGTTAGTGTTCAACAACCCTTCTTAGACACGAATAGTTATTTCAGAATGTATTTTAATGCAAATTTGTAATTTGGTAACGAAAATAATGTAATTTTCAGGAAAAAAGTGTGTGGAGAATGCAGTTAAATTAGAGACAGTGGGAAAATATATAAATTAAAGTTGTTCATATTACGAAAACTGGTTTGCATTGCTTTTCAGATCTGTTGCTGGTAAGATGCTATATTTCACTTATTAACATGTGTTTATAAGTTTAATCAATTATTTTTGAGTTAGAAAAGTTCTTAGCCATTTAGTTATAAATCTGTATAAATGGTGGCAGTCAGGTTATATCTGCAGCTATGTATTTACTAGTGTTGGCAAATTCTGTAAGTAAAGAATTACTGGTTTATGCCAATCCTTAATTTCTCAAAAAGGTTTATAATAAATGGAAGAACCTACCTTCTGCACTTCGTCTGATATGACACTTGGATTTCTATATTATAATACTTGTGTTTGTCCATCATAAATTTGTAATTCTTTTTTTAGCTAGTGAAACAATACTGCAGTTAGACTTGTCTTACACTTTGATTACTAATTGTTTTCATTTTCTTTTCTTTGCTTCTGATGGTGCTCACAATCAGCTTGCTGAAAAGGTAAATTTTTATCTTTTTTTTGTTTCATAAGGTTCACAATGTATATTTAAGTACAGTAGAACAAGTGATGTTCCATATTCTCTAAATTAACCGTATTAGTGTATTCAGACCTGAATGCTTAGAAGCAGAGGTGTAGCCAGAAATTTGTATTTTGTACTCAAACTTAATGTTGTTACCCTCACAACCTACCTATTGTTTTAACAATGTACTCAATCCTCAAATCCCCCCCAGACATAGGAAGGGGGCAATTATTTTTAACTGTTACCCAAAAAAAACTATTTCATAGACGTTTTACTTTCCCAAAAGCATTCTTTGTGTATCTCTATACTGTAAATATTTATTTACAAAGTTTTGAACATTCTATGCTTTGAGTATTGAAATTTCCAAAAGATACTCAGACAAAAAATGTATTCATCTGAAAACACTGAGTATGCCTATCTATACCCTTGCTCAGAAGTGTAAATCAAGTTTAACTCAGACAAGTAAGGACCGCAAGAAAAAGGTAGAGGAAAGAGAAGGACCAATACTGTAATCTGCTGTCTGTCTCTCTCTCTCTCACACACACACACACACACACACACACACACACACACACACACACACACAAAATTAATCTTTATGTGTACTTATAAACTGGCAGGTGCTATAGCTGTCAATAAAGTGTATGATAAAGTGTATCTTTGTGTATGTAATAGTAGACCATCTGGCAATGTTTATACCTAAGTATGTGACTCTTGAAATTCAGCCATGTTCGTCTTTGTGCAATTTATGAACTTGCTAAAATGTTCATAGGTTCATTAGGCTAATGGCCTAACCATATTTATCCCGAGGTGCCCCAGTTGTTAGTGGTTAGGTGTGCAAAGTTCACAGAGGAAAGAGTCTATGGTAATTAATACCCGACTGCCTCTGTATATGAGGCACATAGGTGCCACATCAGGAGTGAATGTATGGTTACCCATCCATTAGTCTAGGTTGCATTTAAAGGGGTTTAGGGAGAGACTGTGTTTCACGTGAATTGTCCTTTTTTTAATCTGGGTTCTAGATCTGGTGATGGATATTAACTGATCCACTGCTGTGTCATACTGCAGTAAACTATTGATCCAGAAGTGGTTTACTTTGTATTCATTTTAAATGTATAAACATGTATTCAAAATAATTTCTTTTGCTGTGTAGACCATTTCAGAGAGTCCAAGACCTATCTGTGCACAGAAAATATTATAGCTTGTTCTTGCAAGTCAAGTATGGTTTATGTCATAGAGTGACTTTTAGGTTAAAGTTAACAGTGTTTGGTAGATTGTTAAACAGTAATTCAGCTGCAGTTTTTTGTTTCTCTGCTTTGCCCGCTGCACCCCCTAAACTGATATAACTCAGAAATTGCAAAACTTCTGGCAAGATTGGGAAAAGCTGTCATTTGATTCAAGCTTTCTGGAATGTTTTCATCGAGCAACTACTAAAAGAAAAAAATGACTGCCTTGTGGTGCAGTGCTCAGTACAAAATTACATGAGTCACATATATTAATAGAAAGTAAACCAAACCATTGTAAATGTTTTCATTTTCATGTACTTATACATGTGTTTATCAGCAATTATTCACTCCAGCATTACAGAAATAATTTGTCTTGCCTTACCTTAAATTTCACTCCTACTGAACATTATTCTGCAAACATAGTTTCTAAAATTCTATTTATTTCTATGTAATTTGCTGCTTCCCCTTTCTAGGGAACTACCCACACTTTTTATCACCTTTACAATGTTCAATATTTCAGTTACAGTTGGTTTAGATTTTGATTTCCATTTTCTAATAATTATCTTTTTATCCGACAGTAGCATTAACCTCAGTAAGGCCTAACTATTTCTTGACAATGCAAGTTCCCATATCTCAGCCCAAAAGAAATGTTTCCTAAGTTTAAATCATTTGCTTCTCCTACACTTTTGGCAAAGTACCCTGGGGGGAATTATCTGTCAACTGGTTACATTGCTAAAAATATGGTCTTAATTGCCTCTGTCTTTTCCATCATGCCTCCAACATTTAATTTCTATCTGATTAAACATTCGCTGATATCTACTTGAGGTATAAAATGCTTATGCAAAAACTTCCATTAAAAATCCTTAACTTTCTGGTCTTTGTTTACACAGGAACCATACAAAATTCATTGTACAGTGCCTTTCCATTTTCTCTTCCTAGTGTTTTCCATCCTGTTCTGATTGACTCTTATATTGTTATCACACATTATTTATATACTCTACTAATCATTCATTTCTAACAGCTTCCACTCGATTCAACTAAAAACCAAACCATAGCTGTTCTTTCACTTGACAATCTTGTATCCCTTTTTTGCTATTTTCTGTTTTCTTTTTAAGGAAATTCTTTAAACTTTATTAATTGTGGTATACAACTTCTTATCTGGTTGATACAAATATACCTGATCTGTATATAAAATGTAATGGAGCTAGAAACATTTTCACTGCTTGTGTCTTACTATCCATATATGTAGTCAAGAGCTTCCAACTTCTCAGTTTCTATATTGTCTTTTTGTTTAGTCTCTTCCCACATATCTGTAGCTGTCATAATAGAACTTTTTAATCCATACACCAAAATACTTCATTTTATTATGTGCCCATCTTTATTGCTGAAACAATTCATATGCTGATACATAGTTTACCACTATACTGTTTTAACTTCATTTGTTGCGATATTCTGGAAAAAATGAAACAATCTCAAAATGTTCCACAGCACTGAAATGTGATTTTCTAGATTTATCACTGTATTATTATCTGTAAATTTCCATACTAGTTATACCTTCAAACTCATTTGCCTTATTTCTTTGATAGTGGCTCTAAGTATAAAGTAATTAAATGGGAAGGAGGAACACCAGTGACTGGTTCCTGTGCTCAAAGACCGCTCGTCAGATGGGAACCTTCGCACCTTAATTCTTGCATTCTTGCTCTCTCATGCTTTGTGTATCTTCTTAATAATCTTGTATTAAGCAATGCAAATCCTACCATTGCAGTATTTATAAAATCCCAGATGACTTTTGAATGTCTTCTGTATGCTAAAACCCACCAGTAATATTTGCATTATTTTGTTCTCCGTTTCCCTTTGGATCATCATTGTTCTATTAATGCTGTCCGATGATTGCCTTTCCTCCACAAAACTACACTGATCCATATCTATCAATTATAGGCAACACCTTTGATATTCTGTTAGCTAGTGTAGACATAAGCACTTTATACTCATGATTTATAATTGAAATTGGTATATATGCAGCTGTGCTTGAAAGGTCTTCACCCTCTTTGGAGAATGCAGTCACCACAGTTTTCTTTCAAGATGATGGTACTATCCATTCTTTTTAAATGATGGACAGTGCACTCTTTTTAAAATATCATTAAACAAAACCTTCCAGACCTTTATCACTTTCTTACCTTCTCACTTCAAAACTTTATGGGAATACTCTCTTTTCCTGGGACTTTCCTGTTGGTCGATTATACATCACCATTTTTATCTCATCCTTTCATATCCTAGCTGTTAATTCTTAATCCACTTCCAAACCATCATCCTCCATCTTTGGCATAGTTAAGTCTTTTATAAATATTTGCATTTGTGCCTATGTTCATCGTGTTTCACTGTTGCAGTCATAACTGTAGGGTGCTCCTGCCGGCAGGCAGCCCGAGGTCGGCCAGAATCCCAAAGTCTGGGTCCGGCGTCTGTACACTAGTACCCTGATGTCAGTACGCTCTGGTACATAGCCCTCAGCCGACGCCATCTTCTCCAGTCTTTCTTGCCGTGCGGTGGAAAGCAGCTCGCAAGTCGTTGGCTGGCGATTTTCGAACAGCGTATTTTGTTGTTGTCTGTCCGAAATTCTTACTTCTCTTCTCAAAGCTAAGTACCCCATTGGGGAATCTTTTTCTTGTTCCTCCGATGTCAGAAAAAGTTAATAATTGTATAACGTGTGGGAAACAAATACCTCATAAAGATTTCCACTCTTACTGTCTACCTTGCTTAGGCCCTGACCACGACGTTTCTGTGCCAGGTTCAACTCTCGTACTATCAAGCGCAGGTACGACTGGGCTCTAAATTATTTTGGCCGATGCTTCAATTATAGAATGTCGTCGGACACTACCGGAATTCAAAAGAAGCGCAAAGACAAAGACAGGCCTCCGAGGTCCAAACAGGACTCGTTGCAGCTGGAGCCAGCGTCCGGTTCGGCTGTCATCAGTGAGGCGCTTTTGCAGCCCCTGTCGTCCGCCACTTCTGAACCGATGGCCGATACGGACTCCCATGGGGAGCCATCAAGGCCTACTATTTTAACTGCTGTAGGACCTTTGGACGTCGCTCCCTCAGATGGGTCCGGAACCGCTGTGCAGGTACCGGCTTCTGAGGGGGTTTTCAGGCCTACTCACATCACTATTTCAAAGACAAAGACTCCTGTTAAGTCTAAAGTTCCTGCTCAAGCTGCTTCTGAATCTACTCCCAGGACACAGAAGCAATTATTAAAGATGGCTGAAGATTTGCCACAATGATTAGGGGTTCTCACCCCCCACCTGAGAAAAGGCCTCGACAGGATGTTCCTCTGGATTCCTCTGACCAGGCTTCTGTATCTTCTGTCTCTTCCTCTGATCAGGAATATTCTTTTCCTCCTCATGAGGATTCGGATGCTGAGGACTCCTTGCCCTCTGCCTCTCCGCCTGAGGATTTCTCTTTTGGGGAAACCTTGCATGAGATGAGGGAACATTTTCATTGGGAAGGTCAGGAGTATTCTGCTTCCAAGAAGAGGCTTAGAGAATTTCTTCTTCTTCCTCAGCATAGGCCTTTAGCTATCCCTCCTGTTCTTGACATTGTGGATGATGCTTTTTCTGAGGCTAATTTGAATCCTGATTCCATGCCTCCTGCTCCTTCTAAGCCTGATAGATTTTATAGGGTTCCTGACTCTCATTTATTCTTATTTAAGAACCCTTCTGCGGATCCTGAGACTATATCTCAGGGCTCTAAGGCTGCTAAGGTTGCTACTTCTAAAAATCCTATTCCCTCTGAGAAGGATTCTTGTGCTTTAGACAGGTGGGGAAAAAAAGGTATATACTTCTGCTACCCTGTCTGTAAGGGCTTTAAATTGCCAGTTTCATAAGTTTAAGTATCAGCAATTTCTTTTGTCTGTTTTAAAGCAAAAGCTTGCTTCCCTTCCTGCATGTGCAGAGGATAAGGAACTTCAGGATGTATTGCATGCAACTGAACAAGTGAACAAACATAGTTTGCATTGTGGTTTTGATGCTTTGGATGCTTCTTTCAGGGCTGCAGCCTCTGGTACTGTTATCAGGAGACATGCCTGGCTTCGTGAACAAAGTTTGCCTGAACAGGTTAAGGCTAAGTTATTAGATGCCCCTGTTCAACATGATGTTCTTTTTGGATCTAAGGCTGAGGAGGTTATTAAAAAGATGGAAGAAAAGGCAAAATCTATGCAAACTGTAAAGGATTTCTTGCAAGTTCAGCCTCCTAGATTTTCCAGGAATTGGCCCTCCAAAAATTGGTCCTTTCCCACGTCTGACAGGCCTCAAAGGGGAAGATATAGACGCTCCAGAGGTCATGGACAAGCTCAGGCCTCTTACAGATCTAGACAATGGACTGCTTCTTCACCTAGAAGGGGAGAAGACAGATCCCAATCTCAAAGAAAGCAAACTCAATGACTCTCTCGGTTGGGCTACAGGACCCCTTCACCTGGATGCCCCTCTCGGAGGAAAACTGTCTCTTTTTTACAGAAATTGGACTCATATTACCCAGGACAGATGGGTATTGGACGTGATTTTAAAAGGTTACAAATTCCACTTTCATACTCTGCCAAGGGCTTACGGTTGGCCAGATCTGCCAAAACATCAATGGTCAGAGGCCTTAAATCAAATGGATGCTCTTCTGGCCATGAGAGCCATAGAGCCTGTTCCACTCTCAGAGATGGAAAAAGGGTTTTATTCAAGACTATTTCTGGTTCCAAGAAAACAAAACTCATGGAGACCTATTCTCGACCTTTCTGTGTTAAACACCTTTTTGGAAATTCCAAAATTCAAGATGCTTACTCTGCAGCAACTACTTCCAATGCTCTCTCAGGATGCCTGGATGGTGACATTGGACTTAAAGGAATCTTACTTACACATTCCCATCAGGCAGGAACGCAGGAAATTCCTCAGATTCAAGGCAGGTTCGAGACACTTTCAATTCTCTGTACTGCCCTTTGGTTTATCTACTGCACCCAGAGTCTTTACCAAGTGCCTGGCACCAGTAGTGGCTTATTGCAGACTTCAGGGGATTCAGATTTACCCCTATTTGGACGACTGCCTTATTCAGGCGGACAGCAAGGATCTTCTACTTCAACATCTGAAATTTGTTCAACGTCTTCTCCTCCTCCTGGGATTCTCAGTGAACACAAAAAAGTCACATTTGATCCCTTCTCAACAAATGGTATTCTTGGGAGCCCTCTTAAATACAACCTTACAAAGGGCCTTCCTCACTCCAGAAAAACAAACACAGCTGGCTTCAATTTTCAACACCTTGGCAACTCTATCTCAGCTCACTGCAAGGAAATTCCTGCAGACACTGGGCTACATGGCTTCCTGCATTCTGTTGATTCCAAATGCAAGGCTTCATATGAGAAAGCTTCAATGGTATCTGAAAAGTGTATGGTCACAGCATTACCACGATCTGGACATTCTGATTCCTCTGATCCCCTGCCTCCAGAAGGAGTTCCTCTGGTGGTCCAGGGTGTGTGCTTTAAATGAAGGAAAGCCTTTTCGTCTACCTCAACCTACTCAAATCCTAACCACGGACGCCTCGGATTATGCTTGGGGAGCACATTTTCTAGATAATTGCCAGCAGGGAACCTGGACAAAGGACCATCTTCACTGGCACATCAATCTGAAGGAAATGTTGGCAGTTCAAAATGCTCTTCTAGCCTTCAAGAATTTTTTGCAACCAGGGCCTCTGCTAATTCGCACAGACAACACCACAGTCATGTGGTACATAAACAAGCAGGGGGGTTCTCATTCGTACCCCCTTTGCAGACTAGCTGTGGCTTTATGGGACACAGCTCTAAATTTGAATTTACATCTCCAGGCTCAATTCATTCCAGGAGAACAGAATCTCTTAGCAGACAGCCTGAGCAGAAACATTTCAGATCCTCACAAATGGATGCTAGACACCAACATATTCAACAGGATTACTGCAGTTTGGGGATGTCCCCAGATAGATCTGTTTGCATCCCATCTCAATCATCAGCTGCCTCGTTTTTGCACCAGGTCCTTCCACAAAACAGCTTGGAAAGTGGATGCCCTGTCCTTCAGCTGGAGAAGCCTTTCGGGATATGCCTTCCCTCCTCTTCCTCTTCTACCTCGGGTATTACTGAAGATAAAACAGGACAAGCCCAAGTTCCTCATCTTGATTGCTCCAAATTGGCCTCGACAGTTTTGGTATCCAACTTTAAAGCACCTGTTCCTGGAGCCTCCTTGGATTCTCCCTCTGAACCCTTCTCTTCTGTCCCAGCATCAGGGTCAGTTACTACATTCCAATCTCAAGACCCTTTGCCTGGCAGCTTGGCTCTTCAAAGGAATTTGAATTCTTCTAGTCTTCCCAAACAAGTTTTGGATGTTCTTCTGGAAGCTAGACGGCCTAGCACTAGGAAATCCTATGCCTCTAAATGGAAGAGGTTTTGTATTTGGATGCAGGACCGAGGCTCGGACCCTCTGGTACTTGATCTCTCTTCTATTTTGCTTTACCTTTCGGATCTTTTGTCTAAAGGACTTTCTTTTTCTTCCATTAAGATTCATGCTTCTGCTATTTCTGCTCATTTCAATTCTGATCCTCCTGTTTTTTCTCATCCTTTGGTGAGACAATTTTTGAGAGGGGCTAAGAATTTGGCCTCCCAGGACCCCTCCTGTTCCTGCTTGGGATCTTAATTATGTTTTAGAAAAACTTACTTTGCCTCCTTTTGAGCCTGCTGCATCTTCAGATATTAAGTTTTTATCTTGGAAGACAGTTCTTTTGTTGGCTTTGACTTCTGCCAGAAGGGTCTCAGAGTTGCAAGCTCTCATGGCTGTGGAACCATACCTTATTTTCCACCAGGACAGAGTATCCTTGAGGACCAATCCTACTTTCATGCCCAAGGTGATTTGAAAGTGGCTTTAAATCAAACAATTCACCTTCCTACCTTCTTTCCTAATCCTCAAAATAAAGGGGAAAGGATTTTGCATTCCTTTGACGTGCACAGACAGTTACGATTTTACTTGGACAAGACTAAAGAGTTCAGAAAATCTAACCAATTGTTTGTTTCTTTTGCCTCCAGTTCTCTTGGAAAGGCTATTTCCAAACAAACTATTTCCAAATGGATTTCTTATGGAATAAGATTTTGTTACACTCATCATGGGAAACAGTTTCCAGGTACTGTGAGAAGTCATTCTACTAGAGCAGCTGCTACTTCTACAGCTTTTCTCAGAGGAGTTCCTACCAAGGATATCTTGGAAGCTGCCACTTGGAGTTCTGTGCATACTTTTCCAAGCACTACAATCTCCCTTTGTATTCTAAGACCAGGGCAGGCTTTGCCTCTGCTGTTTTGCAGGGTCTTCTTGCTGCCCCTTCTTCTGTCTAAACCTCCTCCCTTTTTCACTGCTTTGGGATTCCACCCTACAATTATGACTGCAACAGTGAAACACGATGAACATAGTACAGTTGTGTACACCTACCATAAATGTAGATGTTCGAGTGTCTTCACTGTTGCAGTCGGTGTTTCCCTCCCTCCTATCCCCTCTTTTTCTCTTTTGTGGTGTATTTGTGTTTCCTTGTTGGATTCATTTTTGGTATATTGGAGGCTTCTGACATCTGGGGCAAGAAAGGCTGGAGAAGATGGCGTCGGCTGAGGGCTATGTACCAGAGCGTACTGACGTCAGGGTACTAGCTTGTACAGCCGACGCCGGACCCAGACTTTGGGATTCTGGCCGACCTCGGGCTGCCTGCCGGCAGGAGCACCCTACAGTTATGACTGCAACAGTGAAGACACTCGAACATCTACATTTATGGTAGGTGTACACAACTGTACTTTCTTTGTTTTTCTGTCCTCTGATTTATACAAATTTTCATAAAGTTCCAAAATGTGTGTAATCATTTTTTAGATCTCTGGTTATTTTTCTTGTCATACAATCCTTATGTTTGGCATCAATGCTTTCCACTTCCTGTTGCCTAAGTCTTTGTGCACTGGAGGTGTTAAAAAAAAAATACTTGCTTCCTTTCTAAACAATTGCTCCTTTTCTTACTCTTTGAGAACCCCCTTCTGCATTAATTTAACCTGTGACATCCCTTGTAAGTAATTCCTATTATTCCCCCTATATATTATTCTGCTCATTCTAGCATATTTTAAACTCCATTTTCAGTATATTATATTCCCCTAGCTATTCCTTTAGAAGGAACATGCATTTCCCTTAACACTCGAATAATTTCCACCACCCATTCCTTAATTTCCACATTTTAACAACCAAGAAAGCACCTGTATCTAATTTTACTTCATTATCCTGCACGTTTATCTTAGTCTTTATTGGTACATAATCCGAAATAGTCACTGGATGTGTTTCAAAGCTTTCAGTTAAACACCCATGCTCCCATCACATACAAGCTCTAGCCAGTTTAACCAAGTTATTATACTTTGGGGAAAAATATGTAAATTCTTGTTTGAGTTTCTGCTAGTAAATTCACATCTTTAGTTCCGTATTTTGTCATAGTTCTTCAGAAATCTACCCTATTTTGTTATATTTCCCTTCTACATCCCCATAGTGCATCATGCAAATCACTTTTATGGCCCACATTTCCTCCACCTTGCCTGACACACCGCAGAGGGGACTGAAAGCTTTTGAATACTGGCCGCACGTACACGAGACTGAAGGGATAAACCCCATATGCAGAATACTGCAACATGAAAGAGAAAGACATCTATGGTTATGATAAGACTTTACACAACTTTTCTTTATCCTCATCAAAAATGGGCAGTTGCCCTAACTAGACAGCTAAACCCACAGGTTTTACATTTTTCAAAGTTAGGCTTAATCATTCTGCAAGTGCATGCTAGAACGTGTGTTCCCTCTTGCAAAGGTGCCATTTCTCTTCATCCTAGCTGTATTTCTTTTCCAGATGTAGAAAATAACTTGTATGCTCTCCATTAATTGATTTTTAGCCTTAAGAAAAAGTGTACTGGCTACCCTTAAATGAATAAACTCAATTAAGCACCGTTATGTTTAAGACTGAAATGCTAAAATCTACATGGGTTAGCCACATCCTTTGCAGCTGCTGGGGTTCCCTCAGTGGGCAAGGGGAAGGCAAGCCATTCTTGGCAGTCCTGGGAGTGAGAACAGGGAAGATTTCAGAATGCTGTACCCATCCCTCAGGAAGCTGCAGCTACCATTAGTAACACGGTTGGTCCAATTCATTCCTGTCAAAAGGAAACAGAAAACCAAGAATGTATCTGCTGTCCTTCAAATTTCTTTGGATAGCAGTAGTTGATTGGGTCTGGCTCAGGGTTTAATTCAGACTACTGATCCTTCTTGTGAAGTTTTTTCCGGTGAAATAAAAAGGGATAGCTCTTTTCCTGAAGAGATTTTAGAATCTGAACCTGAACAGGAAGATGTAGGGACAAATGCAGGTTTTTTTTCCATCAGATTTTTGTTTCAAACAGAGAGGAGAGCTTAGATGTCCTTCATGGATGCATCTGCAGTCATAACAAATGGGTAGTCCTGTCGTCAGGCAGCCCTTCAGTCGGCCGGATTCCAAAGTCTGGGTCTGGCTTCGGCCGATGTCGCACTTCACCCGACGTCATCTCTGCTGGTCTTCGGGTATAAAAGCATCGGCCGACGCCATTTTCTTCAGTCTTTCTTGCCGCGTGGCGCCCGAAGCAGAAGCTGTTCGCAAGTGCCGGTCGGTCAGATCCAGAGATTCCTACTACCGAATACTACTTGAAGACTTCTAAAGCTAAGTACCCGTTGGGGACCTTTTCTTACCTCAGCCGATGTCACAAAAAGTAAACAATTGTTTAACCTGTGGGAAACAAATACCTCATAAGGATTTCGAGTCTTACTGCCTACCTTGTTTAGGCCCAGTCCGCGGCGTTGCTGCCTGCCTGGCTTGTTCATCCTTCAACCGACGAGCGGCTTAGGCGTCGGTCGGAGTTTGCTGAACAGTTTTTCGGCTCAGATTTTGCGTACATTATGCCGTCGGAACATCCGACTACCCAAACAATTAAAAAGCATAGCCAAAGGACCGACACTTTCGCGGTCCGGTTTCGGCGAAACCACGGATAAGCAAGCAGCGAGTGTCTGGTTTGGCGAAACCGAAAAACGATCTATACTCAGCGAAACCTTGACTTCTACCGAGGCTCCTGCTACTTTAGCTGAATCGGCCTCTGAAACTTTAGCTACTACTGTGGCCTCTACTGATTTATCTGACACCATCCCTTTGGATGTTTCCACCCCAGCACGTGGTGCTGCTAGGCCTCCTGCAGCCATGTCTATTAAGGCCTTTGCCAGGGCCAAAGCAGCCAAAACTGCTAAAACAGTTCCTGCTAAGACCCCCTCACACAGACACCCTTCTAGTTCTCAAATGCTTACTCTGGCAGAGGATTTGATTTCCTTAATTAGGGGATCCCAATCACACCCAGACAGGGCCTCTCAGCCTCCAGAAAAGAGACCTAGAACAGAGCCTCCCCAGCAGGAGTACTCTGATGACTCTTCGGAAGATTCAGACACTACAGACCAGCCAGAGGCTCCTTTGTACACTTATGAAGACTCCGATGCTGATGAATCCATTCCATCGGCCTCACCTCCAGAAGAATTCTCTTTTGGGGAAACCTTACATGCCATGAGAGAGCAATTCCAGTGGCAAGAACAGGACTTCTCAGACTCAAGAAAAAGGCTTAGAACTTTTCTGCACCTACCACAACATAGGCCCTTATCTATACCTCCAGTTTTGCCTGTTGTGGATGATGCATTTAATGATGTTTGCACTGCTCCTGATTCTTTACCACCAGCCCCTGCCAAACCTGACAGATTTTACAGGGTACCCAACACTCATCACCACCTTTTCAGGGCCCCACTTGCAGATCCTGAGACTATATCCCAGGGGCCTAAGGCAGTAGCTTCTACCTCTACAAAAAACCCTCTCCCTTCTGAAAGGGAAGCCAGGTCTTTAGACAGATGGGGCAAAAAAGTCTACACCTCTGCCACTCTCTCAGCTAGAGCTTTAAACTGTCAGTTTCACATGATCCAATACCAAGAGTTTATGCTTGATCAGTTGTCTAAGAAAGTTTCTTCTGAAGAACCCTTAGATAAGAAATATATTTTAGAAATGGTGAATAACATACAGCAGGTTAGTAACCATTCTTTAAAATCTTGACTATGATGCACTGGAGGCTTCATTTAGATCAGCCATGACTGGCACAGTGATAAGAAGGCATGCATGGCTGAAAGAGCAGATCCTACGGATCAGGTAAAAGCAAAGCTGTTGGATGCTCCTATGGATAAGGACTGTTTATTTGGTACCTCTGCTCAACAAGTAATGAAGAAAATGGAAGAGAAGGCAAAATCTGTACAAACAGTTAAGGATTTCTCACAGGTTCAGCCCCTCGGTTTAGCAGAAATTGGCCTGCCAAAATTGGTCCTTTCCAGACTCATCAAAGACCCAAAGAGGCAGGTATAGGCGGCTCGAGGCAGAAACCAACCCAGAGGAAGTGCCTACAGAGGCAGACAGTGGCAAGGTAATAACCAACGGGGCACTGCCACAACCACTGCCACTGCAACAGGACATTCACAGTGACTTGGCCTGACACGCCTACCAGAGAGCAATTAGCAGCTCCTTTAGGCGGAAAGTTAGCCTTATTTTCACAAAACTGGCACTATATCACAAAAGACAAGTGGATTTTAAAAACCATAGACCAAGGCTACAGGTTCCACTTCCATACCTTACCAGTAAAAAGAGGAATGCCAAACTTACCTCCAACTCAAAGAACAGAAGCTCAAAACCAGGTAATTCAGCTAACCAACATGAGAGCTGTGGAGAGGGTGCCAGTAAATCAACAGGGCAAAGGATTTTACTCCTGACTCTTTCTAGTCCCAAGAAAAGAAAAAACTTGGAGACCCATTCTCGATCTGTCCGTCTTAAACACATACATCATCGTTCCAAAATTCAAAATGCTGACCTTACAGCAACTTCTTCCCATGCTGGGCAAGGAGTGTTGGCTGGTAACTCTAGATCTCAAGGAGGCATACCTGCACGTCCCCATCGACCAATTTGCAGAAGATACCTCAGATTCCTTGCAGGATCAGAGCATTATCAATTCTCAGCATTGCCTTTTGGCTTATCTACTGCCCAGAGTATTCACAAAATGCCTGGCATCAGTAATCACTCATTGCAGGCTACAGGAATCCAAATCTATCCATACCTGGGCGACTGCCTGCTACAAGCGGACAACCGAGACAAGCTGACAACAGATTTACAAAGGGTCATCTGCTTGCTACAAGCCCTGGGATACACAGTCAACTTAAAAAAGTCAAGGCTGATTCCATCCCAGACAAGAACCTTCTTGGGTGCAGAATTGGACACAGTAAAACAAATGGCATTCCTGACTGCAGAAAAACAAGAACAACTACCCTTTACTTCTTGGCATTAACAAAACAGAACAAACTAACAGCAAGAAAGGTGCTGCAGGCCTTGGGATTCATGGCATCATGCATAATCTTGATTCCTCATGCCAGACTGCATATGAGAAAGCTACAGTGGTACCTAAAAAATTTATGGTCTCAACACAGGCACAGCTTAGAAGCCGAAATCCCACTAATCTCATGTCTGAAACAAGAATTCTATGGTGGGCCCAAGCATGCCAGGCAAACCTAGGCTTGCCCTTCCACAAAGGTCAAGCCAGACCATCACAAGGCGCCTCAGACCTAGGCTGGGGGCACACATGCTGGACAAATGCATACAAGGATTGTGGACCCCAGACCAGCTGCACCTGCACATAAACCAAAAGAAATGCTGGCAGTACAACTAGCAATCCAGAAATTCAAACCTTTCCTCAAGGAAGGCCATTTATTGATAAGGACAGACAACACCACAGTGATGTGGTACATCAACAAGCAAGGGGCACGCATTCTTACCCCTATGCAGAATGACTCTGGAACTTTGGAACATGGCTCTGAGCTACAACATCCAGTTACAGGCAACCTTTGGAGGAAAGAAAATACCCTAGCAGATATGTTAAGCAGAACCACCTCGGATGCTCACGAATGGATGCTGCACCGGACATCTTCAAGACCATCACAAGAAAATGGGGAATGCCACAAATAGACCTGTTCGCATCCCCACTCAACCACCAGCTCAGGAAATTCTGCACAAGAACATTTCACCCGCTTGCATGGAAGGTGGACTCCCTATCCTTCAGCTGGAAAGGTCTGACAGCATATGCATACCCACCTCTTCCTTTGATGCACAAAGTACTACTGAAAATCAAAGAGGAACAACCAAGGATAATCCTAATAGTTCCGAATTGGCCAAGGCAACACTGGTATCCCCTGCTGAGGAGCATGTCTCAGGGGATAATGTGGTCAATCCCCCTGATGCCTTTGATGTTAACTCAGAACAACTACAACATCCTGCATCCAAACCTAAAGACCTTACAGCTTACTGCCTGGAACATCACTTAAGAACAACTAACCCAGTCATATCTCAAAGGGTTAAAGACATTATACTGGAAGCCCGCAGACCTTCAACAAGAAGGAACTATGCAGGAAAATGGAAAGGTTTGCCACTTGGAGTCTTGAGGAAGAGGAAAAGGTGTCAAACATAGACATTGCTAACATCCTGGAGTACTTGGCAGAGCTTCTACACACAGGACTGTCCTATTCCTCCATCAAGATACATGCTTCAGCTATTTCTGCAGAATACAGTTCTGACCCACCTGTCTTCTCGCACCCTCTACTTAGGCAATTCCTCAGAGGAATCAAGAATGTAAAACCTCCTAGGAAACCACCACTACCAACATGGGACTTGAATTTTGTACTAGAAAAGTTGACACTCCCTCCATTTGAACCAGCAGGAACAGCGGATCTGCAACACCTATCATGGAAAACTGATTTCCTTCTGGCAATTACTTCAGCAAGAAGGGTTTCAGAACTCCAGGCCTTAATGGCAGTACAACCCTTCCTGATCTTCCATCAAGATAGAGTCTCCATGAGAACTAATCCTACATTTATGCCAAAGGTGGTATCCAGAGTGTCCTTAAACCAGGCAATCCCCCTACCTACCTTCTTTCCCAACCCTCAGAACAGGGGGGAAAGGCTACTGCATACTTTGGATGTACATAGACAGTTACGCTACTACCTGGACAGAACCAAAGGTAACAGAAAAACTGACCAGCTGTTAGTGGCATATGCACCAGGAAGGGAAGGAAAAGCAATTTCCAAACAGACAATCTCCAAGTGGATAGGAAATTGCATCAGATTCTGTTACTCCTACCATGGAAAACCAATGCCACAGAACATAAGACCTCATTCAACAAGAGCTACAGCCACTACCACAGCTTTCTTCAGTGGCAACCAAGGACATTAATGTGACTACTTGGACCTCCGTGCATACATTTGCCAAGCATTACAATCTACCTCTATATTCTAGATCCCGAGCAGGGTTTGCCACTGCTGTACTGCAAGGGATCCTAACTACACCATAATTATTTCACTTCCTCCACCCCTAGTTTAGCTATGGTATTCTACCCATTTGTTATGACTGCAGATGCATCCATGAAGGACATAGTACAGTTTTGTACTTACCATAAATGTAGATGTCCGAACTGGATAGCATCTGCAGTCAGGATTACCCACCCTCCTTCCCCTCTGTGGTTCTCCTAGGGTATTTACACTCCTAATAGCTAGCTGGGGGGGGGTCTCTTATGGTGTATTTGTTTGTATATATATATATATATATGCCTACTTTTTGTACTTGCCTTCTACCTTATCTGCATACATTGGCATTTATCCAAATTTAGCCTTCCAAAAGGGCAACTGGCATCTGGGGCAAGAAACACTGAAGAAAATGGCGTCGGCCGATGCTTTTAATACCCGAAGACCAGCAGAGATGACGTCGGGTGAAGTGCGACATCGGCCGAAGCCAGACCCAGACTTTGGAATCCGGCCGACTGAAGGGCTGCCTGACGACAGGACTACCCATTTGTTATGACTGCAGATGCTATCCAGTTCAGACATCTACATTTATGGTAGGTACAAAACTGTACTTTTCTGATTCTCCCTTTTGAGCTTTCTGTTTCTCTGTGACTATTACTAGTGTGTGCCAGTGTTTTCAGTTCCCTCAGAAAATACTACAAGTTGTTACAGAAGTATTTTCCAGATCCTACACCCACTCCTTCTGTTCTGTCTGATTTAGATGTGTGTGTATTACTGCCTACAATTTTTCTGATACTCAACCAGCTGTCCCTGAAAAGGTAGATAGAATGTATAAAGGTCAGTCTTTTAAATTTGTGTACACTATTCTAAAACCTGACCCAGTGTGTCTAGTTGATTCCACTGCTACTAAGCACCTAGTTAATTCAGATCCTACTCTTTCTGATTATAATGAGAACATTTTGAACTGTCAAGTTCATATGTTAACGTTTGTTCTGATTAATTGAGAAAGTATGAGGAATGTTATCTGCAGTTTTTTCTTGTGAGGAAAAATCTGCTTTAATTAACTTAGCTTCTTCTATTGCACAAGTTATTATTCATTTTTTTCCATGTGTAAGTGTGTGTGTGTGTGTGTGTGTGTGTGTGTGTGTGTGTTACTCCCTTGAGTTTACCTTCATGTGCATGTGTGATTATGATGATTACAAGAAGGTTGAAAGGACGTTCCCAAATATCCACAAAATTGAAAAAAAATTGTCCGAATGTACAATGAGCGAATGCACATTGGCATTCGCTCATTGCAGGTTCAGCATTATGGGTGCAGATTGCACTGTAGTGGGGATCGGGAAATGATCCTTTTCCCCACTGTAGTGCGATCTCAGAGTTAGTATATTGAAGTGGGGGGGTGCAGGGGGCTTGTCCCCTTTCATTACGATGTGTATTCGCATTTTCTGTTCAAAAATCATCTTATCTGGTTTTCCAGATTTTGATTTTTAAACTTTGGTGAAGTTCGATGTTGGGTTTTCCGCAGGTTTGAGTCACACAGTAGTGCATTCACGTGTCATTTATGGACATATGAAGGTAAACCACTCTCTTGATACTATTTCCAGGGCTATGACCACTTGTACTGTTTTAAGAAAGTTTGCTTAGCAGCATTCTCAGAACTTCCCAGATGATTTAAAAATGAGATTTTAAAATTACCCTTGGATTGAGATTTAGTGTTTGGTGTCTCTGCTGCAAAGATGATCAAAAAGTGAGATGAAAGGGAAAGCTGATCAAGGGAATCTCTTAAGATTTTTCAGCACTACTTTTGCAAATTTTCCAAGGGATTTTTGATCTTATCTAATTTTGGCAAAAATCAGAATAAACGGCCTAAAAAAAATACAGGTAAACAGCCATTTAGGAAGAAATGGCAAGATAATTCCAAAAAGTTTCAAGCCTCCCAAAATCAAGGAGAGGCCAACAGGTATGAGTAACTGTTCAAGAGGCCTTGTGACCACCCTTCCACCTGTTCCTTTCTTTTTCTTTCAGAAAGTCTAAATCTCCATTTTTCTCTTTGGCAACAGACAGTTTCAGACAAATGGGTTCTGAAAATCATTCATCAAGGTTACAGGTGGCAGTGGGAGGAAATCCTTCATCCTCCAGATCAGACTCTTTTGTTTCCACTGGTTCTTCATCACATGTTCTAAAAAGTGATGCAACCAATTCCACCATCCCAAGTGGGGAAGGGGTTTTATTCAAGGGTGTTCCTAGTGCCAAAGAAAGAAAATGCTTGCAGACCAGTTCTGGACTTTTCTTTCCTAAACCTGTTTGTGATAGTGCCCAATTTCAAAATGGTCACTTCACAACCTGCTACCTCTTCCAACTTTTCTGGTAACACTGGACTTAAAAAGATGTTTGTCATCACAACTCTATTCAACTAGACTTTAGATGTTTCTTAAGGCTTTGTTTGTCTGTATCACATTATCAGTTCTCTGCCTTACCTTTTGGACTATGCACTGCACCAAGATTGTTCACAAAGTGTCTAGCTCTAGTTATTGCTCATTCAGGCTGTGGGGTATGCACATTTTTCCTTGTTTAGATGACTTGCTTATCTCTGCAGTGTCTTATTCAAAATGTCAGGAATCTCTCTCGGGTGAGAGATTTCTGGGATTCCAAGAGAACATTCAAAAGTCTTTCTTGACTCCTTCACACGGAAGTGTGTTCCTGGGATGTCAACTAGACACCTCAGTTCAAAGAGCTTTTATTCTATAGGAAAACAGACCTATAATATAGATCTATTTCTAAGGTTTTCAACTCATACTTTGGTCGCTGCATGATATCTCAGGATTTTTGGTTTCATGATATCAATGATTCTCATGATACCCCTGGCAAGACTCCACATGAAAAATCTTTCTGTTCCTAGCACCAACACCCTTTATCTTTTCAAATCTCAGTGCTGGAGTTTGTCAGAAAAGAAATCAATAGATGGAAATAACAGATAGACTTACATTCAGGATTTCCCCTTCTCCCTCCCTGCTCCAAAGCAGTCAGTCACCACAGATCCCTTGGACTTGACTTGGGGAACAGTTCCAGGAGAGATGAAAGTGCAGGGGGACATGGGGAAAAAGACAGATGCTAGCTTATAAATATCAAGGAGATGCTTGCCCTGATCACGGCACACAGTTGTCTGAGCCGTCTTTGGTCCATAGGACCTCTTCAAGTGATTACACACAATACCACTGTCATGTTGGTACATCATGATGCAAGGGGGAAGGTGGTCATAGTCCCTTTGCAGACTAGCCATATTATCTTGAGATAGAGCTTCTCAGCACAGTCCCACTCTACAGGCATTATTTAAAAATTTTAAAAAAAAAATTTTGGGCAGAAGGGCCCAAAAAATTTTTTTTGGTTTTTTTGAACAAACTTTGAAAAGGAACCAGGGCCCCCGACCCTTTAAAATTTTAAATTTGGGGGGAAATAATCAAAAAGGGGGGTTCCCCTTTTTCAAACCCCATATGGAGAATACTGCAACATGGAAGAGAAAGACATCTATGGTTATGATGAGACTTTACACAACTTTTCTTTATCCCCATCAAAAATGGGCAATTGCCCTAAATAGACAGCTAAACCCACAGGTTTTACATATTTGAAGGTTAGGCTTAATCATTCTGCAAGTGCATGCTAGAACGTGCGTTTCCTCTTGCAAAGGTGCCATTTCTCTTCATCCTATCTGTATTTCTTTTCCAGATGTAGAAAACAACTTGTATGCTCTCCATTAATTGATTTTTAGCCTTAAGAAAAAGTGTACTGGCTACCCTTAAATGAATAAACTCAATTAAGCACCATTATGTTTAAGACTGAAATGCTAAAAAATCTACTGGAGGTGGCCATGGGTTAGCCACATCCTTTGCAGCTGCTGGGGTTCCCTCAGTGGGCAAGGGGAAGGCAAGCCATTCTTGGCAGTCCTGGGAGTGAGAACAGGGACGATTTCAGAATGCTGTACCCATCCCTGAGGAAGCTGCTGCTACCATTAGTAACACAGGTGGTCCAATTTATTCCTGTCAAAAGGAAACCGAAAACCAAGAATGTATCTGCTGTCCTTCAAATTTGTTTGGCTAGCAGTAGTTGATTGGGTCTGGCTCAGGGTTTAATTCAGACTATTGATCCTTCTTGTGAAGTTTTTTCTGGTGAAATAAAAAGGGATAGCTCTTTTCCTGAAGAGATTTTAGAATCTGAATCTGAACAGGAAGATGTAGGGACAAATGCAGGTTTTTTTCATCAGATTTTTGTTTCAAACAGAGAGGAGAGCTTAGTTTCTGATTCTCCCTTTTGAGGTTTCTGTTTCTCTGTGACTATTGCTAGTGTGTGCCAGTGTTTTCAGTTCCCTCAGAAAATACTACAAGTTGTTACAGAAGTATTTTCCAGATCCTACACCCACTCCTCCTGTTCTGTCTGATTTAGATGTGTGTATTACTGCCTAATTTTTTCCGATACTCAACCAGCTGTCCCTGAAAAGGTAGATAGAATGTATAAAGTTCAGTCTTTTACATTTGTATACACTATTCTAAAACCTGACCCAGTGGGTCTAGTTGATTCCACTGCTACTAAGCACCTAGTTAATTCAGATCCTACTCTTTCTGATTATAATGAGAACATTTTGAACTGTCAAGTTCATATGTTAACGTTTGTTCTGATTAATTGAGAAAGTATGAGGAATGTTATCTGCACTTTTTTCTTGTGAGGAAAAATCTGCTTTAATTAACTTAGCTTCTTCTATTGCACAGGTTATTATTCATTTTTTTTTCCATGTGTAAGTGTGTGTGTGTGTGTGTGTTACTCCCTTGAGTTTACCTTCATGTGTGCATGATGATTACAAGAAGGTTGAAAGGAGGTTCCCAAATATCCACAAAATTGAAAAAAAATTGTCCGAATGTTCAATGAATGAATGCACATTGGCATTCGCTCATTGCAGATTCAGCATTTTGGGTGCAGATTGCACTATAGCGGGGATCGGGAAATGGTCCATTTCCTCACTGTAGTGCAATCTCAGAGTTAGTATATTGAAGTGGGGGGGATGCAGGAGGGCTTGCCCCCCCCCCTGCATTACGATGTGTATTTGCATTTTTTGTTCGAAAATCATCTAATCTGGTTTTCCAGATTTTGATTTTTGAACTTTAGTGAAGTTCGATGTTAGATTTTTCGCAGGTTTGAGTCACACAGTAGTGCATTCACATATGTCATTTATGGACATATGAAGGTAAACTACTCTCTTGATACTATTTCCAGGGCTATGACCACTTGTACTGTTTTAAGAAAGTTTGCTTAGCAGCATTCTCAGAACTTCCCAGATGATTTAAAAATGAGATTTTAAAGTTACCCTTGGATTGAGATTTAGTGTTTGGTCTCTCTGCTGCAAAGATGATCAAAAAGTGAGATGAAAGGGAAAGCTGATCAAGGGAATCTGTTAAGATTTTTCAGCACTACTTTTGCAAATTTTCCAAGGGATTTTTGATCTTATTTAATTTTGGCAAAAAGCAGAATAAACGGCCTCAAAAAAATACAGGTAAACAGTCATTTAGGAAGAAATGGCAAGATAATTCCAAAAAGTTTCAAGCCTCCCAAAATCAAGGAGAGGCCAACAGGTATGAGTGACTATTCAAGACGCCTTGTGACCACCCTTCCACCTGTTCCTTTCTTTTTCGTTCAGAAAGTCTAAATCTCCATTTTTCTCTTTGGCAACAGACAGTTTCAGACAAATGGGTTCTGAAAATCATTCATCAAGGTTACAGGTGGCAGTGGGAGGAAATCCTTCATCCTCCAGATCAGACTCTTTTGTTTCCACTGGTTCTTCATCACATGTTCTAAAAAGTGATGCAACCAATTCCACCATCCCAAGTGCGGAAGGGGTTTTATTCAAGGGTGTACTTGTGCAAAGAAAGAAAATGCTTGCAGACCAGTTCTGGACTTTTCTTTCCTAAACCTGTTTGTGATAGTGCCCAATTTCAAAATGGTCACTTCACAACCTGCTACCTCTTCCAACTTTTCTGGTAACACTGGACTTAAAAAGATGTTTATCATCACAACTCTATTCAACTAGACTTTAGATGTTTCTTAAGGCTTTGTTTGTCTGTATCACATTATCAGTCATCTGCCTTACCTTTTGGACTATCCACTGCACCAAGATTGTTCACAAAGTGTCTAGCTCTAGTTATTGCTCATTCAGGCTGTGTGGTATGCAGATTTTTCCTTGTTTAGATGACTTGCTTATCTCTGCAGTGTCTTATTCAAAATGTCAGGAATCTCTCTTGGGTGAGAGATTTCTGGGAGTTGTTTAAGCCCTTGCAAGAAAAGGACAAGGCCTTACAGGAGTTGAAGCATAGTTTAGTGTCCCCTGTGCCCAGGTTTCAAAGGAATTGTCCTAATAAGCCTGCCTTTGTTCGTAGACCATCTCATCCCCCCCCCAGGTAAGAAGGGGGTTAGAAGGGCTCCCCTGCTATGAATACTTAACCTCCTTCTATTCAGAAGCCTGCTTTTCCTGACAAACCAGGTGCTTGTCTGACTATCCTGATGTCCTTCAAGGATGCATCTGCAGTCATCACATATGGGTTGTCCTGCCTCAGGCAGCCCTTCGGTCGGCCGGATTCCAAAGTCTGGGTCTGGCCTAGGCTGATGTCGCACTTTCCCCGAGTTTCAGTAGGTAATTCAATAACCGACTCGGCCGGGGCCTCCGGAGCTGAGGTAGTCAGTTGTGCGGTTTCGGTAATCGGAAGTACCAAGGACTCTGTTTCAGCCGAGACCGAGACACACGCGGTAGGCCTGACCGTGGTTTCAGCCGAAACCGCGGCCCGCGCGTGTCGGTCCTTGTCCTTCCGTTTCTTAACTAAATGCGAAGTCGGAGTCTCCGACGGCATCTTGTAAGCAAAACTAGCCCCAAAGAATTCCTCTGCAAACTCCGACCGACGTCTAAGAGTTCATCGGTTGAAGGAAGAACAGCCTGAACAGGCCGAGACGTCGTGTTCTGGGCCTAGGCAGGGGAGGCAGTAAGAGTGGAAATCCTTATGAGGTATTTGTTTCCCACAAGTTAAACAATTATTAACTTTATCTGACATCGGCTGAGGCAAGAAAGAGTCCCCAACGGGTACTTAGCTTTTCGGGTCTTGGTAGCTGAATCACAGGAGCTGGCCGACCGGCACTTGCGAACTGCTTCTGCTTCGGGCACCACGCGGCAAGAAAGACTGAGGAAAATGGCGTCGGCTGATGCTTTTATACCCCAGACGCTCTGACATCAGGGAAAGTGCGACATCAGCCGAGGCCAGACCCAGACTTTGGAATCCGGCCGACCGAAGGGCTGCCTGAGGCAGGACAACCCATATGTGATGACTGCAGATGCATACCTATCGGACATCTACATTTATGGTAGGTACAAAACTGTACTTTCTTCTCAGTCACATTCCTCTTTATCTGTGTCCTTCCCTGTCCCTTCCTCTTTGGGTAAAGGTCACCCAAAACTCATGGGTTCTTTCCATAATTCGCCAGGGTTATTATATGGTTTAGAAATCTCCCCCCCCCCCCACACACACCTTTTTGGGCTTTCCTCAGGAACAACTGCTCTTTTTCCAGAGGTGCTTCAGGGCCTATTGGCTCAAGGGACAATTCAAGAAGTTCAAACTCCTCAGAGGAGGAAGAGGTTTTATTCCAGAATGTTCTTTGTCGCCAGGAAAGACAGCACCTGGAGACAAATTCTGGATCTTTCTCAGCTAAACACCTTATTTTCAAGGCCCCTTCCTTTCAGATGCTATCCGTTCAAACCATGTTTCCTTTGCTTCTTCCTCTGGCTTTTCTAGTTTCCCTGAATCTCAAGGGTGTTTATTCCCTTTTGAGGAAATTTTTACTTTTCTCTGTTGCTTCCTGGCATTTTCAGTTCTCTGCTTTGCCCTTTGACCTTTCTACTGCCACAAGGGTCCACCAAATGTCTCACTCCTATGATTGCTTTCTCCAGGTAAGGGGAGATGCAGGTCTTTCCTTACCTAGATTATCTGCTTATTCAGGCCTCCTCTCAAGTGATCTTACTTCAGCGTCTACACTGTACCATTTCTCTGTTGCAAAGCCTAGGGTTTTACTATACCTTTCCAAAAGTTATTCCTGACGACTCCTCAGGATCATGTTTTTTTCTGAGTTGCAGGTTCCAGACTGTATCCAATGCTGGCATCCCAGCCTCCTCCCAAGGCCTTAACTCTTATTGCTTTCTTTCAATCCCTTCTTCCTCTGGCTTCAATCACAGCCAGAGATTGTCTGAGGGATCTAAGTTACATGGCTTCCACCATTCCTATGTTCCCTCTAGCCAAGCTCCACATGAGAAAGCTTTAGTGGTTTCTAAAGTCAGTTTGGCTTCAACCATCTTAGTTTTTTTTAGTCCATCTCCTTTCATGCCTCAAGCTGGAATTTCAGTGGTGGATTAATCAGTCATCCCTCAACCCAGAGCTTCCTTTTCAACCTCCAATCCCCTCTCAGGAACTTTACACAGATGCCATGGATGTGGCATGGGGGCAGCCTTTGGCACTCTAAAAGCACAGGGCCTTTGGTCACTTTGTCAAAAGACCACTTCAGGGTCTAAAAGATGAGAGCTCTTCTGATGGCTCTTCATGCATTTCATTCTCTCTTTGGGGACCCCCCTCAAGATTCTCAAAGACAATGCCACAGTGATATGGTATGTCAACAAGCAATTGAGGACAAGGTCTCATCTCTTATGCAGGTTGGCCTTTTCAGGTTTGGGAGCTGGCTGTCCAGTATCAGGTGACCCTTCAGGCAGTTTACATTCCCTCAGATCAAGACATAGTGACACATTCTCTGAGTTAGTCCATAACCCAGTCCTAGAAGTGGATACTTCACAGGCATGTGTTTCTGGACATTGTTCAAAATTGGGGTACTTCTCAAGTAAATCTATTTGTTTCCACCTCTGAATAGGCCACTTTCTCTATTTTGTGCCAGACTCCCATGCCCTGTGGCTTGGAAGGCAGACGCCCTTTCTTTTCCTTGGAAAGGGGATGTTTCTTTTGCCTTCCCTCCCTTTCATTCCAAAAGTCTTGTTCAAGATAAAACAGGATACTCCCAAAATCTTGCTGGTGACTCCCTTTTGGCCCAGACAGCATTGGTTCCCTCCTCTTCTTCATCTTTCCAAGGGCAATCACTGCAGTCTGCTAGTGAGAAGGTTTTGCACACCTTGGATTTGCACAGACAACTCGGATATCATTTGGATTAAACTAAAGCTTTTCATAAATGTGAGCAGCTTTTTATTTCTTTTCATCCTAGATCTTTAGGTTTGGCTGTTTCCAAGCCAAACCATTTCTCCTTGAATAACCCTCTTTCCTCTGTTAAATCTCATTCCACTAGGGCTGTGGCCTCTCTTTTCAAGGGTTTGGATACTAACTCTATTCTTGAGGCAGCAATCTGGGCTTCTGTGCATACCTTTAGCAAGCACTGTAAGTTGGATGTGATTTTAGGGCCAGTGCTGGCTTTGCCAGGGCCATTCTCCATGGCTTCTTAGAGGGCTCCACTAGCCCTTCCCTGTCCCAGTGCTTTTCCTGAGCTTTTACACACTCGCTGTTGTAAAGTAAAAATACTACAACAGTGATATGGAAGGACATAGTACAGTTGTGTAAAATCTTAGTAACAGTAGAGGTCCTTCTCTTCACTGTTGCAGTATTCACTTCCTCATCCCCTTGGTCTGTTTTCCTTCTGGATGTGCTTGTTACCTACATATATCCTTGGACTGTCGTTCCTACTGGGGATTTTTAGTTCTGAGGATAGTATGTCTGGACATCACATTTATGCCCTATGATGTGCTCAGGGAGCTTTCGTGCAACTTTTGGCATACCCTTTACACCCAAAAGGCTTTGGTATAATGACCGGACATCAGACTGCCCTTGGCAGGGATCCCTATTGTAAAGAATACTGACTGCAACAGTGAAGAGAGAAGAACATCTATTGTTATAGTAAGATTTTACACATCTGTACTTTCCTGTATGCTTTTCCACCCTTTCCACTAATATCCAGAGTACTTCTGAAGATTCAGAAGGAATCCTCCAAGATTATTGTTGCAACACCCTTCTGGAATAAGCAACCATGGTTTTCCTTTCTTTTGGAAATGGTCAGGGGCAGTTACCACAAACTTCCTCAGACTAGATCTATTCACACAAGAACTGGGTGTTTGATACACCCCAGTATCAATCAACTTCAGTTGAGTTCCTGGAAGATAGCATCATAATTCCTTTTAGGAACCTGTATGCTTTTATACCCTTTCCACTAATATCCAAGATACGTCTGAAGATTCTAAAGGAATGCCCCGAGATCATCGTTGTGACTCCCTTTCGGCATAGGCAACCATAGTTCTCTCTTCTTTTGGAAATGGTCAGGGATAATTACCACAAGCTTCCTCACAGACTAGATCTACTCACACAAGAACAGGGGTGTTTGGTACACCCTGACATCAGTCAACTTCAGGATGGTAAGGTCTTAATTCCTTTTAGGAACCTGTTTACCAAGGATGTACAGCAGGTACTAATAGAGGTAAGAGAGCCTACTACTAGAAAAGCATGTATTAGCAAATGGTGAAGGTTTTCTAGTTGATGCCAACAACATAACCAGCACCTATTCAGGGCTGGTTATTCTCTGGTTTTACAATATTTGCATGAGTTACTATCCTATAGCCTTTCTTATTTCTGTAGCAAGGTTCATTTGTCAGCCATTTCAACATGTCTGCCCATGGATCTTCCTCTTTCAATGCTGTACAATGTCAAAATGTTTTTAAAAAGAGTTTTCCCTAAAAGGCCTCTAGGAAAAAACACTGACCCTACCTTGGGTTCTTAATTTTGTGTTGTTGAAGCTAACACTTTCTCCATTTGAACCAGTTAACATGGCTGACTTGATGTTTTTGGCATGAAAAACAATTTTACTGATTGCTCTGACTTATGCAAGAAGGATGTCTGAGTTGCAAGCTCTTATGGTGAGTCAGACTTTTCTCATTTTCCATAGAGACAGGGTTCTTTAAAAACTAATCCTTCTTTTATGCCTAAAGTGATATCTGAGTTTACTTTTAGCCAAACTACCCATGTCCTCATTTTTTTTCCTGAACCTAAAAATGAGGGAGAAATGATGCACCATATCTTGTATGTCTACAGACAACCCCGATGCTGTCCTGGCACAACTAAATTTTTCAGATTTTCGAATCCATTGTATGTTTCTTGTGAAGGTAAGAATAAGGGACAACCTGTGGCAAAGCAGACTATTTCTAAATGGTTGTCCAAGGCTATTACCTTTTGCTATATTCATAATAACTATTCTGGACAGGGTCATGGTCCACTCTGCCAGGGCCTTGGCTTCATCTATGGCTTTCTGGAAAGGGTTGGATTCTAGGAGTATTCTAGAAGCTGCTACTTGGTCCTCTGTACATACTTTTAGAAAACACTATTAGCTTGATTCCTTCTCTTGGTTTAAATCAGGCTTTGCTAGGATCATTCTCCAGGGGCTCCTGCATTCTTTGCCTTTCACCTCCCAAATGTAACTAGCTAGGGTAGTCTACTTATATATGGCTAAGACTATGGCAGCAGTGATCATTCAGACATCTACTGCTATGGTAAGTTTACTTGCACCAACTACACTTTCTCATATCTAAACTGCTTCATATTGGAATGATAGTTTAACAAGTATCCCAAAAGACAAATAGGTGGAAACCAAAACTAAATAACCAAAATATCCACCAGGGCAAGCCCAAAGGGTATCAATGCAAGAAGCAAAGCTCAAGGCAGTTCAAATAGTGTAAAAAACATTTATTCGCTTTCGTCCAAGATCGACTTCTTCAGAACTAACTACTAAAAAAAAGCACATATGAATACTAAAGCTAATCTAATTACCAAAGCCAATTATCCAATCAATAAAAATCAATTAAACATTCAAACACTACCATACACTAAAATGTTATACAGAATAAAACACCTTCTTTGAAAACTTGTGAAATTATTTCTGTACTTGTAATCTCCTATCTTTAAGAAAACATTTGACATTTATAAAATCATTTAATGCTGAAAAAGTATTGCCCCCCATTTTAATCTGCCAAAAAGTTTCCCTTTGTTCAATTTTATTTATATAATTTCTCCCTCTTAAATCCTTGGGAACTTGTTCTAACACTGCAAAGTTCCAATTTTTATAACTACAAAGCTTTTTACACTATTTGACTGCCTTGAGCTTTGCTTCTGATACCCTCTGGGCTTGCCCTAGTGGATTTTTGATTATGAAATGATAGTTTACAATTTTTCCATTTATTTCTTAATTTCAGGCTATTGCTGGTCTTCTTCCTCATCAGCTCATCCACACAGCGCTGGTATCTTGTTCAAGTCAAAAGTTCTCCTGACTTTTCTAGTCAGCTACTTGCATTTTTTCGATCACTCAAGGCATTTTCCTTTGGAACGATGGAACATGTTTCTATATCAAGTTCTCTCTGTGGGCTTTGTTATTGTTAGATGAGTGAGAAGCAAGAGTTCACTTTAGTTGCTGGCTTACTTTATGTTCTCCTTTGCCTGTTCTGCATGAAAAATATCTTTGATCCTCCTGGAAAGAAAAATATAGCTGGATATAGCAACTCAGATTGTATACTGGTAGGAGTTGGGTTTCCTATGAGAAGAGTTAGACATTGGGGCACCAACATTTGCATTTGTAGGACAGAAGGTAGTATCACCTGTCAAATAAGAGTCTGACCTTGAGGATATTTCAGAGTTGGCTAATTTTCCGGTAAATTGCTCGAATTTTAAAAATCTCCAAAGAGAAGATATGACTGAGTTACAAAATGACTTGTACAGAGTAAGTGAGAGAGAGGAAGTAGTATGCCACCTTTGTCATGTCCAAGCCTTTCAGTAATTTAATCATGAGGTTAGCACT
Source organism: Protopterus annectens (assembly GCF_019279795.1). Taxonomy (NCBI): domain Eukaryota; kingdom Metazoa; phylum Chordata; order Ceratodontiformes; family Protopteridae; genus Protopterus; species Protopterus annectens. Next base: position 892,619,303 of record NC_056748.1, read on the forward strand.
TGGGCAATTAGCCATGTATTAGGGGCACCCCGGGAATGGATAAGACTAATGCAAGGATGCTAGCTAGATTTTACTGGGCATGAATAAACAGGGAATTTGAGAACGTCTCTGCTAGAATCTTTGAATTCCTTAAGACAGACCAAAATCTAGGTTAAAAAATGCTTCGATTCCAGTGTCTGACATTTCAACATATTGTTATGGACATTGTTGGGCAGTAATAAAATCCACCAATGGGTTTCAGTATGTTTCAGTTGTGTTGGACTGTGCAGCTAAATACCCTGAAGATATCCCACTATGCAAGGGTGATGCTAAGAGCTATGTAATGTTTGACTGAAAATGATTGGGTAGATTATAAATGTATGTTTGCAGCTGGGAATGTTAGTGTGGTTTGTGATATAAAATGCTTGCAACTAGGATTGTGTCGGTGTGGTTTGTTTTCATTTATATAAATGTAGGATCACTTACGTTGTAAGCGATGGATTAAAAAAGATGTTTCTTGTTTAAAAAAGAGGCATGAATTGAATAATTTATGTAATGTTCCTTATGTTATATGATGTAGCAATATGTAAAACATAATGTTTGTTAATTTTAACTTAATACAGTTTGATTACTTTTATGTAAATGCGCCAATGTCACAAGTGATAATTCAATAAAGTTGTTAAAAAGTCTATAGCTAGGGACATGTAGGTTTATTATCATCCAGAGTAGGGAATACCTAAGTAAGTACTCACTAAGGACAGCAGTTATATCCAGAGCAATGCATCAGTTGTGCCAGAGCTTTAAAGTCAAGCAATTAAAAACCTTAATGTATCACCCCCCCCCCCCAACAGATTAGGGTATTTTAATTGAACATTAAAGTTCATGCTAAACAAAATTATGGAGGAAGGTGGCAAAAACTGGCATAATTTAAACCATACTTATTTTATCTCATGAGAGAAGTGCCACACACCTTGATGGGGTCCATTCATTGAGTTATTATACAGTAGACACCATTATAGGACTGTTACAAATTGTCAGCACATATAGAAAAAAGTGAGAAAAAATAAAAGCATTATAGAATGCTATAACATCTAAAACAAAGTGCTGATGCCCATAGTCTGGGAACACATGGAAGAAGCCCAAGCTGTGGATCAGAGATGTATATAGAAATTCAAGGACCATGGAATTTAAAGCTGGAGACTAGGTGTTAGATTTGGTCCTCTCAACAAAAAACATTTTGATATAATAAGGAAAAAATTAATGAAGTGAACTACATAGTTAGACTACAAAGAGAAGATCAGAACAGATGTAGAATGTCAATGTTCTGTAGCTATGGAATGGAAGTAAAACCTATTTAAAGACTTATAACTCTGCTGAAGAAATAAATCAACCTCAGTACCTCAAGTTTAAGTAAATGATGCTCTACAAATAGAGTTTCTGTTGAAGAACAAGGTGGAGTTTCAGATCTGTCATCCAGAACAAACTTGATTCGGCATGATACTCAGACTTGTGCTGGAGGAAAAAAGATAAAGTATTACAGAATTCCAAAGTCACAAAGAAAGTGAGTACAATAGAGAAATATACAAGTTGCTTAAGGTATGAAATGAATCAGCAGAGTCAGAAAATGAGTGAAATGACCCTATAGTATTAGATTAAACTTGAGAGAACCATCAGGCTCTGTATTTTTTTTTTTTTTTTTTGTGAAATCTGTACAGCATCTCAAAAATTCAGTAGATACCCAATCCATAAGGTAGAATAGATGAATGCATAGAAAAGTTGTCCCGACGACACCAGACCTCACAAGGGGTAATGGCAGATCCCTCTTAACAAATGAAGCTAAAGAAAAAATGTTTTTTCACCACTTGGAGGATTATTCCAGTTTACCTTTCCTTTGGAATAAATAACTCATGATCCAGTCCCTGTAGCACCATGGTCAATATACTGTGGGTAACTTGGATGAAGTTATCTACTTTCAGGATTGGAACTACCACATTGTCAAGGTATAAGCTGTTTGTTCGATTCTCAGTTAGAGCGTCTTCTGTGTGGTGACATGCGTGAACAGACGTTCCTTCATTGAAGGTTGTGTGTTAGGCCCGGTAAGCCAGCACGTAAAACTCTACTGCCAATCATTAGCGGACCGGAGTTCCGCTGTGGTGACCCCTAACCCGGAAAAGCCGAAAGACACAAACAAACACGCCTTAAAATAAGGTGGCTTAACTATTAATGCCTCCAGGAGCTAGGCAGACATATACCATGTGTTAACTAGAGGATTTATAATACGTGTGGAGGGTAAGCCTTGAATAAGTAAGAGGATTCTTGGGACTAGCCGAATATTATTGGAAGTTTATGTGCTGTTTTGTAATGATGACATCTCCCCTTCACAGACCTAACCAAGGGAACGATGACTGTTGACACCTGGAAGCTGATTCTCCTTTACAAGCAGGTAAAGGAAACCTACTAAGAGCCTTTGTTAGCATTTCCTGATATAAGCAAAGAGTTATCGTTTATTAGTACCAATGCTGTCACAAAACTTTGATCCAAAGGAACAAACCAGTATGTTTCCTTGATCATAAACTAAGAAGCAAGATGGGAGGGAAGTGTTTTATAACTGAGAGTAAATAGTTTAACTGGGTCCTTACCTCAGTAAATTTCTATCTACTAAGAAAGGAAGTCATGTTAGTGAAAGATCAAGCCCCCCTTAGGAGTTATACCAACAACACGGTAGGAATATAAAATTGCGCAGGTGAGCCTTTTCTACTCAGTCATTGAAATTCACGCTTCAACATAGGCTAGTTTCAGCTGAAAACAATGTGCATGTCTTATTGAGAACAAAGGCCAATAGTAGGCATGAAATTGTTACTTTCAAACTACAAAGGACAATTGTGGCAAATTTATGGTGGATTTCAATAGATGACAACTAAGTAACCCAAACATATGTAAATATTGTTATAAGTAATATATAGAGAGAGCTTTTTTAGTGGATGTGGTATAAATTAGCACGGTTTCTAACTGGAATGTTTAACCTTATATGGTCTTGTTAAAGAAATATATAATATAGTAGCCAAAGCAGGTTTACTTTAATGAAACAATCAAATCAATTAAAGGAGGCCTAAGGAAGGCACCGGAAAAGTGTTTGCCCTTTGTGACGGGAGCTTTGGTAAGAGGAAAAAGATACCAAAAGGAGGGTGTAAATTTTTCTTATTAAAAGAAAACTGAACTGCTGGGTGGAGAGAGAGAGAGATACTGAGAAAAACTGTAACCCAGCAGTATGGAAAGTAGCTCTCACCTGTCCCCGATTTTTGACTCATTTTTTGCAAATTCTGGTAAATCACTGAGGATTATAATTCCTAAATGCCAGACATTTACAATTCATGCTTACTAAGTGAAAAAGAGTAGTAATTAAAAAAGGTTCCTGATTTTTTGGATCTTGTCCCCTATTATTTTTGGTTTTGCCCCTGAGAAGTTGAAAGTTGTGTTGTAGAACTGTTTTAAAGGTATCTGTTTGTAAACTTGTCAGCCCCAAGACATAAGAACTAGTGTTTTTAAGTGCTTTATGTATTAAAAAAACAATGTTGTGCGTTGTCTGATGACTGTGCTGCTATTAGTGTTCCACATTGCTATAAAGGAGAAGTTTAGTTGCACCAGAATGTACAACAGTAAAAGGATTTTAAAATATTTTAACTGTGTAATGTAGCTTTGAAGCTGCAGATGTGCTTTTTCAGATAAATAGCCTTGTCAAGCTGCTTCCATCAGTGAATACAATCTTTCAAGGAGTTCACTATTTACCAAAGGCATGGTGGCTCAAACTTTAGTTTTGTTTTCTACATCACCTATTCATTTGCACTAATCACAACTCCTGCAGTATCTTGCCACATCCTTAGTGAGGTAATCCCATAAAGAATTGTAATAAAACACTTTTTTTATGTGCTTCATGTTTATTTTGCTGAAAAAAGGAAGTCAAGGGTAACTGCCTAAGGTGTCTAAAGATAACTCGTTAAGATGATGAATTGTTAGACAACTCTCCCTCCTTAGCTGTTCTTTGAGTTTATTCCCTATACAACAGCCCATTGTCCAAGTACATTATCCCCTTTGGTCCTTCAGGGTCATAATCCACCTTGGGTAACTTCCTTAATTTCTGTAGGGTCACATATGTGAGAATTTTTATGATGCCTCCTTCCCGCAGCTAACATTACCAGTTTGTTCATCTTGGAATGATCTGTCCATTCATTTCCTGGAGAAGGTCCAGCCACTCCAGAATGATGCCATTGTCCTTGAAGGAATCATATTTTTTTTTTCTTTAAGACCTTATTCCCTGAACATGCCCAAATTATCTAAGGAGTTAGCATGCAGTAGACCACTATGGTGCATATACCTATCTCCATGTGTACATACTCAAGGGCCCCACCCCTTTGTAGACAGCACCTCTGCGTGATCCCCACTCGCAGCCATGTAAGTGTACCTGGACACATGTTCCACTTGCAAAGATGTGATGTGGCAAAACCACATCATTCCCCTTCTCTACTATACCAGCTCCAAGAAGTGCTTTAGACAGTAATTGACCTCTGTTTATCTTCTCACTCTGGGCTTTATTCCTGTGTGTCAGTGGTACTGACTACATCTAAGAGAATGTGCTAACTGGCAGTGTTCCCTTCTTACTCTGTCTAGATCCCTTTTGCAGTTGCACTGATAGTCATTATTTTATTATTGGTCAAAAGTACTCCACAACAAAGACGTTTCTCTTATCCATTGATATTGGCTTCATTGTTTTTGGCTACAAAGCCTGGTCAGAGGCTCTTGGAATTAAATTACCTCTGTGAGTGGAACTGCACAAGCAGTATGTGTCCATTACTTACTTTTGCAGGCTTTAACAAATATAATGCCAATGTTATATAACCACTCATAGCTGTCTTTCTCCTTCATTGGAAAGGAAAACAGATTCATGTCTGGATTCATTTTTTGTGTACAGATTACTACCCACCTCAAAGAAATTCACTGTTTGTTGCCTGCAGCACTAGGCATCATGTCCCTAGTCATTCTAATAGGGCATACAGCTTTGCTATACCCATTTTAATTGCACTCCCTCAAAAGGTATTTTTATTAGGACCAGCAATATTTACTGTAGCCAAGGCACCCTTTTGCAGTGTCTTGGACTGCTGTTATAAATTTTTAGGTACAAGTGGTGGTCCATGTGAGACTTTAGACTAGTCGCATACTTGGATATCTGTAGACCTCTGTGTTAAAACCAATCTCATTAAGTATAGTATGCTACTGCTGGGTTATCCAAATCTTCGTGTTCTCAGGCAGTTTTATTTATTTGTTTGTTTGTTAACCAGGGGCAGTGTCACAATTGTTCTCACATTTAGATACAGGTTTTGTCATGACCTAGGTGCAATGCACATTTGCAAACAGAATCTCACAGTAAGTGTTGCAGTTAAAGTACAGATGCAGATGAAGCAAGTAATATCATTTCAGGGCTGATTTTCCTTACTTAATATTAAGTTACATTGCTAACACTTTAAACAATACAACAACTATGAACCGTATTGAATATGCTGCGTTTCTGAAGGAAATGATTAATGGAGTAGCTCTTTTCCTTTTATTTAAATCAACAAGCAGTTTCCATGTTGCTTGTAACGTAATTAGATGAAAGTGCTCAACCTGTATTTTTTGTACTATTATATTAAATCAGTTTTTAACCAGTTTGAACGTGACACATTCTTCTTGGAACCATTTCTTGTGTTTCATTCATTTGGTAATTGTTGGGGTTCCTTGATATCGTACTTGGAGAACGTAATTAATCTGTCATAAATAATGTATTACAAAGTCATTGTATGTTCTGTCATTCACAGAGCTTCATTTATCTGTTTTCTTGTAAACTTCAGGGATTAATTTAAAGATTTTTTACAGTTTTAGTCCAAGGACCTCAAAGTCATGCACCTGATATTTGGAGGCTGGTGCCTTACCACTAGACCATGGTGCCATTGATTGCCTAATGGTCAATTACTTAATGCTGTAAATGTCAGAGTTTTTAATCCTGATTGTTTTGTCAAGTCCTGTTATGTGTATCTAAATATGAAACCACTTATATATCCAAATTGTACTCTAGTACTGCATTGTTTGTGTGTGTGTGTGTGTGTGTGTGTGTGTGTGTGTGTGTGTGTGTGTGTGTGTGTGTGTGTGTATTTGATCTTAGCTTTGCAGTTCAAAATGAAAAAAAAAAAAAAAAAAAAAAAAAAAACGGCTCCCTATTGTAGAACAGTGAATGTTGAACATCACTGTTTGCCTTTAAAGCTGCTCATTTTTTTTTCCAGGGAGGAAGCCCCCCTTCACCCTCCAATGTAAGGGTGCAGCTTCATGCCTCCTTTCACTCCCCAATGTAGAAGTGCATGGAGGAAGCATGCATTAACCTCCCCCAATGTAAGGGTGCAAGGAAATGCCCCCTTTCACTCCCCAGTATAGAAGGGCCGGGAGGAAGCACATCTGTACACATACCCAACTCCAAGATCAGCATACCTCAGAGAAACTGCAGTCTCAGACTTGGTATGTGGAAAGTCCACATTTTCACTAATATAGTCTCTGTTTTCCAGGACTCTCACTAGCTTGTCTTGGAATGTCAGTTGGTTACCAAACAAAACAGTGCCTTTGGTTACTTTCCACTATTTACATTCTTCACAGCTCCTTCAGGAAGTGAGGCTGCCTCTTTATAAGTGTCAGGCTGTAGGCCTGAACCAGGCCCTGATTTCAACTCTACAGTATCAGTGATTCCTTCAGGTGTACTTCACAAGCAGAGCTATAGCTGGGAAAAGTGTCACTCTCCTTAACCAGAGCCAAAAAAACACCTCTAGACATAATCCGTCTTTGTTTCAACACCTTTTATCACTGTGCCAAAGTCTGAGACACTGGAGGCAGACATTGTTTAAATTATCACATTTACTGCTTACTGGCTGATCAGCTTTCACACTGAACCAAAATGTGATCGCGCCACTGACTTGCAGGGACAAATCAGCACCTGTTCTACAGTGCCGATTGTGCCCCTAACAGCTTGCACCTGGAGCAACTCCTCTTTTCATGCCACCCTAGCTTTAGTTGTTCTACAAGTTGGTCTTGACTGGATATTGTCAAAGGACAAATGGTACACCTGTCTGGAATAATTAGTGAAGATGTGCTCTTTTTGAGTGAAATTTGTTACCTGATGAAAATGTTTAAATAAAGAGTTTATCCTATGAAACTGTTAAACATGGTGAGGGTAGACATAATGAAACACAGGGCGAGTAAGTTTACTCCCCTATTGAGAGTACATGATATTACTGTTTCAACAGATGCTACCATCACCATGACAAATAATATTTAAAAATCATCTAATAAGTTACCATTTGTAATACCATTCAAACAGGAAGTATGTAATTATCTCTGTAAATTCAAACAGTTATGACATGATGTTTTCCCAAAGGAGATGGAGACTGCAGGTAGACAACCAATGGTTGTGCACTACAGGTGCCCCAGTGTGAAGGAAATATTTGATAGAGGATCTGGTAGAGTTAATACTAGTTAAGTCCATTCTATGCTTAAATGTGGGAAATGCAAATTCTGTAGATGCACACACGAGAGTCCATATTCTGTAGTTGAGAATTATCCCTGTACTTTACCCTGTCCGGGTAAGTGTGATTGCAGTTGCAACCAAGTACTTTATGTGAATACTTATGATAGCTGTCCTGCATTCTGCCTGGCCAAAACGATCTGTAAGTTAAAGAATTGGATGAGAGAACACCTGTATGACATCAAGAAAAGCATCCCATGAATGCTTTATGCAGGCATATTACTAAGTGTCCAGTTTTTAAGAAATTCACATTTTTCGTAATTGATCATATTTATAGATCTGCAAGAGGGGAGATAGTAGACTAGAGATGAGTTAACATGACAATACAATACACAGTATTTTTTCATATAAGGGGTGGCGTAAGCCACAAAAATTTGGGCTAGGCTTATATAAATGCCTTAGGGCAGATAGCCTAGTATAAACCTATGAACCTATGAATTGTGGCTAATTGCCTGCCCAACCCCCTGTTCTTAATGATTTAGTATCCTTAATCAGTGTTCTGAAGGAATAGGGCTAGTATTTTGGATTAAGGTAATTCTCTATAAGCATTTTTATAACATTTTAAACAAGCTTATTAATATGTTCAGTTGTCTAAAAAGGATGGTTTTATTATTACTTTTACAAGTATGATCTGATAATGTACTTTTATTTCTAGAGTGTTCCTCATGTCTTTTTTATTTTAGAAATGAGTGTTTTGCATCTCAGCATTTAAATAAACATATTCCATTTTAAAGTAAAGTTTTAGCAAGGTTCTTGTTCAGTTACTTAATGATATTTTCTGTGATGTTTCATTACAGTCATTCGTAACAGAGATTTTTTATTTAACAGTATCAAAGTTTTGTTATTTTATGGTTATGATTTACTTAAGATTGTGATTTTTAGAATAATTTTTGATAAAGAAGCGAACGGCTTTTTAAAAAAGTAAATGACTTTATAAGATGCGCAAGTTTATAGCTCTTCTGCTTTACTGGTGTTTTTACCAATAGGGTTCTTTCTTTTACAACTAAGTGTTTTTGATTTTTTTGATGGCTTTTTAAAAGGAATGAGTGTTACTTTGTAGCACACATTGATGAAGTCCCGACATATTTCATTTTGATATGTTAAGTAAAAGTGTTTTAAGGAGCCGGTTGCCTTGAAATTCATTCCATTTTGAACAGTCTTGGTACATTTTGCTTTGCTTTGGTGAATTCTGCTCTTGCCAACGAGTAACTAATGAAGGGATACATTGTAGCATTTGGATTTTATTCTACCTCAAACTGCTTTTGTATATCTTGCATTGCTTTTGTGTTCTGCTTTTACCAATAGGCATCAAATAAAGAGATGCATTGTATCATTGCGTCCCCATAGCATTCTGGCTGCAGGTTCTGTTGATTATTAGTCTACAAGTGTGTTGGTCACTGACTGGACAATCACACTCCAGTCATCCAGGGTCTTTTAGGTAAGCGTCTGCAATCCCTTGTGAAAAAAAAAAGAAAAACAAAACAAAAAAACCTTCCTATCTTGCTGTTGCCGGCTGTTTTTTGTACAGCATTTATTGGGCATCATTGCCTTGTAAACTGGCTAATACAGATTCCCAACTTAATACTTTGTAAACTTTTCATTCATGGGACACATGCACCTTTTTCAATGCAACTTGTCACTAATATGGTTATATTCTCTTGCATAGACATGCAGAAACATTGATGCCACTACTCCATTTTTGCACTTCAAAACTTGCTTAATTGAAAAACACTGCAAGTAGAGACCTAATATTCTGTTTTGTGATAGCAAAATAAGCAAAAATACCTTAATAGTAACGTTAGGCTAACTCAAATACCTGTTACTATTTTCTGACCTTAATCCTCAATGAGTTGGCAATACTTTGCCAAAAACAACCATTTTATGAGGAACAGACCAAAAATATGAGGCAAAAATCTGGTCATTCTGCAGAAATCTGGACAGTTGAGAGCTAGGTGTTGATATGCATTTGCAAACGGTAGAAACATTGTACTTTAAATAACAGTACAGCTGCACCTTAAATTTCTGACTGCCAAGTCACAGAATGTAGAAAATAATTTTCTGGAATTTTTCTTCAAGATGTTATTACATCAGAAGTAAAATCCAATACTTTTCACATTTGAAACAGGAGGAAAGTCATGAAAAATGTTGTGTGTACACTACTGTTATCTAGCTAATTTAGAGGCCAACTTTGGTTGTAATATGTAGACTTGAGTAATGTTAAAATGGTCCTGAAACAAACTTTTGCAGTTTGTTCTTCACATTGGATGACTTTGAAGTTGATCCCTAACATAAAAGAAATATAAGTGGCAAGGTCTGACATATTCTGGTGTATGTGGATACAGACCCAGCTATTGGGTTGGGAAGGTGGCTTAATGGCTAAGGTTGTTTGCCTTACAAACACAAGGTGCAGGGATTAAGTCTCACAAGGGATAATTGGCTAGGCTTAAAATGGCTCGCAAGGGCAGTTAGTTTAGTACTAAACTATGAACCTAAAAGGCGGGCATTGGGGATAAGGTCAACATTTGTAGCCACATCCCATCTGGTGAACATTTAGATTACTTTTCCATGTTGCTATTTTTCCTGTATGCCATAGGGGAAAAATCTGCTTCCTTATTTTGAACAGTTCTCTTCCTGTTCCTTTATCGTCACTTTTGGCTCTTACCCTTGTTCATGTGTTCAGGCTTTATAGTAAAGTAACACTTATATAACCTATCCCCAAAACTACTTCTGTTCATATAAGTCTTTGTTTTTTGCACAGATTATTTTTGGGATTTAATCTTAATCAGTCAGTCTAGCCACGAATGGAATTTTTTTCCATGAGCTTGAATGCTGATGCCAGTTGAACCCAACGTTTCCTGTTGCTGAACATTTTATTTCTTTTACTACTTGTATCAAATGTAAGTGTCTCACAACACAGTACTTACGGACTGATTGGTCACTTTTTTAATGTTTTTTTAATGTTCTTTTAATGTCAGGGTCAGCAAACTCTACTTTATTACAGCCTGTTCTAACAAACCTAGACTAAACTTCCATTGATTATGATGAAAACCTTTATAAAATGCTGGCAGTTAACAGCTTGGAATTGTAGCTTCGCAGTTTGGCTACATTAGGAAGCAGACTATTAAAATTAAATGTTTTAAAATCTAATCTGGATTCCATGTTATTGTTATAGGCTTTGTTCGTGTCTGTCTGAAAGCTTGAACCATAACTCATGCTGTTTCATATTTATAATGACATATGAATTCTTATTGTGTTTTAGGAGGAAGAGACAGTTGATTGGTGGAGTAAGTTTTTTGCCTCGACTGGAGACCATGACAAGTGTGGACAGTATGTTCAGAAAGGATATGATGGCCTTAAGGTAACTTGTTTACTACTGAAATATCTCCAATTAGCTTAATTTAATATTTTTTGAGCATGTAGTAGTTAAGATGTTCTTGTAATTAACTCTTTATTTTCATTTAGTTTATGAAGCCTATAGGAATGTAAAGGGGGGGGGGGGAGTGTCCAGTGTGTCTATTTGATTTCCAGGCCACAGCTCAGAACCTTCTTCATTTTTGCCTTCATGGGTGGCAACATCTCAGCACCCTCACTTCAGTCAGCTTCCTGAAATTCCGTTATGTGACCAAGACAACAGGTAAATAGCTGATCAAAGGTCTCCTGTGCTTACTTCTCCACTTGAATTCATCTAAATGGCTCAGAAATATGAGTGCTCAGGTACCATTCATGTCTTTAAATTGTTTCTTGCAATGTGACCATGTGCACTCTACAGCCTTCATGTGGGCACATGTGAATGGGTCCATGAAATTTTGACTGTGATTGACTGTCAGATGGGTGTAGATCATCCTTATATTTGAGAGCAGTGTCTTGGTAAGCTGCTCACTGGTCAGAAATAAATATAAAGTAAAAAAAAGTAAATCCTTCAGTAGCTCCTGACCATTTCTCTGTCAACAACATCCAGCTGTTAAAATCTAATGTATGCATGATGTCATTAGCAAATCTGCATATCAGTCAATCATGCATCATTTGCATATGACATTGCAGCCATTTGGCATGATAGTCACACAGGTCGTGCCAACGTCTGCACAGTCTGACCATGTAGGGTATTACAATACAATAATGCCCTTTTGGTAACAAAGATCTGTTATACATAGAGGCACACTACGCCATTTTGTATAGAAAAGGAAGGTAATTTTCTTTTCCTGTGGTATGTCTCTCTTAAGGTATGCTTTGTCCAAATCCTACACAGTCAGTCATCCTAAGGAGAGACAGCAAGAAAGGTATAAAAATCAGCCTCTTGTCACTAGTGCTTTCTTTCTGGCTTCACTGACTTCCTGACAAAGAAGACCATTTTCCCCCTCTCTCCTACACACAGCTATCAAGTTTTGCTAGAGCTCCATGGAAACTGGTCATCATCATGATCTGCACAGCATATCGAGCATTGTATGTTACCATCAGTTATGTCAGGCACTTAGTGGCACAACTGATTCTAGTAAGTGTGAGAAAGTCTATATATATATATATATATATATATATATATATATATATAGTTCCCTATCAGAAGCCTGAAACACTATAAGCCTGAAAATCAAAATCCTGAAACCAAAAGCCTGAAAATTCAAAATCCCGAAAACCCAAAATCCTGAAACTCAAAATCCTGAAAACACAAAATGGACATACTGACGTCATTGTGGCTTTGCTATTGTTAGCCCTGTGGTGTTAGGTCATCGTTGGGTTCAGGTAAGTGTCTTGATTGGTTTTATGTTAGGGTTAGGGACGGTTAAATGAGTTAGGGTTAGGCGCAGGTTAGGCATGTATGCAATAGTGACAAATATTGGGGTTAGGGGCGGTTTAAGTGAGTTAGGGTTAGGGGCGGTCAGGTGAGTGCGATAGTGACGGACCTTAGGGTTAGGGTTAGGGTCAGGGTCAGTTGGTAGATATTAGTGTCTTTATAGTGACATATTAGCATTATTTGTGTTTTCAGGATTTTGAGTTTCAGGATTTTGAATTTTCAGGCTTTTGGTTTCAGGATTTTGATTTTCAGGCTTATAGTGTTTCAGGCTTCTGATAGGGAACTATATATATATATATATATATATATGTATATACAGGTATTTGTTCTTTCTCATATTATATGTAAAGATGATTGCACACAATCCAAGAAAGCTGCTGTGCTAGCTTATAGCATGCCAACCTGATGGACCATGACTCTGTTGACAACATGCCCCATATGTAGGTCTCACACAGAGTAAGGAAACATTGTATGTAGTGGTGTTTGTGGTTCTGAAACCCATTATTTAGTGTTGTATTAGATATAAACTCTGAATTGCTCTTGTTCTGCTGTAGTCTGTCATCAGTTCTGCAACTCCTTCAAATTAAAGTTAACAAAAAAATGTTTTTTAAGGCAAGTGGTTCAGAAGCCATTACACAGAAAAATATAGAATTCAGAAATTAAAGTGGGGAAGGCAAACAACTATAGCACCTAAATCAAAAGGATATTACCCCCCCATTACTGTATATATATATATCTCCAATCAAAAAGTTGCTTCTAAGTTTCACAGCATTGGAATAATTTTAATTGCCTTAATTTGCACCCATTCCACCAGGAATTACATAGTTTTATTGACTGATTGATTGATTTGTTTATTAACTTTCTTGGCTACTTTAAAATCATATACTTCTGTTTTTACGATGCTTACTATTTTGCCTTTTTTTTTCCATCTTTACCAGCACATCCACACTTTTTTTTTGCTCTCCACATGTCTTGTTTACAGTTATCCTCTTTAACATAATACCCACTTTATCCTGTTTAAAGGCTTTGGAAAAACAGAGCCTATCCTAGGAAAACGTATAAGGAAGTAAACCAGTTCTTCAGTTGGTGTCCGTGCATGGCATGATATAAACACATAACTTTGCTTGATTATAGGACCTCCAAATAACTTGGACATGTATATTTAGGATGTGGGTGGAAACATGAGCACTCTGCACAAACACATACTTGGAGATTATGCAGTTTGCACACAGAAGGCACCCCATCCAGAAATTAAACCTTAAAACAGTTACCTAAAGTTTAACAACTTCATTAAAAATTATCTTTTCCTTTGTTTGTAATTTAGCATTTAATGTTTAAGATTTCCAAAAATAGTTTATTTTCATACTACAGAATCTGTGTTCTTGATGTGGAGGGTTTGCTTATCTTGTGGTTTCCAACTGTGATTTGCCTTTTAACTGAAAACCTTAACTTAAGTAGTGAAATCTAATAGTTTGGCAGTATCATAGAAATATTAGGAGACTTTTAGAATTAGGAAGACAGGGAATGGTTCATGTTATTCAATGGCTGTGATGGCAGGACCATATTATTAGTAACACAGTTTTTACCATTTTTTAAGCCACCTTTACTGATCCGAAGACGACATGGTAAACACTATATTCAATCTTCAGAAAACAAAAATTAGCAACGGAAATAACTTTCTTATAAATAAGTAATTTAACTCCATCAAAAAACACATTTAATCTGTATATGACAATCTTTTTTATTTAATACTACTGTAATAAAAATAGATACATCTCATCAAAGACTGTAGCATTGATGAATTATGATACTTTTTATGGTTTCTATAATGCCGATATCTATGGTAAATATTCGCTACTCATTTTCTGAAGTGTTGTAAATTTGCTGTTCTTTTTCACTAAGGTGAATGAGCGTAACTAGGTGTTAAGCAGTAAAATTATGAAGTGGTAGAGTGAGATGTCTGTATAAAGAAACCGTGATAATACAAAAGTAAATATGGTTGGGTAGGGTCCTGACAGGGGCAGGATTTTGTGTTGAGTAGGTGCAGTCCAAGTTCCTTTTTAAAGTGATTGAGGTGAGGGATGGCTCTTGTGTGAGGGGATATCAAAGAAAAAAACTTCAAAGACCAATACACGTAAGGTTCAGATAAGGCACATTTAATAACTTGCTGCAAGGAGACAAAAACATGCAAATACAGGATTTTGCCTAACTACTAACAGGAAGTATGCTATTCTTATACTGTTCTACAAGACATTGCCTTCTATGGTTGACGTAATCAAACACAACTTTCAGTATTGTTCTACAGCAGATGTTACACAGATTTTCTGCTGACATGACTGGATTTATGAAAAACATTTTGAGAAAAACAACCTGGCCTTGGTGGGCTCTAGCCCATTACAAGCTTCTATTGTGTAGTTCTAATACATGTGTTACATTTCAAGGTACTTTTCTAGCTTAAGCACAAGTAAATGCTGATTGCAGTTCATATTTTCAAGCAGTCTTTGTTCTAATTATCTGTAGCTTCTGCAGCTGTGTATTTTCTCACAGCACAAGCGGAACTCCTTGTCTAAGTCTCATAACCTTAATACAAGTGATACATCTATTCATTATTTTCCTGACACAAGCAGAAATTATCTGCTTCCCTGTAAATTTCCAAAGCATAAGCAAAGATTATAGCTGTGCATATTTCATGACAATACAAGGTTAGAAAGCTTCTGTAATTAGTACAGATTTTATGCAGTGTGAAGTAGAATAAATGTGTTGACCCTTTTGAAGCCTTAAATGCACTAAGCATATTACTAATACATAGACTAATACATATTTTTCTGACATTTCCCCCCTTTTAATACTTTTATTCTACTTTCAAAATAAGCATAAACAGTTTTTTCTTCTCCTAACCTCTTCCCACTTAGGATTTGCAGTTAAGAGAGTCATTCAATTTAAACTTATGAAAGCATTTTCAATCTTTTAACAGTTCTTCAAACTCAGTACTTTGATGTAAGGTTTCAGAAACTGACATGTCTGTAAAGTCTTTAATCAGTCTTTTCATGCAGGGGATGCCACAGCAAACACATACTCCCAGTAGGATCATTCCTACACAAATGGCAATCAGGATGTTCATTAGGATAGTACCCCACCCCCCAAACCATTTCTGGAAAAAGTCCATCAGTGGGTGTGGTCCTGGTTTGGTCATGGCCAACACTTGCTGAATTACCTCAAGGTGATTGTCTATCTCGTGTTTATGGTCAGGAATATATGAACAGCACTCCTCCTGGATTAAAGCGCAAGTACCACCTCTCGCCGCTAGGGTGAAGTCGAGAGCCATGCGGTTTTGAAGCAATACAGTTCTCATGGCATTCAGTTCATCAGTCACCAATTCAGGAGAGGAAAAAGTTGCATTACTCATTACTTCAAGAAGTTTAGACAGTTTTCTCAGCTCCCAGATCGATTTCACTGCTCCATATGCTGGTAATATGCCTGCCCACGATATAACACTATCACTCAAGTCCATGTGTGTCAGTCCATTGCCTATAGAATGATGGTTTTTCCAACGTGCATCGATTTGCCCCATTGGATTTACAGGTTTCTTGATGACTTCTCGGACATTCTGAATTTTTCCTCTAGGTAAAAACTGCAGTGTGTCATATGGCTGGAACCAGGTAGCCCAAAAAAATACTTCGGACCAATTCTCAGGTAACCACTTGTATGCCTTTCTGCCACATACAAAATAACAGTCCTCTACTTTAGTAGTAACTTTGCTATGAACATACACTCGCCCTGCATGAAACATTTTTCTATCAATTATAGACAGTTGTTTATAGAGAACAGAATTATGTTTTATTTCATCAATTGTTTTGTGCATCAATTCAAGAAATGAATCATAGTTTGTATTACAATAAGAACCTGCATTGTTAGATTTAGTGTAGCATTTATAAGGAACAGCCACATTGCAATTGCTCCAACCCACCTGAACAGTATCATTTTCATAAAAACACACAGTTCCCTTTTGTGGAATAGACAAGTGCAATGCTATTTTATCTTGTGATGTAATGGTTGAGGTATCATAAATCAAGGTTGACCCCTAGGGGGACTGTAGTCATTAATAACCCCCCCGTATGCTGTCAGCAAAGCCGTGCAAATCCAGCAATTCGAAACATTGAAAGTCTCAGCATACACATATTTAATTGCGTGGTAAGTGTTGAAGTTTTGGTGCCAGTCTATGAGTAACACTTCACGTTTATTCAGTTCAGTTTGTGTGGCTGGAAAAAGGAATGGCCACAACAAAAAGATTATTGTCATTAGTACAGTTAACAGGTTATTATGCAATACTTCTGAGGAAATGGTTGTTCTGCATTCCTGTTTTTTCTGGATTCTATCATTTTTGCTCTTGACATGTGACAAGATTTTTGTCCAGTTCAAAGTTTTTAACTAGTTTGCAGTGTGTCAGGTGGATCCACGAGGCACGCTCTGTGATTTTGACTGCAGTGGGTGTCGACAGAAGCACTTGATATGGACCTTCCCACTTTGGTGACATCCAATTCTTCTTTTTTTATTGTCTTCACCCAAATCCAGGTTCCTGGAGCCACTGCCACTTCTGATGGTCTGGTTTGTTCTTTATCTAAAACAGAATTTGACTGCAACAGATGTTTAGAATTCAACAAATTTCTCATATACTCTGCTAGTGTACAGTCGGCTTCCTGGTCTGCGGGCATGAGAGGTTTCCACTGAGGTATATAATAAGTCCTTCCAAATAATTTTTTAAAGGAGTCCATCCTTTTGCATTCAGAACAGTTCTCATGCTCAACAGTGCCAGGGGCAGACAGTACACCCAATTTCTCTTTGTTTCTGCTATTAACTTTCTTAGCTTACGCTTTAAAATCCCATTATGCCTCTCAACTAACCCTGCAGATTGCGGATGATATGCACAATGATTTTTTAAAGAAATACCAAAATGTTTACTTAACTGCTGTATGGTTTGGTTTACAAAGTGTGTACCGTTGTCACTGTAGATCCTTTCCGGAATGCCGAATCTAGGGATGATTTCTTTAACGAGGATTTTTGCTATGGTAGCCGCATCTGGATTTTTAGTCGGAAAGGCTTCCACCCATCTGGAAAACATATCTATAATGACAAGACAATACTTCTTATTTTCACATTTGTTCAGTTCTATGAAATCCATACAGATAGTATGAAACGGATGCGGTGGTGTAGGGAAACTCCCTTGCTTGGGCTTTAACGCCCCTTGTGCATGATGTTTGTTACAAACATGGCACATTAAACAAAATTTTTTAGAGTAGTTTAAGAATCCATATGTCGTGAACACTCGGTTCACCAGCTGTACCATCCACCCTATTGAGACATGGCATTGCCCATGGCTCAACAAAGCTGCATATCTAAACAAATTAGATGGTAATATCGGTTTCCCTTCTTTAGAGATGTACAGCCCCTTTTCGAAAATTGCTCCTCGTCTTACCCATCTTTGTTTTTCAGCCTGCGTAGTAAGTGTCTGCATTGTCTTTAACATTTCTAAGTCTAAAATCTCAGAGGGTTGTAATTCCTCATTCAAAATAAATACTTCTGAAGTTGCTTGTTTTGCAGCTGTATCGGCTCTCGCATTACCTTTTGAAATCCTATCCTGTTGCTTGGTATGAGCTGTGCATTTGCAAATAGCTACTTTCTGAGGTAACTGAATAGATTCTAAAAGATCTAAAATAAACTGTGCATGCTTGATTGGTTTGCCAGTAGATGTCATCATTCCTCGATTTTTCCACTGTTGCGCAAAAACATGTACAGTAGAAAAAGCGTACTGGTTGTCAGTAAAAATGTTCACACATTTACCCTTTGCTAAGGTACATGCCCGTGTCAAGGCAATCAATTCTGCTGCCTGTGCAGATAAATTGTGTGGTAAAGGTTTCGCTTCTATAATCTCAGTATCAAAAACTACTGCATATCTTACTAGGTTCTGTCCTGCAGGACCCCTTTTGCACGAGCCAGCCACGTAGTATGTCACCTCGGCATCATCCAAGGGGACATCCGTGAGATCTTTCCTAGGCAGTGTCTTTTGCTCAATCACCTGCAGGCAGCTGTGTGGTGTGCCATTTGCAGGGGTTGGAAGCAAGATAGAAGGGTTCAAAGTCGTGCATCGTTCAGTTGTCATATGAGGTTGACTCAACAATATAGTCATACAGGAAAGATGCCTAGCAGGGGAAAGATGTGCTACCTTCTCTTGCAGTAAAATAATAGCGACTGCATGAGGCACTCTCAATGTGAGAGGGTGGAACAAAACTACTGAGGCCGAAGCCTGTATTGACATTGCAGCTGCAACTACTGCTTGTACACAGTGGGGTAAAGACTGTGCCACTGGGTCTAGTTGTGATGAATAATAAGCAATAGGGCGTTGCTTGTCCCCATGCTGCTGTGTTAATACTGATGTCATATAATCTTGCTTACAATCTACATTTTGGAAAAAAACGTTTGATAGTTTGGTAATCCTAAAACTAATGAGGACGCTATTAACTGTTTGTTTGCAGTAAGATTCTGCCTCTGGTGTCCATTGTAACAAATCCTGTGCTGCCATAGGCTTTTTATATATCAAGTCAGTCAGCGGTGCAGATTCCAAGGCATAGTTTGGAATCCAGCTCCGGCAAAAATTAGTCGTACCCTGGAAGGACATCATTTCCTTCTTGGTAGTGTGTTTTGGTGCTTGCCAAATCGCTACTTTTCTGTCCTCATCTAATGTCCTGTTTTTTTTCCAAAGCTGCAGTTTATTTTTGTTTACTTTATGTCCTTCAGTGGCTAAAAATTGTAATAGCGCTATGGAATCTTCTTTGCAATCTTGCTGGGTGGGGGCCACCAACAGGATATCATCAACATAAAGTGAAATCTGACTGCCTCTTGGTGGGGTAAATCCCGCCAAGTTGCTTGCCATTTCTTGTGAGAATATTGTCGGACTTTCACAAAATCCCTGTGGTAGTTGCGTATATGTATACCTTTTCCCCTGAAATGTGAATGCAAACCAATATTGGCTGTCAGGGTGTATCGGTATAGAAAAGAACACATTGCTGATATCTACCACAGAAAAATATTTCTGTTGATGTTTTAAATCATTCAACAGGGTGTGTGGGTCTGGCACTGTAGGTGCCCTTGGTATTACTGCGTCATTTACAGTTTGTAAATCTTGGACCATACGCCATTCTCCATTCGCTTTCTTAACAGGAAATAAGGGTGTGTTACATGGTGAATCAGGAGATTCCACCAGCACCCCTTCCTTAAGTAAAGCTGTTATAATAGGTTTGATTCCTACCTCTGCATCTTTTCTTAAGGGATACTGTCTTTTCTGTGGTCTAAATGCTGACTTTGGCGTGACAGTAACTGGTCCCACTGTACGAATAAGTCCTACATCTGACTTTCCTGTTGACCAGAGTTTCTAGTATATTCTGTAAGGCATTCTCTTCCTCCTTTAATAGGAGTGCTAATCAGCTGTCCTTGCTAGACTGCAAGTGCACGGCTGGGTGGGTTTGAGTTATCCAATTCAACTTCTGCATTTGTATTCCCTGTTTTGACGGTTCTAACTCTGTCTGCTTTTCCCATCTCGTGACCTTTTCTCCTAAGTCTACCCATTTTACATTCTTGTCCTTAGTTAAGCTAACATGTGGTAATCGATTAGATTTATAGAGTGCAAAGAACTCCTGGGGCAATGAACAGCTGGCTAAACTGTTCCCTTCCATGTCCCAGTACAGATTACATAATATCAATCTGTTTGCACGATTTCTAAACAATTCTTGCTCATATTCCTTATCAGGCCCTGGTGTGTTACAATAATACAGTATACAGTGCAGCAAATGTTGTTTATCAATATCAAGGGAGGGGAACTTGCTGATGGCTACGTTCATCAACTCTTCGGTCACTGCCCCTGGACCAGTCATAACCAAGTCCTGGCTGTACCAATAGAACATTTCACCCTCCGATTGCACTGAAAAGGTATCAATTTGTTGCTGTGCTTCCATACCCTGCATAGTCGGAACTACTGCTATACCAAATAGCTGCATAAGGTCTCTGCCCAACAGGTTTACAGGGCATTTTGCGGAAACAACAATTTTGCTTTTCTGGGTCAATCCTGAAACAGGATCAGTTATTACAATATAGGAGAGGGGCTCCCGATACAGCTGTCCATTAGCTGCTTTCACTGGTATGTAATCAGGTGACTCTGAATTCTCTGGCAGTTTGGAGGGATGTATCAGGGTCCGTGATGCCCCTGAGTCGCACAAGAATTTGACCTCCCTCCCTTCTACCAGGAGTGTAACTTCTGGTTTTGTGTCTGCTATATAGAGCTCTATGCTCAATAAAGCTAAATCCAATATTTCAGTTTCTTCACTATCCGTAACTTCCTGCACTTCCTCTATTTCATAGGTTTCATAGGTTCATACTAGGCTATCTGCCCTAGGGCATTTATAAGCCTAGCCAGAGTGTGTTTGGCTTTCGCCACCCATTTTAAATTAATTTTGCTATGCCCTTTTTCGAGGTTAGTATACTGTGCCTCTGTCTAACAGTGACACAGAAGTGATACCTGGGGTAAACCTACGATCTCCCATCCACTCATCAAGATTCCTCTTGAAGAGAGTCAATGAGGGACTCTGCCTAACCTGGACTGGGATTTTATTCCAGAGTGAACGGAGCCTCTGGGTTATGAATCTGTCCCTCCAGCATGTCCTGTTTATTTCAGTGCTGAGGTTCAAGTCTCTCGAGCGCGTAGCTCAATGGGATTTGGATTTTCTGAGGTGCAGCATGTCCATTAATTCCGGGTTGGACATGGCTTTGTATGTCAGGCACAGATCGCCTCTGAGCAGGCGGTATGCCACTGAGTAGAGCTGGAGTTCCTTTAACCGGGCAGCATATGGCATCTGTTTGAGCCCTTTGATCCTCTTGATGAGGTACTTTTGGGGTCTTTCCAGTTGCTGCAGGTGTCTGGTAAGGTACATCCCAAAAGGGGCATTGTACTCAATTATGGGCCTGATGAGGGATGAGTAAAGAGGCACGATGACCTCCCCTAATCTAGATGTGAATCCCTTCATGATTAGGTGGGCTATATAAAATGTTTTTCTAACCACTTTGGCCACGTGGTTGTCAAATGAGAGATTGCTATCAACTTGGGTCCCCAAGTCCCTAATTACTTCTTCAGTACTTAATGGATTACCACCTATGTGGTAGTTTGTGGGCACTTTGTTTTTGCCATAGGGGATGACTATGCACTTTTTGGCGTTTAGCTTGAGGCCATGGCTCTGGCACCAGTTGTCTGTTTCTATGAGGCCCTTTTGGAGGATGCTTGTGTCGGCTGGAGAGTCTATTATGGCACCCAGTTTGCAGTCATCTGCGAACTTGGTCAGCCACAGTCCTTCCGTGTTGGCCTGTACCTCCGAGAAATATATACCGAACAACTGAGCCTTGTGGGACGCCACTTCTAACTGGTTTGGAGTCTGACATGGCTCCAGCAATTCTAACCATGTGGGTTCTGTCCTTGAGCCAGTTTGCAACCCATCTAGTGACATAGGGGTTTATATTTAAGCTGGTGAGCTTATCTATAATGCCAGAGTGGGGTATTGTATCAAAGGCTTTTGCGAGGTCCAGGTAGGCTGTGGACCACCTTCCCCTCGTCAATGGCCTTGGTGACTGTTTCAAAGAAATTGACCAGGTTTAAGAGGCAGGATCTGCCCTTAACAAAGCTGAACTGGGTAGGATCCAGTGTCTGTAGGTCCCCAATATCTTTATTTATGAGGTCCATGATGATCCTTTCCATAGCTTTGCAGACCAAGCTAGTCAGGCTTATGGGGCGATAGTTTCCAGGATCCGTTGAGGCACCACCTTTGTGGAGAGGGACCACTGTTGCTGTACACCACTCTTTGGGTATATATCCTGTAGTAAGGCTGAGATTGAACAGTAGTTTTATGTTTGGGTTTAGCTCTTTTTGGAGTTCATGTAGGACGCAGCCCGGGACACCGTCTGGTTCCATTGATGCTGTGTTTTTTGCTTTGGAGAGGGCGGCTCTTATCTGAGCATCTGAGATGTCAGGGGGGCAGCACTGTGCTGGGATAGATATTTGCCCTTTTAGTGGGGAGGGGGGGTAGAAGTTTGCGCTGAACCTGTCAGCTAGGATGTTGGCAATGTCTGTGGGTTCGATGTATTTTTTTGTCATTTTGGACTAATTCTGAGCATATCTGGAATTCCCACCCAGGTTCCTAACATAACTAAAGAAAGCCTTGTGATTATCCTTGGTGTCCTGTGCAATTTTTCTCTCGAAGCTGGCCTTAGACGATTTTATGAGTGCCCATAGTTTTTTGCTAATACTGATCAGAGATGCCTTCCCTTTTTGGGATTTTGCTCTATCATGTAGTAGCTTCCTCCTTCTGTTGTATAGTTTGTTTATTGCTGGGGTCTACCAGACAGGACATCTGCCTTTGGAGGATTGGGTCTTGGTTTTATTTGGGATTGCATGATCCATGCATTCCTGAAGGTGTTCATAGAATGCGTTTATAAAGGATTCTGCGGTCTAGGCCGTATTTTCCACAGGCTCTGGGGATTTGAAGGATTCCGCCTCGGTTTTGAGGAGTGTGAAATTTGCTTTAGAGAAGTTTTTCACTGTGGTTTTCTGGGCAGGGGGTGGGGTCGGGGTGTGAATATCCAGTGAGATTAGTTTATGGTCTGATCTTACCAGTGAGGGATGCAGTTCTGGTCTGGAGCATAGAGTCCCCATGTTGGTGATGATCAGGTCCAGTATGTTTTCCCCTCTTGTGGGAGTGGTAACAAGTTGTTCCATAGCATTTGAGTTTATAAA
Source organism: Protopterus annectens (assembly GCF_019279795.1). NCBI lineage: Eukaryota > Metazoa > Chordata > Ceratodontiformes > Protopteridae > Protopterus > Protopterus annectens. The sequence continues at coordinate 892,642,496 of NC_056748.1, forward strand.
TTCTAGGAACCTTTGGGCTAGGGTGTTGGAGCTAGAGTAATGCCTCCCAGTCTATGTTTGGGTAGTTGAAGTCGCCCAATATAATGGTGTTTGGAGAGACCTTCATATTTTCCAGTGTTCTCAGGAAGGCCGAGTGGGGTTCCTGGGTTTGGGAGGGTGGTCTGTAGCAGGCTATAAACTGGAAGGCAGCTTTACCCACTGTTAGTTGCACATGGATAGTCTCTGATGCTTCGTGCTGTGCCACCAACCTGGAGGTGGTGGGTATCTTTGACAAATATTGATACACCCCCTCCTTTTGTGGTTCGGTCCAAGTTTTGGGGTCGAAAAGCATGGTATGAGGTATAACCTGGTAGTGCTGGGGTGCTCTCGGGATCCTTGAACTAGGTTTCTGTTACTGCACAGATATCGATGTTCTCCATGCTAAGGAGAGTTTTGAGTGCGTGCATCTTGAGGTTAAGACTTCTGGCATTGAGTAGCATTACTCTTAGTTTCTTATCCCTTGTGATATCTATGGAGGTGGGTTTGTCTTTTGAGCCTTGCCTAAAAAAGGCACTATGGGGGAAGCAAGAGCCCTTGCTAATATCCGAAAGCCCAGGGGTGACAGGTGCAAGCCGTTCCTAGCGAAGCATCGTGGCTTGTCGAGCATGTCATCACAGGCTGACATGCATTGGATCCCCTTTGAATGACACCAATACTTAAGCCAATTGTTGAAATTGATCATTTTGTCTTCATATTGTGGCATCATTCTTGGTGAGGGTAAGATGCTACTCGAGGTCAGGGTCATACCGGCCTGGGCTACATGCTCAGAGAGCTCCTCTATGTCTCTCTTCATGTAGTCCAGGGAGGTATGTCTCAGGTCATTCACACCAGCATGGACAATGACAGAGTCATATTTGTACTTGCCTTGGAGTAACCTGAGTGCTTGTGTTATGTGGCGGATCCTAGCGCCCGACAGGCAGCTCACCATGACCTTCTCCTTATTCAGCCTGGTGAGTGGGACGTCAGTATGCCTGATGATAGTCACCTATTAGTGTATCAGGTGTGTTGTTTAGCCTTAAGGGCTGTGACTGTTCGGCACACTGGTTTTGTGAGCTATGTGTTGCACGTGTTTTGTTTTGGGGTAGCGGTTGCTTGGGTGTCTGCTTTGGAGGTCTCTGCTGCTTAGGCAGATTTTTATTTAGAGCCTCCGCGTATGTTTTTGTGTGTTTATGTGTTTGGTTTGCTGCCGTGGTAGGTCTATGTGAGACTGGAATTATAGTGAGTGTGGTTTCCTTCTCCTCCTGACTGGTTACACCAGTACTGAGTTGAGAGAGCTTAGCCTCCAGTTTGGCTATATGGTTGCATCTCTCACATGTGTTGGAATTTGTTGGGAGGAGAGGGTTGTCTGTGTACATGAGGCAGTTGTAACATTGCCTCAAGATTCCCAGATTCACCAGCTGGACTGGAGAGGAGATTGACAACTGACCTTTGGACATGCTAGAATAGTATTGGGAATTCCTTTATAATTAAAAAAATGGGCCAGTGGGGAACAAGGTACTCAAGGGGAGTTTGCGAGGGTGCAGTGCTTTTAATTTTTTAGTGCTGACTTATATAATTGCTTTAGTGAGCAAGTGCCAGGTAACTTAAATGCAATGTGTTACAAGTAACTTAAATGCAAAAACGACAAACAGTAACTTTCTTTTAAGTGAAACAAGGAAATAAGTACAGTAAGCAATGCAGATATCACTAGGGATCCACAGAAGTGCTGAAGTGTCACGTTTTAGGTGGAATTAGCGTTTCTGGGAAATAACAAGCAAACAATCAACAAGCATACAAACAAATTTCTTCTGTCACATCCTCTACTCCTTCTATCACATTCTCATTTGTCCTTTCTCTGCTATCCCCTTCTAGTGATTCTTGACTATCATATAGTCAGTCCTCACCCTCCTTGTCTTCCGTGGTTGCCTTCTTGTTTTTTTTGCAATCCCTTGCCAAGTGTTCCTTTTTACCACATTTAAAACATTCACCCCTTTTCTTTCGCCCTTCAAAGTCCTCTGATCGCTGATCAGATTGTTTCCCTGGGCATTTATCTTGCCCTTTTTCCCGGACTGTACTAGATAGACTTCTGCTCCATCTTCTACAGAAAATACTTGGACTTTCTTTTTGCTATTAAAATGCCTTTCGGCATGCCTAGCATATTCAAGTAATGACTGTAACCTGCTTGTATGATGATCTACCATGTGCTTTGTAATAAAACTGCTTATGGGTGCAATGCTGCCTTTCAAAAATGCATTCTTTAACTGCTGCTCATATGGGGAATCTTGTGTCTGATCTTCAGGAACCTGCATTCCACAATGGTTATTAAAACATTCTAACAGTCTGGCATAATATCTGTCAATAGTTTCACCTTCTTGTTGGATGCATTGATTAATGCAAGTCCAGTCTGCCCTAGGCTTCCATTTCTCAGAGATGCAGTCTGTAAGACCTTTTACTCTGTTGTCTAGTTCTGCGCTGCTGTGGAAGGGGTCTGTGTGCAGCGTCACGGGGATTCCAGTTGCCACTAATCATGTGCCAATCTGCTCCAACAATTTGTCTGACTACTTTTTCTACCTCTTCTCCTTTTAAATTATAACTTAGCCTCATTACTTGTAAATCTTCTAAGAACTTTCTAAAATTAACCTTTGGATGCGGAATTCCCTCAGTGGTTTAACGGATGTCTTCCGGAGTCCAGGGTCTATACACTAGAATAGTTGGGTCCTGACCTTCTTGCCCTGCCTGAGGATTAGGTACTTCTATAAGTGGGCATATTTCTTCTTCACTCATAGATCGTGAATTCCTACCCATTTGATATAATTCAATGTCCCCTTTTCAGTTACCTGCCCGTGTGCGAGACCTGGCCTTGATGGGATCTCTAATAAACGGTCTTGCTTTTGTATTGTCTCTATTTACAGTGGCAGAAGGATATCACTGGGGTGGGCTAACTTGTTCACTTGCTTCATATTCTGGTAAGGGGCGGAGGGGCCGATGCTATTACTAAGTTAATGTGCTCCTTATCTAAAAACATTGCTTTTGAATTATTGTTCTTTTGTTCCCAATGGTTTACTTCCTCAATCCACCTGTGTGCCTGAGGAATTCCTAATTGGCGCTGCTTCTTTACCCGACCTTTGGAATCGGTTTTAAGCTGTTTGACAAGTTTGATAAGCGAGGATTGTTCTAATTTACCATCAAATTCATACTTATTAACCCACTTTGAGTAGTATTTAATATTATCAGCATGCTGTGACTGCATGTATTTTACATCTTCGGTTGACAGCGGATTTTGGGGTCTTATTGTGCAATTATAACCCATTTTGTTCTACCCTTTTTAATTGTTGCATAACTCCTTATTTTTAACGTGGTACCACGGATTTTGTTATAGTCTCTTCAGAGTGACTGCCTACCTACTCTGTTTCCCTGATCTATGACAAGACAGTAATCTTTCCTGTCCCTGACTTGTAAAATAGTCCTGACAAAAACAATACAAATCTAGTCCCTGATCTAAAACAGAAAAAAGGTAGATTCACCTTACCTGAGCCTTCGTGATTGGTCACCTGGTTCATGAAAAACCCGTCCTTCAGTCGCAGATCAGAAAGTGGCTGGCCTCTTTTTTACGACAGTTCAGTCGGAGGGCTTTTCAAATAAGAAGAACTGATGTGGTTTCTTCCCCGTACGGTTTCAAGCCACCTGGCCAGTCTGATCAGAGGCAAAGTGAGGGTTTCCGGTCCGAAGGACCAATCTGTCAAAGGAAAAAACTTCAAAGACCGGAGACAAAAGCATGCAAATGGATTTTGCCTAACTACTAACAAACACAACTTTCAGTATTGTTCTACAGCAGATGTTACTCAGATTTTCTGCTGACGCTTCTATTCTAATACATGTGTTACATTTCAGGGTACTTTTCTAGCTTAAGCACAAGTAAATGCTGATTGCAGTTCATATTTTCAAGCAGTCTTTGTTCTAATTATCTATAGCTTCTGCAGCTGTGTATTTTCTCACAGCACAAGCGGAACTCCTTGTCTAAGTCTCATAACCTTAATACAAGTGATACATCTATTCATTATTTTCCTGACATAAGCAGAAATTATCTGCTTCCCTGTAAATTTCCAAAGCATAAACAAAGATTATAGCTGGGCATATTTCATGACAATACAAGGTTAGAAAGCTTCTGCAATTAGTACAGATTTTATGCAGTGTGAAATAGAATAAATGTGTTAACCCTTTTCAAGCCTTAAATGCACTAAGCATATTACTAATACATACACTAATACATATTTTTCTGACAGGGGTGTTTATTCCAGGCTTGGGTTACAGTGCATTTGTATAGTAGTTTACCAACATTTTTGTTAAGTTTGTAAATATCAAGAAGTTGCTGATTGGCTGTACGGAGAGGACGAGTGGGGGTGTAAGAGGATACAAGGGAGGAGAGGGAAGATGTTCTGTATAGTAAAGAGTATGTGATTTGAATTTCTTAGTAGGAGCTGTTGGGGGAGTTCCAGCCATTAAAGAGAGTTGAGGGGAAGACCGTGGTGAGAGTTATAAGAATAGCTAGTGGAAAATCTAGCTATTTTGTGATATGTTTGTTGGAGTTTAGGTAAAGCAGTAGATTGTATGTTAGTTAGGATTGGGGCAGCATAGAGAAGAAGGGAGAGGAGGAGGAGTGCCTGAGCCAGGGAGAGTCTAGAGTTATAAGTGAGAATTTTCTATTATAGTATAGTAGACCAAGTTTTTGTTGTATTTTAAATACTTTGAAGGATATACAGGTTAAGTTTTAATCCATCATCTATGATGGTGCTGAGGAGTTTAGTGTGGGGTTCAGGTTTAATGGTGGTCACATTAGAGGATGTGATAAAAGGTTGATTTATGTTGAGAGCGAGAGAATGAGGGAGAAATAGCAGAGGTTTAGTTTTTTTAGGGTTTAAGATGAGCTGATTATCAGAGATCCATCTTTCAATGGATAGGAAAGAGTCTTGGGTATGAGTATGGAGGTCAGATATATTGTTGGCAATGGAGTTGAGTGTATAATCATCGGCATATTGCATAAGGGAGAATTGTTTGCAAGAGGTGTGGATTTCATTGATAAAAATATTGAGCAGGAGGGGGCCAATGATTGAGCCCTGGGCACTCCAGATGTGATGGGTAGGGAGTGGGAGCAGGAGGAGAGCCATCTGACAGATTGTTGCATATTGGAGAGGTAAGTAGTGAACCAGTCGAAGATGGGAGCAGAGAGACTGAGGTTAGCTAGTTTAGATAAGAGTGTAGGGGGAGAGACAGTATTGAAGGCTTTGGACAAGTCAAGAAAGACAGGCAACATGTTGGTTATTTTGGCCTCAGCTACTGTATGAGTAAAATAAGAGTGCAGTGGCAGTACTGTGGTTTGCCTAAAGCCATCTTGAGTGGGTGTTAGAAGTTTTTCCTGAAGGAGAAAATTGAGTAACTGAGTGTGAATGCATGTCTTAAGTATTTCTGAGAGAGGAGAAAGAGTGGCTATAGGTCTGTAGTTAACTGGGTCAGTAGAATCCACCCTTCCCCTTATGCAAAGGGAAGATGAAGAAGGATTTCCAAATATCTGGGACACTGACTTTTTGAATGGATTTGTTAATTAGCAGGGATACAGGGAAGGCAATAGAGTCAGCAGCTAGTTTGAGGAAGACAAGAGGAAGGTTATCTGTGGAGAGAGAGCAGGGTTTGAGCTTGAGCAGGAGAGATTTGATGTAGGCAGAGGAGACAGGTTGAAGGGAGAAAAGGGGTTTTGTTGTGTGGGTTGGGAGGGGGAAGGAGAGGAGCTGACATTGTGGTTGGTGTTAGTGAGTTTGTGGACAGCATCAATGACGTAATTATTGAGGAGAGTAACAGTTTCTAGTAGAGTATTATTTGGGAAAGGGGAGGGAGTGGAAGGGCAACCAGGATAGAGAATTTTAAGTGTGGTCCAGAATTTTCAAGGAATGGATTTAAAGCTGATTTGGGGAGAGTTGTAGTAGGATATTTTGCCTTTGTTAATTTGTTTTTTGGTAAGGTTCTTGAGTTCTTTGTAGCTTTGGAACAAGGATGGTGTTTTGGTCCAGGCTTTCCAGACACTCTCTTTTGTACATATGAGATCGGGTTTCCTTAGTCAGCCATGTACCATAATGGGCCTTAATTCTGATTCTCCTGGTTGGGGCAAGGGAGTTGAGAATATCTAGGAAAATGTGGTTAAATTGTATCACGGCTTCATTGAGAGGGTGCTACTGGAGGAAGCGCCTATCAATACTGGATAGTATAGAGTTGAATGAGCTGGCATTAAAGTTAGAGAGTTTATGGCAGTCTCTAAGAGTGTGATTTAGGTGCTTGGGGAAGAGTGTCTTTGGATGAAGGTGGGAGGATGATCACTTAAGGTATCGGGTAAGGTACAGGGGTTGTGATACAGGTTAAGGGAGTTTTTGAGGATCCAATCAAGAGTAGGTTTGGAAGAAGAGTTATTTTTGCATGCGGGTGGGGGATGTAACAGATTGGTGGAATCCATGTAGGTTGATACTGAATTTTGGAGAGTCAGCTGTTTGTTTAGACCAGTCAGTATTTACATACCCAAGGATGAGTGTTTCATAGGGTGTATTGTGGGACAGCCAAGACAGGATAAGTTCAAGGGTATGAATATTATTCCCTGGAGGAATATATGTAGAGGCAATGGCAAATTTCTTGTGAGAGTTTAGGTTGCAGTTTAGGATAATTAGTTCAGCTGGATGGAAGGTGGGAATAGAAATGGTTATACTGTAGGTGAAGATTGAGTTTGTCAGAGTAGATTATGGTAACACCACCCCCTTTTTGGGAATCTATCAGTGTGGTAAATATTGTAGCCAGGTGGTAGTATTTCAGTGTTAGCAATGTGGGGTTTTAGTCAGGTTTCAGATAGGGTTAGAATGTGAGGGGAGGTATGAGCAATCCAAGTGTGGAGTTCAGTGATTGTGTTCATAAGGCTTTGGATATTTAGAGAGTAGATAGATAGTTTTTGGAGAAGAGGTGAGATGACTGGGGTGAGGGGAGGGGGAGGTTGATAAGAGCAGGGTGTGAAGTTGGGAGGAGGAGTGGGAGGGCCAGGGTTGGGGTTAAAATCCCCAGAAAGAAGTATGTTACTAGTGTGTAAATTAAGTGGAATCTGCAGTTTGTAGAAGATGTAGGATTTAGATTTGGGTTTCCAGGTGAGAGGGTTGCAATGAAATAAGTTATTTAGGGGTGATAGTTGATTTAGAGAGGGGGGTTGTGATGGTAGAGTGCATATATGGTTATAACAAAGACTTGAAAAAATCAACATAAAATGCAACTAATTTTCTATGTTGTCTTTCCATTCTAAACTTGACTTTTAAATAAAATTAACACATCTGACTTCTATCTGTCCCAGTTTCTTCCTAATACAGCCTTTGTGTCCTCACTCAGGCAGTTCACTTAATATTCCCTTATTGAGGCTACCAAGTCCTAAACTTGAACTCTCTTCTTTGTGTCTTCCCTAGTAGTTATCACTGATCTGAAGAAGAGTTGCAGTTAGACAGTTTCAAATATCCCTTTTTCATTCACTTAATCTGTTTTATGATGTCTTGTCAAGGAACAATTCAGGTGAAGCTACAAATATAAACCAGCTGTACCTTAATCTAAAACATTTGTTTTCAGCAGGTGGCTATTCTCACCACTCCTTGACTTACATGAATCAGCTCTGCGCCTGCATGATGCGAGCACAAAAAAAGAAAAGTTTGATAAAGTTTAGTTGAAATAGCACTGGCAATTATTTTTACATTTAAAACATGGTGTTGAAATTCATCCACTTGTGAGAAATGTGTAACACTGATGAGAGATAACATCACCACTGGTGGAATATGTGACGTCCCTGCACTGGCCCAGTAATCAAGGATCCTCAGTCCTCACCACTAGCACCAGTGAGGGATGTACACATTGGAAGGATAAGTACACACAGTAAAGTACAATTTCCCTTAAAAGCACACAGAGTTCTCAGTCAGTCTGGGGCTGGTTTCTACCTTTTTCTCCAGATCCCCAATAAGACTTCCCACTGGCACAGCTGTAGAGTATAGATCTCAGCCTAGTGGTCAAGCCAAATCCTCCAGCACCCTCTCTGTCCAACCAGTGCTTTGTGTCCCTGCCCAAGTAGCTGACACACACACACACACACACACACACACACACACACACACACACACACACACACACACACACACACACACACACACACACACAGATTTGATTTATATGCAAACACACAGACACTCCTGGAGAAGGCTGGCCAGGTTTGCTAGCTATGTCCCCTTCTGCCCAGACTGTAAGGTAGCTATCACTGCCACCAAACACTACTTATCAGCTACTCTTAAGACCCTTACAAAGGGTGCCCAATCCTACTGTGTGTAATGCTGCTATTATCCAAATGGTAAGTGTCACCAAGAGCAAGGCTATTGGAGTGGCCTATATAGTGTCACCAAATACATATGCACATACTGTAAGAGCTTAAATATCTCTGAACAAACCAGCCACAATTAAAAGGTTTAAATATATTTAATAATAAAAGAACAAGAAAATACTCAAAAAGCACAGTAACTACAGAGTTCAGAATCACAGAAAATATTTTAAAACATTACAGTACACTTTCAAATGGCTACACAAAACATCTTAACTAATCTTTACTATATTCCTATCTCTCTCTCTATAAAGAAATAATGTGCCTAAATCTTGCTTACAGAGCAACATGCAGGCATAAGTCCTGAATGGATGTTTCTAGGTCCAAGACAAGATACAAAATGCCCAGTCTTTCTCTGAGAGAGTTCTTAAATTAATATTCGATATTACTGCTGGTTAGCTTGGATGACATCACTCTTTGTCACCTGACTTTAGTTCCCAGCCTCAGCAGATACTTAACACCTTTCTGTATCAAAAATACATATCTGTCAGAAGTGTGCAGCTGCTAGGAAGTAATAGAGCAATAAAAACACTTTTACATTTGAAATCTAGTAATTATTTCTGTTTCAAGACAATAGGAAAATACTTTACTTTTCAACTTATTTTCTTGAAGTTTTGCGTGTTAAATCTATATGTTCAAGCTTCAACTATTAAAACATACATTTGCACAATTATATAGTTTATATTAATTTCTGTTCTTTTCCAGTAGAGTACACTGTGGTTACATTCTTGAAGCTCAGTACATAACCTACAGTTCTCATACATTTGTAAGACAGGCATATAAATCATATTAATATTCACAAGTGACATATGATTATTTGCAAAATTCCAGATAGCTGGGCTGGCAGTGTTGCATTTCTATATCAATCATATTAATATTTTCAAGTGACATCATTATTTACAAAATTCCATATAGTTGGACTGGCAGTATTTCCTTGGTGTCACAGAATAATCTTAGCAATACTGATATCATAAATTAATCCGTTTAATATACTTGGCAGCATCCATAATCTTAACTAGACTTGTTTATCATTAAACATTTTTACTGATTCTTCTTCTTCTTTTGGCTGCTCCCGTTAGGGGTTGCCACAGCAGATCAACTGTTTCCATTTCTTCCTGTCATCTTCATCTTGCTCTGTCACACCAATCACCTGCATGTCCTCTCTCACCACATCCATAAACCTTATCTTAGGCCTTCCTCTTTTCCTGTTACCTGGCAGCTTCATCCTTGGCATCTTTTTCCCAATATACTCTGCATCCCTCCTCAGCACATGTCCAAACCAACATAATCTTGCCTCTCTGGCTTTGTCTCCAAACCTTCCAACCTGGGCTGGCCCTCTAATATACTTATTCCTAATCCTGTCCATCCTCGTCACACTCAGTGCAAATCTTAACATCTTTATCTCTACCACGTCAAGCTCTGAATCCTGCCTTTTTGTCAATGCCACTGTCTCCAGCCCATACAACATAGCTGATGTTCTTCGTGTTTCACTGTTGCAGCCATTACATTTGGGTAATGTGCTTGCAGGTTGCCCTCAGTCAGCCTGAATAACAAAGTCTTGGGTCCTGCTTCGGTTGCTGTCTCCTCTTCCATGATGTCAGGTCGTCAGGGGTATAAAGCATGCAGCTGATGCCATTTTATTCAGTCTTTCTTGCCGCACGGTGCCCGAAGCAGAAGCAGTTCGCAAGTGCCGGTCGGCCGACTCCTGAAATTTTCATATTCGAGTTTCAGGACCAAAGTCTTCAAACTAAAGCTAAGCACCCCGTTGTGGAAAGTTTTTCTTGCTCCTTACCAATGTCAGTAAACGTTAATAATTGCATTACTTGTGGGAAGCAAATACCTCATAAGGATTTTCATTTATACTGTATTCCTTGCCTAGGCCCTGATCACAATGTGCCTTGCTGTCAGTTTTGTGCTAGATTTAACCACCGCACTGTTAAGCGTCTGTATATTTTTGCTTCTAAATATTTTGGTTCAAGATTTAACTATCCTGAAATGTCCTCGGTTAGCAATCCGACTACCGGAGTTCACAAAAAAACACAAGGAAAAAGACAGAGACAGGCCGTCGAGGTCCAAAACCGACGAAACTTCTCCTAAGCCAGTCACTGGTTCACCAGTACTCAGTGAGGCACTTTTGCAGCCCCTGATACCTGCTACTTTTGAGTCACAGGCCTCTACTGAGACCCATTCGTAGTCTGGTATGCCATGAGATTCTGAGTATTGAACCTGCGGATGTCTCTCCCTTGGATGAGTCCAGAGCCACTGAGCAGGCACCAGCTTCTGAGGGTGTTTTCAGGCCTCAACATTTTTATATTAAACCGACGCCAGCAACAAAAACAAGGTCAAAAACAACTTCTATGTCTAAAAAACTGGCGCGTGAGCCACGTGCTCAGGCCCCTATTCCTAAAAAAAGATGATCAAAATGGCTGAGGATTTAATTACCTTGATCAGGGGTTCCCAACACCCTCCCCTGCTAAAGGCCTAGGCTAGGCACTGATTATGAATCTTCAGATCAGATTTCCATTTCCTCTGATTCCTCTTCTGATCAGGAATTTTCTATTCCTTCTGTTCCACCCTATGAGGATTCTGATGCAGAGGAATCCATGCCATGTGCATCTCCTCCTGTGGATTATTCTTTTGGAGAGACTTTGCATACTTTAAGGAAACATTTTCGCTGGGAGAGTCAGGACTTCTCTGAATCAAAAAAGAGGCTTAGGGATTTCCCCCTTCTTCCTCAGCATAGGCCTTTGGCAATACCTCCTGTATTAGACATTGTTGATGATGTATTCTCGGAATCAAGCATGGCTCCGGATTCCCTACCTCTAGCTCCTAGTAAGCCAGACAGATATTACAGGGTTCCTGACTCCCACATATTTCTTTTCAAAAATCCTGCTGCTGATCCTGAGACTATTTCTCAAGGTCCCAAGGGTGTTGAGGCTTCTACAGTCAAAAATCCTACCCCTTCTGATAGAGATTCCAGGGCAGTGTATAGATGGGGCAAGAAGGTTTATACGTCTGCAACCTTGGCAATCAGGGCTTTAAACTGCCAGTTTCATATGCTTAAATATCAACAGCATGTTTTGGACTTACTGAAACAGAAAATGATGATGATTTCTGATTGTGTGGAAAATAAGAGTTACAGGATTTATTGCATTCAGCAGAACAGGTTGGAAAGCATACTTTGCAATGTGGTTTTGATTCCTTGGAGGCCTCTTGTAGGGCCGCCGTTACTGGATCTGCGATTAGAAGGCATGCCTGGCTCAAGGAGCAAAATCTGCCCGATCATGTTAAAGCTAAATTGTTGGATGCCCTTTTGCAGCATGGTACTCTGGTAATAAGGCAGAAGAGGTTTTAAAGAAAATGGAAGACAAAGCTAAATCTATGCAAACTGTAAAAGATTTCTTGCAAGTGCAGCCACCCAAGTTCAGTAGGCACTGGCCTACTAAAAATGTGTCCTTTCCTGTGTCCACCAGAGCCACTCAGGGCAAACCCATGTGCTCAAAAGGCTCCAGATATCAATCACAGGTTTCTTACAGGCCAAAGCAATGGGGTACCTCCACCTCCAAATCTGGAGGAAACAAAGCACAACCCTACAGTAAACAGTCTCAATGACATTTCTTCTACCATCTCCAAGCACTTATCTTTTGGCAACCCCCTTGGGGGGGGAAAACTAGCACTTCATGCTCAAAATTGGCAGTTAATTACCCAGAGCAAGTGGGTGTTAAACATAGTATCCCAGGGGTACAGATTTCATTTCCATCTGCCACAAAACCAGCGGGCAGAGGCCCAGAAAAAAGTATGTCCCTCATGGATATGGGGGCTATTCAGCCAGTACCAGAAAAGGAAAAAGGACAAGGTTTTTATTCAAGACTTTTCCTGGTACCCAGAAAAGATAATTCATGGCGTCCAATACTGGACTTATCGATTCTGAACACGTTCCTGAACATTCCAAAATTCAAAATGCTGACTTTACAACAGCTTCTGCCTATGCTAGGCAAGAATGCTTGGTTAGTAACTCTAGACTTAAAAGAGGCGTACCTGCATATCCCAATAAGGGAATACTGCAGAAGATACCTCCGCTTCACAGCAGGTTTTTTGCATTACCAATTCTCTGCACTGCCCTTTGGCTTATCTACTGCACCCAGGGTCTTTACAATGTGCCTGGCACCAGTAATTGCATTCTGCAGACAAAGAAATATTCAAATTTATCCTTATCTGGACGATTGTCTCACTCAAGCAGAGGACAAGGGTACTCCTGTTCAACATCTGGCATTTGTAAAAAGGCTTCTAGCATGCCTAGAGTGCACCATAAATGAAAAGAAATCACAACTGGGTACCCTCTCAAATAATTACATTCCTGGGTGCAAGCTTGAATACAACTGCCCAGATGGCTTACCTCACGCCAGACAAACAAAGGCAACTGACAACATATTTCAAACAAATGGCAGCAAAAACCCAGTTATCTGCAAGACAAATTCTGCAGGCTTTGGGGTTCATGGCATCCTGCATTCTACTAATTCCATATGCGAGACTGCATATGAGGAAACTTCAATGGTACCTAAAAAGTTTGAGACAACATTGTCACAGCCTGGAAGCAATGATTCCTCTCATTCACTGCCTACAACAGGAGTTTCTTTGGTGGGCAGAGACATGTCACAAAAACAAGGGACTGTCATTCACTCTACCCCCTGCCACCCAAACCCTAACTACAGACGCATCAGACTATGCTTGGGGGGACCCACCTAGCAGGGAGATGCATTCAGGGCAAATGGAGCCCAAACCAAATGCATCTGCCTATCAACCAGAAAGAAATGCTAGCTGTTCGGAATGTTCTGACAGCCTTCAAGGACTTACTTCATCCAGGACAACTACTGATAAAGATGGACAACACCACAGTTATGTGGTACATAAACAAACAGGGGGGTACACTTTCCTACCCCCTTTGCAGACTAGCCATGGCCTTGTGGAACACAGCACAAAGAATAGACACAACAAAGCCCAATTTTCCTCAGATTTTACAATACTTAACTGAGATGCTTGACAAGGGCCTATGTTTTTCTTCAATAAAAATCCATGCCTCTGCTGTCTCGGCTCATTACAACACAGAGCCTCCCCTCTTTTCTCATCCACTGCTTAAACAGTATCTTAGAGGTGCCAACAATTTAAGGCCTCCCAGGAGAGCAACAACTCCTGCACGGGACCTCAATTTTGTGCTGGAAAAACTCACCCTGCCTCCTTTTGAACCAGCAGCAACTGTGGATATAAAATTTCTATCTTAGAAAACAGCTTTTCTCTTGGCAGTCACTTCAGCAAGATGGGTTTCATAACTACAGGCTCTCATGGCAGTAGAGCCTTTCATTATATTTTACCCGGACAGGGTGGCCCTCAGGACCAGTCCTTCTTTTATGCCTAAGGTGGTATCCAGTGTGGCTCTTAACCAGACCATTCACCTGCCAACATTTTACCCAAATCCGCAGAACAAGGGGGAGCGGATTCTGCACTCATTTGATGTACACAGACAACTAATATTTTACTTAAACAGAACCAAATCCCTAAGAACGTCTGAGCAACTACAGGTAGCATTTGCTACAGGATCAGAGGGGAAGGCTATATCAAAGTAGACTATTTCTAAATGGATAAGCCACTGCAGTCGTTTCTGCTATTTGCTCCATGGTAAACCTGTGCCCAAGGGGATCATATCACATTCCACCAGAGCCGCCTCTACTTCAGCAGCTTTTCTCAGAGGGGTACCAACCAAAGACATTCTAGAAGCTGCTAATTTGAGCTCTGTTCATACCTTCACAAAGCATTGTCATTTACCTCTCTTCTCTAAATCCAGGGCAGGCTTTGCCACTGCAGTCTTGCAGGGCCTTATAGCCGCTCCTAATGCTGTTTAGTTCCATCCTCCCATCCATAGCTTTGGGATTCTACCCAAGTGTAATGACTGCAACAGTGAAACACAAAGAACATAGTACAGTTGTGTACACTTGCCATAAATGTAGATGTTCGAGTGTATTGACTGTTGCAGTCCAGGTTACCCACCCACCATCCCCCTTTCTATACGTTTTTTTTTTCCTTCACTGTACTCATAAGCCTTTGTGGTATACTTGCTTTTAGTTGAAGGTAATGTTTATGATGTTCATCATGCATACAGCTGCAGTCATAACAGATGGGTTCTCCTGCCGTCAGGCGGGTCCTCGGTCGGCCGAATTCCAAAGTCTAGGTCCGGCGTCGGTTGTCGTCGCTTCTTCCCTGACGTCATTGCGACAGGGGTATAAAGGAACCAGCCGACACCTCTTTCTTCAGTCTTTCTTGCCGCACAGTGCCCGAAGCAGAAGCAGTTCGCAAGTGCTGGTCGGCCAGCTCCTGAGATTACGAAAATTTGGAAACCGAAGTCTTCTTAAAAGCTAAGTACCCCGTTGGGGAAACTTTTCTTGCCTCAGACCGATGTCAGACAAAGTTAATAATTGTATTTCTTGTGGGAAGCAAATACCGCATAAGGATTTCCATTCCCTCTGTATACCTTGTTTAGGCCCAGACCATGACGTGTCGGTCTGTCGCTTTTGTGCTACATTCAACAAACGCACTATTAAGCGTCGGACGGAGTTCGCCCAGCATTATTTTGGGAAAGCATTTAACTATACTATGTCGTCGGATACTCCAACTCCGGTTTTGTCTAAAAAACGCAAAGACAAGGACCGACACACGAGGTCCGCGGCCTCTACCGACACCACGCCAGAGCCGACTACACGTGGTCCGGTTCTCAGCGAGGCGCCTATGCAGCCCCTGACTACCGACGACCTGTCTTTGACGGTGTCTCCTGTGCCCGAGGTCGCAGGCTCCTCTGCCCACACCCCGACTACAGATACCGAAGCCACTCTTGGCCTTGAAACTCAGAATGTGGACAGATCCACCTCCACTCAAGGTGTCTTCAGACCTTCCTCCTCTTTCTCCATCAAGGCTTTCACAAAGTCTAAAGCAACCATGCACTCTGAGACCAGCTACACAGGGCCCATCTTCAGGCCCCATGCCTAAGAAACAGAAGCTTAAAATGTCTGAGGATTTAATTACTCTTATCAGAGGTTCTCAGCCCCCTCCGGACAAAAGGCCTAGAGTGGAGGAAGATTCCTCCTCCTCTGATCAGGGCTGCATTATTTCAGAGCACTCTGATGATCAGGAACATTCTTACTCCCCTTTTGCAGACTCTGATGCGGAGGAGTCCATCCCTTCTGTATCCCCCCCTGAGGATTACTCATTTGGGGAAACTTTGCATACCTTAAGGGAACACTTCCACTGGGAAGGCCAGGATTATTCAGATTCCAAGAAAAGGCTCAGGGAATTTCTCTTGCTTCCTCAGCACAGGCCTCTGGCTATACCTCCTGTCTTGGACATCCTAGATGATGTTTACTCGGAGGCCTGCCTTAACCCGGACTCTCTATCTCCAGCTCCAGTTAAGCCTGACAGATACTACAGGGTCCCTGACTCGCACCAATTTCTATACAAAAGCCATGCTGCTGACCCAGAAACCATCTCACAGGGCCCCAAGGGAGTTAAGGCCTCCATTGCTAAAAATCCATTGCCTTCCGAGAGAGATTCCAGATCCTTAGAAAGGTGGGGAAAAAAGGTATATACCTCGGCTACCTTATCCATGAGGGCCTTAAACTGTAATTTTCATATGCTAAAATACCAACAGTTTTTGTTATCACAATTGAAAAGTAAAATGTCACAACCTGAACAACCAGACTTGAAGAAGTTGCAGGATTTGATGCATAGTGCAGAACAAGTGGGTAAGCATACCTTACAATGTGGTTTTGATGCTCTAGAGGCCTCATGTAGAGCTGCTGTTACAGGATCAGTCATAGGTAGGAATGCCTGGCTCAAGGAACAAGCCTTGCCTGATCATGTCAAAGCTAAATTACTAGACGCTCCTCTTCAAAAGGATGTACTATTTGGTGCTAATGCTGAGGAGGTAATAAGGAAAATGGAGGAAAAGGCTAAATCAATGCAAACTGTGAAAGAATTTCTACAGGTTCAACCCCCACATTTTAGTAGAAATTGGCCTTCGAAAAACTGGTCCTTTCCTGCCACAGACAGACCCCAAAGAGGCAGATACAGGCGCCCGAGGGGCAGAGGACAATCCCAAGGATCGTATAGAGGCAGACAATGGCAAGCTCCTACACAAAGAGGTGGTGAGGATAACTCGCAATCATTCAGAAAGCAAGCCCAATGACTTTCCCCTTTGCATGCCAAGCAAGACTGAAATGGCAGCCCCCTTAGGAGGAAAGCTGGCATTATTTTCAAAAAATTGGCATATTGTCACAAAGGACAAATGGATCCTGGACATTATAAATAGAGGCTACAAATTCCATTTTCACACCCTTCCAAAATTGAGAGGCATGCCAAACCTGCCACACAATCAAAGGGCAGAGGCACAAAGGCAAATTACAGATCTCATAAACATGAAAGCTATTCAAGAGGTACCTACGCACGAACAAGGTCAAGGTTTTAATTCCAGGCTATTTCTGGTGCCAAGGAAGAGAAAAGATTGGAGACCTATTTTGGATCTATCCATCCTAAACACATTTCTTACTCGTACCAAAATTCCAGATGCTCACTCTACAGCAACTTCTTCCCATGCTGGGCAAAGGAGTCTTGGCTGGTAACACTGGACCTCAAGGAGGCATACCTGCATGTCCCAATCAGACAAAATTGCAGAAGGTACCTCAGATTTCTTGCAGGTTCAACCCATTATCAATTCTCTGCATTGCCCTTTGGCTTATCTACTGCGCCCAGGGTATTCACGAAATGCCTGGCATCAGTAATTGCCTACTGCAGACTTCAAGGGATACAAATATATCCCTATTTGGACGACTGTCTGATCCAAGTGGACAGCAAGCACATTCTTCTGAAACATCTGGCTTATGTAATAATGTTATTGAACTCTCTGGGATACACAGTCAACAAAAAGAAATCAAGGCTAATACCCTCTTGGAAGATAATTTTCCTGGGTGCCAATTTGGACACAAACACCCAAATGGCCTACCTCATGCCAGAGAAGCAGGGGCAACTAATTCAATACTTCAGAACACTAGCAAATTGCACCAGGCTGACTGCAAGGAAAAACCTGCAGGCTCTGGGATTCATGTCATCTTGCATCTTACTAATCCCATGTGCAAAGCTGCATATGAGGAAACTACAATGGTACCTGAAAAACGTATGGTCTCAACACAGCCACAGTTTGGAAACAATAATACCACTAATTCCATGTCTGCAAAAGGAATTTCTGTGGTGGGCTCAAGCATGTCAAACAAACACAGGTCTACCATTCAGCAAGCCTCAAGCAATTCAAGTCATCACAACAGACGCCTCGGACTACGCCTGGAGGGTGCACATGACAGATCGGTGCATTCAAGGCAAATGGTCCCAAAAAGAAAAGCACCTTCACATCAATCAAAAAGAAATACTAGCAGTAATAAATGCTATTATAGCTTTCAAGGACCTTCTACAACCAGGTCAACTATTAATAAGAATGGACAACACCACAGTTATGTGGTACATAAACAAGCAGGGAGGAACACATTCTAACCCCCTATGCAGACTGGCCATGTCACTTTGGAACATGGCCGTGGACTTACAAATGGAACTACAAGCACAGTACTTGCCAGGCAAGGAAAACACGCTGGCAGACAACCTAAGCAGGAATATGACAGATCCACACGAATGGAAGTTGCATCCAAATGTTTTTACAGAAATAATCCAAGAATGGGGAAGGTCAGACATAGATCTCTTTGCCTCCCACAAAAATCATCAATTGACAAAATTCTGCTCAAGGATCTTTCATCCAAAGGCCTGGAGAGTGGACGCTCTCTCTTTCAGTTAACATCAATGACAGTTTATGCCTTCCCACCTCTTCCTCTGCTGCCCAAAGTTCTATTGAAGACCAGAGCAGACAGACCAAAGATGATCCTCATTGCTCCGTACTGGCCAAGGCAACACTGGTACCCACTCCTGAGGAGCCTGACGCATTCCCTACCATGGACCCTGCCTCTAATGCCTCTTCTTCTGACTCAGCACAGCTTCAAAACTCTCCAGTCAGCTAAAAACACTCAATATAGCCGCATGGAAGATTCCTTAGCATCACAGCAGTCCCTACTCTCCAAGGAGGTGCAGGATGTCATTTTGGAGGCCAGAAGGCCATCAACTAGAAAAGCTTACTCTGCAAAATGGAAACATTTTTGTGTCTGGAATGAGAAAAAGGGCCAGGACCCTGGAAAACTGAATTTACCTCAAATACTACAATATTTGGCTGAACTGCTAAACAGTGGACTTTCTTTCTCCTCCATCAAAATCCATGCCTCAGCAATTTCTGCAGAATACAACACTGATCCACCTTTATTCTCTCACCCTCTCTTAAGACAGTTCCTCAGAGGGGCTAAGAATTTAAGACCTCCAAGGACACAACCAATACCTGCTTGGGATCTTAATTTCATTCTGTAAAAACTGACCTTGCCTCCCTTTGAGCCAGCTGCCTCATCAGATTTGCAATATTTGTCCTGGAAAACAGCTTTCCTTCTGGCTATCACCTCAGCTCGTAGAGTTTCAGAACTACAGGCTCTCATGGCTGTCCAGCCTTTTATCATCTTCCATCAGGACAGAGTTTCCTTACGAACCAACCCGTCCTTTATGCCTAAAGTGGTATCCAGGGTAGCTTTGAATCAGGCCATACATTTACCTACCTTTTATCCTAATCCTCAAAACAAAGGGGAGAGATTACTACATTCCTTGGACATCCACAGACAACTGCGTTATTATTTGGACAGAACAAATCCTTTCAGAAAATCAGAACAGCTCTTTGTGGCCTATGCGGTAGGAGCTCAAGGAAAGCCAATTTCCAAACAGACAATCTCAAAATGGATAGCCCACTGCATACGCTTTTGCTATTCCTTTCATGGCAAAATTGTTCCTACAGGCATTAGAACTCATTCCACCAGGGCCACAGCCACCTCTGCAGCCTTCCTCAGAGGAGTTCCTACCAAGGATATTTTGGAAGTAGCCACTTGGAGTTCTGTGCATACCTTCTCCAAGCACTACAACCTACCATTAATACTCCAAATCTAGAGCAGGTTTTGCCACTGCAGTCTTGCAGGGCATTTTGGCTCGTAGTTCCACCTAGTGCCTACCACCCTTTTCTTAGCTTTGGGATTCTACCCATCTGTTACGACTGCAGCTGTATGCACGATGAACATAGTACAGTTTTGTACCTACCATAAATGTAGATGTTCGAGTGCTAATACAGCTGCAGTCCAGGTTTCCCTCCCTCCTTCCCCTCTTGGGACAGGCCTATAGGCTAGCACATCCTCATACAACCTGATTGGGGTATTCATTTATGATGTATTTGCTTGCAACTACTGTTTTTTGATTATATTGCACTGCATTATTACACAAATTTATGTATTGCCTTCCTTCTGGGGGCACCTGACATCTGGGGCAAGAAAAACTGAAGAAAATGGCGTTGGCTGGTTCCTTTATACCCCTGTCACAATGACGTCAGGGAAGAAGCGACAACAACCGACGCTGGACCTAGACTTTGGAATTCGGCCGACCGAGGACCTGCCTGACGGCAGGAGAACCCATCTGTTATGACTGCAGCCGTATTAGCACTCGAACATCTACATTTATGGTGGTACAAAACTGTACTTTTCTAAAAGTGCATTTATAGATATTTACAATTTATTTACATATATATTTTTGCTCCCCATTACATTACCTTGTGGAATTTGCTAGGCATGTGCCTATATAAATAAGGAGACTAGTTTTAAACATCCAGTTACAGGTAAAATTTTTAGTTTTAAAGGGAAGGCCACTTGTAGGACTAATAATGTAGTTTATCTCGCAGAGTGTAAGAACTGCCCCTGTTTCTATGTAGGGATGACAAACAACATGTTTAAAGTTAGAATCTTACAACATCTGGGAAGCATCAGAAATGGTGATGACAATAATGCCTTATTCAAACATGTTAGAAAACATCCCACACATAATTTTTTATTTAGAGTCATTACTAATGTTAAGTTGAGTAGGAGGGGGGGGATATAAAACTACACACAGCATTAGCTGAAACAAGGTGGATAATTGAACTTATGGCCAATAGATCACCTGGACTTAATGATGTTATACCTGTAAAACCCACCCTATTGAATAGGCGGGTTTTTCATTAATTTTCATTGGATGTAGTAGAGTTTAAAATGATGCCTGTTTAATTTTGTGATGTCTGATGAAGGGTGTAACCCGAAAGCGCTTACACTGTGTTTTAGTATTGTGCTTTAAGGACTGAGTTTTTATTAAATACTCTCTTGGTTTGCAGCAGTGTCCTGTTGCTTTTTCGTTGTGTTTGGACTTTTGTTTAAGGACACAGGACTATTGGCAGGCGTGAGGTATTTGTTTGGATTATCCTTCTTTTATGCCTAAGGTGGTATCCGGTGTGGCTCTTAACCAGACCATTCACCTGTCAACATTTTACCCAAATCCGCAGAACAAGGGTGAGTGGATTCTGCACTCATTTGATGTACACAGACAACTAAGATTTTACTTACACAGAACCAAATCCCTAAGAACGTCTGAGCAACTACAGGTAGCATTTGCTACAGGATCAGAGGGGAAGGTTATATCAAAGCAGACTATTTCTAAATGGATAAGCCACTGCATTCATTTCTGCTATTTGTACAATGGTAAACCTGTGCCCAAGGGGATCAGATCACATTCCATCAGGGCCGCCTCTACTTCAGCAGCTTTTCTCAGATGGGTACCAACCAAAGACATTCTAGAAGCTGCTACTTGGAGCTCTGTTCATACCTTCACAAAGCATTATCATTTACCTCTCTTCTCTAAATCCAGGGCAGGCTTTGCCACTGCAGTCCTGCAGGGCCTTATAGCCGCTCCTAATGCTATTTAGTTCCATCCTCCCATCCATAGCTTTGGGATTCTACCCAAGTGTAATGACTGCAGCAGTGAAACACAAAGAACATAGTACAGTTGTGTACACTTACCATAAATGTAGATGTTCGAGTGTATTCACTGTTGCAGTCCAGGTTACCCACCCACCATCCCCCTTTCTATACCTTTTTTTTTTTCCTTCACTGTACTCATAAGCCTTTGTGGTGTATTTGCTTTTAGTTGAAGGTAACGTTTATATTTCTAAAAGTGCATTTATATATATTTACAGTTTATTTACATATATATTTTTTTCTCCCCATTTGGGGGGCACCTGACATCTGGGTAAGAAAAACTGAATAAAATGACGGCTGCATGCTTTAATACCCCCTGACGGCCTGACTGCATGGAAGAGGAGACAGCAACTGACGCAGGACCCAAGACTTTGTTATTCAGGCCGACTGAGGGCAACCTGCCAGCAGATTACCCAAATGTAATGACTGCAACAGTGAATACACTCTAACATCTACATTTATGGTAAGTGTACACAACTGTACTGTCTCACTACCCTCTTGTAGACCTTCTCTTTCACTGTTACTGGTACTCGTCTGTCACAAATCATTCCTGACACTCTTCTAGAGCCATTCCATCCTGCCTATACTCTCTTCTTCACCTCTCTTCCACACTCGCCGTTACTGAACTGTTGATCCCAAGTATTTAAACTCATCCACCTTCGCCACCTCTACTCCCTGCATCCTCACCATTCCTCTATCCTCCCTCTCATTCACACACATATATTCTGTCTTAGTCCTGCTGACCTTCAACCTGTCCATCACCATTGCAAATAAGAAAGGGCTCAGAGCTGATCCTTGATGTAAGCCCACCTCCACCTTAAACGCATCCGTCACTCCCACTGCAGACCTCACCGCTGTCACACTACCCTCATGCATATCATGTACCACTCTTACATACTTCTCTGACACTCCCAACTTCCTCATACAATACCACAACTCCTCTCTAGGCACCCTGTCATATGCTTTCTCTAAATCCACAAAGACACAATGCAACTCCTTCTGACCTTCTCTGTACTTCTCCATCAACACTCTCAGAGCAAACATTGCATCTGTAGTGCTCTTTCCTGGTATGAAACCATACTGCTGATCACTAATCACATCCCTTCTTAACCTAGCTTCCACTACTCTTTCCCATAACTTCATGCTGTGACTGATCAATTTAATCCCTCTGTAGTTACTACAGTTCTGCACATCACCCTTATTCTTAAAAATCGGTACCAAAACACTTTTTCCTCAATTCCTCAGGCATCCTCTCACTTTCCAAGATTTCATTAAACAATCTAGTTAAAAACTCCACTGCCAGTCCACCTAAACACCTCCAAGCTTACACAGGTATGTCATCTGGACCAACAGCCTTTCCGTTCTTCATCCTCTTCATAGCTATCCTTACTTCCTCCTTGCTAATCCACTGCACTTCATGATTCACTATCAATATACAAATAGCGATTTTTGCTTTAAAACTGTTTTCCAACTTTAAGCATTCCCCCTATAAATATATTCAAGCAATAATAAAATTCCTTGCTCAGTAAGTCACTTCAAAGCCTGAGGACAATGCCAGGCTACATTAGTTGTAGTTCCAGACACCAGTAACTTTCTTATCACTAACCCGCCAGCCACTTTAGTCAGTTATGCATCTCTCACTGGATGTCCTTAGCGCTGCTGCAGCTTACTGTAGAGTAATAACTTCATTGTGATCGACATTAGGTTATTAGACACAGAATCATAGGGTGTTATAGTAAAATATGCTTCTTACAATCTATGCATAACAAATACTGAAATAAGTTAACAGCTGTGCATTGTTAGACACAGTGCTATAAACAGACATAGCAAAATAATCTTTTATTAACTGCTTGTATTTATTTTTTAACATTGTAGTTACATCAGTACATATCCAGTAAGAAAAAGATGCAAAACTCAGATAGGAACAAATGTCCTACCACATTAATTTTCAAGATCTCGTACATGCTCTAGACTTTAAAGTCAACTTCTGCCATCCTTCTTATAAATGTTCATCAGTTGAAATATCCCAAAATAAGAAATTATTTAAATTATCTCTTAAAATGTATGGGCTGTTACTTGTCACTTTCAAAAATAGAAGCCCCTTTTCAAAGGTGTATACCATTCAGAGCTAGAGAGAAACTGTAGATAATTCTTGCAGTATTGACTTATGAGACAGAGAAGCATGGTAAAGAACCATGTTGGGTGTAAGTTAGCAGAAATACTGAATAAGTTCTGGTTCGCAGCATTTACAAAATAAATTAGTTAGATATCTGAATTAAGCAGACTTATTTGCAATGTTAAGACCATTCATGTAACACAATTCCAGCAAAAATTCCAAAAACTCCACATGTATTAAATATGGACAGCGCAGTGGTGCAAATTCTTGACTGGAGTGCCTTCTGTGAGGAGTTTGCATGTCCTCTCTGCATTTGTGTGGGTTTCCTCAAGGTGCTGCGGTTTCCTCCCACAATTCAAAGGCATGCATGTGAAGCGTTTCTGCCCGGGCCTCCGCTGAAAATTGGCTTTGTTCCAAGTTAGATTTTCCCAGTAAACAAATGTTAAATAAATAAATAAAATATTTAGGGAAGATGTAAATCATCACAGACAGAAATCCAAACAGCAACACTAATTTCCATAGACTTTAGTCGTATAACCTGATGGCACCTTGTGGAAGTAAAACCAATTAATATTAAGTCTGGTGACTTTATTTGTATTTGTTGAATGGAGAAAAGCAATGAACCCACATAGACCTTTTTTCACACTCAGCCTGGGAACACACTCTGGCTAAGTGACTTGTTCAGAGTCGCAACAGGTAAATGGAGACTGAGAGAATCAAACTCTGGTCTTCTGAAGGCAGCTTATTTATTACCTGCTCATAGCCTTATTCATCTGCACTAGCCACCAGACTTCCTCATTCTTTCTACTTTTACACAAACATATTACATTCAAATAAAAATTACTCTGAAATACAAACATGACACCAGGCTTAATTTAATTTATTGTTTTAAAAAATGTGAATTTGTTTTATTCATGCTTGCAGCTGAAGCCAGTAATGAGAAGAAATACAGCAGTTTGTAGTAGTCTGTGCATTTACATTTAAAGAAAAAATTGTGGCACTGCTGTTTGCCACTTGTTTGTAACAATTTTTTTTAGAGTGATGGACTGTATCCAGGTAGTAGAAGAGGGCATAATCTTCACATTGGAGAAAGGAAAACTGTAGACTTTTAAGTGAGTCTAAACTCAGGATTGGAAAAGTACAACAGTTTCTGAATAAATGATTCTGTGAGTTTGTCTACGTTATTTCAGCCACAAAACCTGCAGGGTGTTAAGAATTAAAATTAATAGGAAGCAAAATATTGTCTTTCCTCGTATACTGTTTTGCTAATGGAAAAAGCTGTTTATCATCCTTGCTCTTTTCCAAAAGAATCCGAGATTCAGAAAGAATCCCAAATGCTCGTGTACTGCATACTGCAGATAATTCAGTTTACATGATCACGTAAAAATCATGTAAAATGCGATTCAGAGACCACTTTAGCCTCAGTGAAAACTAAATTATCAGCTAATTTGCATGTCTCTGAATCACACTTAAATACCATCAGTGCTAAAAGCACTTTTCAGAGGTATTACTACTAGTAGCCCATGCATCATGTTGGAAAACCCACCCCTATTCACATGCACACTTTCATGCACAGACATTTCCTCACATTAACAAACCCCAGACTCGCAGACACACTCAACCCCCCCACCCACACATACATCTGTGATGTCAATCTCCTACCTAACCTCCCAACTCCAACCACCCAGGTAGGCAGGCAAGCACAGTTATCTAGTCCATGCATACCCTTGCTGATATGCGCACACACACACACAAACACACACCACCACCTGTTTGTTGATCTTTGCTTAACTTATGTGCAACATGGTCTCTCCCACTGACAGTAATGGAGGACCATAGCATTTTGTAATTACCATGGCCAGTCATACTATTTCTTCACAGCTAAGCAACTGACTGGTTAGACAGTGTAAATCACTTACCACTGGCATTTCTGAGGAAGAGCGTGTGGCTAATTAGCATTAGCCACTCCCCTGGTCTGCCTCATTATCTTACAGTATAGCCAGCAAGACGGCCCTTTGCTGTCTAATAATTATCTTTAGTATTTTATATATATATATATATATATATATATATATATATATATATATATATATATATATATATATATATATATATATATAAATATGCAAAATGTACAATGTTAGGTGTAAAAGGGAAGTGAGGAGAGGCAAGTGAAGCAAGGATAGAGGGAATGTATGACAAGGAAGTGTTAGAGAAAAGTAAGTTAAAGTGAATTATAGAAGAAGGTGCAAGTGAGGAGAAAGGAGGGTATGAATGAGTAATGGTTCAGGCAACATTTCTTGTTAGGAAGCATGTATAGTTACTTCCTGGTGTACATGACTTTTCAGGAGCATCCTGAATGCTGGGTAGGGTGGGGGTGAGTGAATGTTTGAGATTCAAATGCGGAGGACTGTGACTGAAAAGCAGTGGTCTATACTCTGTAGTTTGTTTCTTGAGGTAAGAAGTGAGGGGCTGTCCTAGGAGATGCATCTAGGGTCATAGCTTTTTTTTTCCTTTGTAAGTATATTAGCAAAAGTATGAGAAAGTATGCAAGTACTGGAATTTATATACAAAAGATGCGAGTAGGTGGATGCCTCTTTGTCAGCCAGTTAGCTATAAGAGCAGAGCAGCAGTGCTCCAATTTTAGGTGTAACTGAAGTGAACCTGCATGTTATTTAAGGTTGCTTGAAGGGATTTCAGATTTATGGCAGGAAGTTGAGACATAAGACGAGGGAGAACATATTCTAGGACATTTGTACCCCTTTTCCTATAGCTGCTTTACCCTGAGGGATGAGGAGGAGAGCATTTTGCATTCCTAGAAGAGCAGAGCATTTGTTTTCATGATGTTAAATGTGGAAGTCTAGGTTTTGGTCTAGACATACTCCTAGGTATTTGAATTGGGAGGTGATTTCTAAATATTCTTGAATATTATACATCATTGTGCATTGACTGGTGGTTAAGGCAGGTTTAGATTTTGTAACCAAGATCAAGACTTTTGTTGTGTGATTAAATTAGACAACTGGTTAACATGAAGAAAATGAAAAGGCAAGGACAAAAATTGCAAAACTCTAGTAATGACTGGAAACTAAATAGCTGAGTAGAAATTTAAAGCAGACTAAGTCTTGTAAAGGAACCTCCATAGTAACTGTTTGTTGGATTATTTACAGCAGTTAGATGCAGCAAGTTTGATACACAAGCATATTTTAGTCCATGTAATTGTGATATTGCAAGAAAATAGCACAGAGGTATACTGCCTTTTTTAAGAAACTGATAATACACTTGTATGTTTTATGACTTGTATACTTCAAAACTTCTATGATGTCTAATTGTTACAACACACAATGAACTGTGGAAATATGCATTAAGTATTTTACTTCAGCATTGAAAGACTAGCTGATTATTTGACAGTGTTAATACCTTTTCCAGGTTTATGACTGTGAGTTGGAGGATGTTCCAGAATTTTATGGTTTGACCGATTTCTGCAAAACATTCAAATTGGAGAGAGGAAGAACTGAAGATGATGAGGATGATCCATCAATCGTGGGAGAGTTTAAAGTAAGTAGTATTACTGTCTTGATGGCATATGTTGCAAATTTTAGACTGTCTGAAAGATATTAATTTTAATATATTATAGTACTGTCCCCGCAGTATTAGCAAATTTCCAGTCGGATGATTGATTTTGGCCATCATGTTAAGAAAGGTTTATTCTCGATCTGCTTACTGTTTTCCCACCATTAAGCTATGCTCATGAAGTTAAACATGTTGCATAACTTTATGATGCTACATCAGGTCTTTACATTTTATTTATTCTTCTTAGGTTTATAGGTGAACACTAGGCTGAGGACCGCAGGGGCCTTTTTAAACCTAGTCATGCATCCCAAATGTATTTCATAAGAGTAGGTGCCTTAAGATTATTGTAAAGGGTGTATATAGGCTAGGGTTTGGGTGCTGGTGCTCTCCGTGGCTTTAAACCATGCCTCAATAACTCCACAAATGACTGCATCCTCCAAAGTGAGGAGAGCTTGTAAGGAGAGGAGTTTTTTTTGTTTAGGCTCCTGACATTAAGCAGTTGGTTTTGCTATGTCAGAGGTTTTGCCAGCTTGGCATTGACTAAAAAAGGCACAATGAGGGAGAAAAATGTTATAGGCAATAATCAAAATTCTAGCGGGGGGGTCAAATGCAGACTGTCCCTGGCAGAGACATGTGGTCTGCCATATTTTCCAGCGAGGACTGTTGTGGGTCAGCAAGTTTAAAATCTCATGAAAAATGTACAAAACATTGTAAACAAAGCAAATCCAGATATATATATTAAAGAAACTGTCAAATAACGTGCAAGTGCTTTTGTCTCATAATTTAATGAATCTTCATCAGCGTTTTTGTACATTTTTCATGGGATTTTAAACTTGCTGACCCACAACAGTCCTCAATCCAGTTTGCTGTTTTTGGTTTGTTTTGTGGCCTTTTGATTTGGTCTGCCATATCTTCCAATGCTGACAAATACTGTACCCACATGGAGTGACACCAAAAACAAAGCCAGTTACTAAAATCAATTCTCATCTGTTCATATTGTCACATCGCCCTTGGAGTCGGTAGAATGCTGATCAGTGTTAGGCTCATACCGGCCTGCAGCAGACAGTCCAAGAGATCCACCATGTCTCTCCTAAAATAGTCCATGGAGGTACATCTCAGGTCGTTTAGACCCACATGATCTATAACATGAGTCATACTGGTACTTGCAATCGAATGCCCATAGTGCATGCATAATTTGGCAGATCCTGGCCCCTGATAGACAACTGACCATGACTCTCTCCTTAGGACATGTGTGTGTCCCACAATGGAGTCTCCTACAACCAAAATGTTGGGTTGTGTGGTGACATGCCTTATTGACTTAGAAGTTGAGACACTGTGGGCTGTGTCTGTGTGTGTCTTGTTTGTTGTTTTTCTTGAGTACTGTAGAGGTTGCTGAGGACACTTTCTTAAAGGTCAGTGTCTAGGAGGTCATTGTGGTCTTGATAGATTACACTTAGGGTCTGTGTGTCTCGTTCTTGCTGCGTGAGGTAGATGTAGTTTCCTGGAGAATTAGGTGGTTATCACTATACATGAGGCACTTGCTGCATTGTCTCAAGACACCCATATCTAACAATCTCTACGGAAAAGGCAGGGAAGTGCATGACCATTTCAGTGGGTCCTTGTGTGTCCTACAAGGTGATGATGATGAAGACGTTTATAGCTTTTTTGCTTGGTTGTTCTAGAAGTGTAGATCCTATCAAGACTGGGGGTGGGTGCTTCTTTGTGTGCAAACTAGCTGCCCTATGCACTGTCAAGTACTGAGGAATTTTCAGGGAAAATTTCAATTCTAGGTGTCTGTCTATGCAGGGCACTGCTAACCACCACTGTGCGATGAGCAGTACTATGCAAATGTAACTACTTTATACAGGCACAGAGAGCCTCAAAACAAACAGTCCAGCCTTCAGCCAATCAGCAGTACTCTTTAGGCTTTTACACAGTTGCTCCCAGCTGAGAAGGGTCTTGTTACCATCTCCTGCCACCAGTGAGCATAGCAAAGGCGACTTAATGTAAAAATACTATCTGGACCCCCAAGAAGCTGAACCTAGCCTAGTTACAACTAAGTGAATCAACAAACAGTAATAGCTGAAGCATTACAGTGGAGCAAGAAACACCACAAGTAAGACAAACATTATAATAGCACAAGTAATAACTTAAAGACTATAGTATTAAATACTCAAATCTGGATGGCTCTGGGTTCAGCACAAAAGTCAAATGCATTGGGAACATCAACTTTAAAATGCAGAATTCAAGTGCAAAACTCTATAACATGCACAAATATTATAACAACTGTAGTATAGATTTAGACAGAGTGTAAAACCATACTTAAAGATACCTGTCTAACAGGGAATGCAAATGGATTCAGCAGAAGATCTTTTCAGACAATGGTGTGGTAGCCAAGCAAGTGTAACGTTTTATGCTAAAATGAAAGAGTATATGGTTTAGTACTTGCTGCCACAGAACTGAGTTTTGTGTTTGTAAATTTGTAAAACACATGATCTTTGACAATGACATACTATGGTAATAAACCGTTAACCATAATCAGAAGTTGGAAGAGATGATGCTAGTCCCTGATGATTACCTGGCATGGTTGTCCAGTTTTGTCTGATCATTGGATAAGTTAGTGCTGTGCCACATATGCTGCCACCCTGAATACTGTTAGATGATGTGCGATAAGGCAGCAGTCTGGGGTTCAGGTAAAGGGGAGTGACTGACACTAGCTTACTTATATGGGGGGCAGGGGGGCTACTCCCCAACATATTATGTCCACCTGGTAGAGGTTGTCTTTAAAACCAAGGAAACAAATGGATCAAGACATGTTCTCTCAACTTTCAAGCATTGTGTAGCATAGTGGCTAGTTATGGATTCAAATGAAAAGAGGAAACAGTCATACAGTTGTCTCTGTCTGGTGATGCACACATGAGGCTGTAGGGGGAAGGGAGGCTAGGGAGTATTCAAAAAGTCTCCAGTCCATGCAGGATAACCTGCCATAATTCAAAACCCTTGTGCCCCTCTACCAACAGGATACTACGAAAGAGAGAGGAATGAATGGATCATTAAGCATAGGGAAAGGCGTAATGATTGAAAGATGGATGATAAATATCTAGAGAAAAATTTCCCATTTAAAAAGAAAACTGAAGTGTGAGCAACTGTCTAAAGACTTGTGACATAGTGGGTAGTTCCCCAGCATTTAGTAAGTGTACTCCCTCTATGACTTGGATGATTGCCGATAGCCATGATTGATGCCTCACTCCTCATCTACGTGTATCTTAATCTAGTTTTGTAAGAGCAGACAAGGTACACTCATGGAATTATAAGGGGAGGTAACTGACAAGTAATATAAAACATAGTTGTATAACTTACTGTAAAAAACATTCTAAAGTGCAGTTGTTAAACTGAAACGCAGAAGTCAAATAGTGAAAGTTTAGTAGATGTAGTGGGCAGACATCAGAAGGTAGATGATCATCAAATAAAATTATTCATTATGAATACAAAAGTTGACTTTATATCAGCATAAGTATTAACTTAATATTACCCAATCTGTCGAGTCTGTACTGATTGCTGATTTAGTCTCGTATCCCATTTACACTTTTGCTGTTATTTAGTTTTACACAAATAAGGACCCCGCATCTTGAGAATCTCTTTTTCTACTACTGGTCTAACTAAGCCTTAAATTTTTTTTTCCATGAGACTGTTGGAGGTGCCCAAGGTGTAGCTGGAGACATCTGGTATTGGGTCTTTTTGTTATCGTGCCCAAGGTGTAGCTGGAGACATCTGGTATTGGGTCTGTTTGTTATCGTGCCCAAGGTGTAGCTGGAGACATCTGGTATTGGGTCTGTTTGTTATCATGCCCAAGGTGTAGCTGGAGACATCTGGTATTGGGTCTGTTTGTTGTCATGCCCAAGATGTCGCTGGAGACATCTGGTATTGGGTCTGTTTGTTATCATGCCCAAGATGTAACTGGAGACATCTGGTATTGGGTCTGTTTGTTATCGTGCCCAAGATGTAGCTGGAGACATCTGGTATTGGGTCTGTTATCGTGCCCAAGGTATAGCTGGAGACATCTGGTATTGGGTCTGTTTGTTATCATGCCCAAGGTGTAGCTGGAGACATCTGGTATTGGGTCTGTTTGTTATCGTGCCCAAGGTGTAGCTGGAGACATCTGGTATTGGGTCTTTTTGTTATCGTGCCCAAGGTGTAGCTGGAGACATCTGGTATTGGGTCTTTTTGTTATCATGCCCAAGGTGTAGCTGGAGACATCTGGTATTGGGTTTGTTTGTTATCGTGCCCAAGGTGTAGCTGGAGACATCTGGTATTGGGTCTGTTTGTTATCATGCCCAAGATGTAGCTGGAGACATCTGGTATTGGGTCTGTTTGTTATCGTGCCCAAGATGTAGCTGGAGACATCTGGTATTGGGTCTGTTTGTTATCGTGCCCAAGATGTAGCTGGAGACATCTGGTATTGGGTCTGTTTGTTATCGTGCCCAAGATGTAGCTGGAGACATCTGGTATTGGGTCTGTTTGTTATCGTGCCCAAGATGTAGCTGGAGACATCTGGTATTGGGTCTGTTTGTTATCGTGCCCAAGATGTAGCTGGAGACATCTGGTATTGGGTCTGTTTGTTATCGTGCCCAAGATGTATCTGGAGACATCTGGTATTGGGTCTGTTTATCGTGCCCAGGTTGTAGCTGGAGACATCTGGTATTGGGTCTGTTTGTTATCAGGCTCAACATCTTTGCGATTTCCACTCCCAGTGGATGAGGGTATCCACTACATTGGCAGGATTTTAGAAGTTCTCAAAAGCCATGTGTATACTCTGATGAATAAAAGTAATAACTGTAGTGTAATTTTTATTCATGTTGCTGTATTACAAGTTAATTGATTGCCTTAATTTGTTATTCTTGCTTTATGTAATTGTTATATATGTTTTAATTGCACTTTTTTTTTTTTTTTTTTTTTACAAACACCTTAATAAACTTGACTTTGAACTTCACCATCTATACATGCCTTAGAGTTGCTTTCCCAAAAAGGTAATAGTCCTGGAGAAGCAGGGAGGGATAGAGATTTGCATGTAAAAGCGAATATGAAGTACATATGGTTGTGCAAGTAAACTTACCTTAACAGCAGATGTTTGAATGATCTCCACTGCAGTATCCTTCACTATACGGATTGTATCCTGGTAAGGATACAACAGCTGGCCAACTTTCAAGGCCTTCAGGGCACCTTCCTTGCAGCCACAGTCTACTAAAAGCCAAGCTGACTAAACGTCAGGTTTCAGTACTAAGCCCCTCACAGCTTTCATGCCAGAAAAGCAAGAGAGGGAAGCTAAACTTCTGATAGGACAATGCTTGGAATATACCAATAAAAAGTCCACACCTTGGCATAAAAACTTACAAAAAATAAGGAGGATCAAGGGAGGAAGTGGCCACTGCAGCGGTGATCTTTCAAACACCTACTGTTACGGTAAATTTACTTACACAACTGTACTGAATTCTTCATTTGATAACTGCTGCAGTAGCCTTGCTATATACTGGTGAGTTATCGTAGCTTATACTGACTCAAGGATAAGGGTCCAGTAACCCCTGGAGAATGGCCTTAGCAAATCCTGTCCCAGACTTGGAGTAGTCGTGTAGTTTATAGTATAGTACTTTGTAAAAGTATGCACAGAGGCCAAGTTGCAGCTTTTAAAAAAGGTCTACCATCCAACCCTTTCCAAACAGCCACAGATGAAGCCAAGACCCTGATAGTGTGAGCATTGTCCCTGCCTTGAAATGGTTTTGTTAGGGAATAGCAAAAGGTACTAGCATGAGACAGCCATTTTGGAATAGTCTGCTTTGATGCAGGTTGTCACAAGAAATGAACGACTGATCAGAAGTTCTGAAAGATTTTACTACTGTGAATCTACTAGAACTACAAGCTAAAACTAGACAACTTTGCTCTAGTGACAAAAAATTTGTCAAGGTCACCAAGACAAACAATACAGCAGGGGACTCCCTCTTTCCTAACTACATAGGCAAAATTTGGCACACCCTACCTACTGCTTTTACCTCAGCAGGCTCAAAGATTACATTTAAAAGACTCCTGAAAGAACACCCTAAAGCACACATGGATATGCACATGTTCCCCACCTGGCTGACCCCCCCCCCCTCCCATTACACTGGCCATCTGATTTGAGCTTGGTCATCAAAAGAATGCAACTTCTCTAGCTTCCTTCCAGTTCACCTCTAATTCTAACCCCTCTAGTCAGTACCTATATGTCACTGCTTGGGCACTCTGTTATCTGTCCACTACACTTTTCTCTTTACACCTCTACTCTTACTTTGTACTTAAGCTACTTACTCCTGCATTTCTTAATTAACCTGTTATCCAATTTACCATCTCTCTCTTCTGCTGATACTCAATACTATGTCTAATCTTTGCTCTCTTTGTTGCTATATTCCCTACTGTGGCTAACTTGTTCACAAGTCAACTGTATAAAGGGGTTCAGGCACCTAGCCAGCAAGACATTTCCCTGTGGTACATTTGACTGGGGACACATGGCTGAAGTGACATTTAGCTGCAGAGAAATATGACTGTTTGCAAATTCCCTGTTGGCAAAGAGAAGCACACACTGCCATGCTCACGGCTTTAATAACCAAATGGATGGAGGAAGAAGAAGTAATGAGTGTTGTGCTCAGTGTAGAGTACATACTTATGTAACTACAACATGTAAAAGTGTGCTACAGCATGGAGGAAATCCTGTAGGCTACTGTAGTCACGTTTATGCTCCAGTATGCGTTTTAGGTAATGTTCCCTAGACACTGTAAATGGGGTACTGGTCCACACACTCCAGTTATAAAGGCACTGCCCATTATGCACTGCATTTGTACTGCCACTGATATGCCCTCTGGCCAGCCTGCTGCTGATGCCAGCCATATTGCCTGCTGTGACCTCCACACCCATTAATTATGCCATCTCCAAGATCGCTCTACAGTGGGGAAAGAGCAATTTCCCAGATCCTCACTGTGCACAGTCTTGCACTGGTAGAAACAATCAAATGACTTTCAATAACTTCTGCCGGTGTTAAACACATTTTACCAATTATGAACATTTGAGTATATGAAGTGGTCTCCTTGAGACAATGTAAAAATTATCTCATGCTTTCTGATGATCAGTACTCAAGCAGCATAACAGTCTGTGAGAGATGTGCATATATAATGGCACTGGCGGCTAAAATCTCACATGCAGACAACTTAGATATCAGGATCATCAGCTGCACACCGCGCATCATGCACTGTACACCACATCCGATCATTGACCATCAGACTTCACATAATGCTTCATATGATGAGCTTCTAATTACTAACTTGCCTAAACCTCAAAGACCTCTAAACTGCAACACAAGCACAAAGCATCTTCAGCAATACTATCCATCTGCTAAGCCTGCCACTTTACATTGCATGAGGAGTCCTATAAACCAGGCATCTATTAAACTAAGCATTCTAGTTGTAGGTGACTCAAATGCAAGACCGTCAGCTGCACCTCTTACTGGGCTGTGCAAGGCAAAGTAATAGTTGTCTGTCTGGTGAAAGGATCTGTCGGGTCACATACACACTCAAGTCCTTGAACAGTGGATACCGGTGTGACTCTGTCGTAGTACATATGGGTGCCAATGACTTGAGGTGTACCTCCTTGGACTATATGAAGAGAGACATGATAGAGCTCTCAGACTGCATGTCCAAGGCAAGTGTGGGCCTAGTACTGCGCATCATTCTACCTTCCCCAAAGATGATCCTGCAGTATTAGCAAATATTGACGTCAATGATTGGCTTATTTTTTGGCGTCACTTGAAGGGGGTCCAATATTTGTCATCCTGGGAGGACTTGATCAACAGACCATGCTGCTTTACCAGGGATGGCCTGCACTTGTTTCCCTCTAGGATTTTGAATATCAGCAAAGACATTATCTGCTCCATAGTGCTTTTTTCATCATGCCAACCATATGTACTTACCAAATTAATGAAATAAGCAAAGGAAAATATAAAGTTGTTACTGATTAATGTTAGAAGCCTTAAGAAACTCCACCCCCTACAAGCCATCCTCACCCTGGAGGATGTAGATGTTTGTGTACTGACTGAGGCATGGTTTAAAATGGCAGAGAGTACTCCAGCTGTGCAGGGCTATAATGCCTTCCACGTTTTTACACTAGCCACTATGCAAAAGTAAAAAAAAAAGTATAGGTGTCTCAGTATTCATTTAAGAGACTCTCATCAAGGCTGGTTAAGCATCATAATGCACTAGAGCTTTTTAATGTACAAATCAACAACAGAAAAGTCCCTTACCACATAGTGGTTAGTTATAAAACTCCCTTTTTGGCCTACAAAGGCCACAGTGCCCATGTACAAGAGCTAGAGTTACTCCGTATTAAACAGGATATCGTTTTCATGGGTGATATAAATTATCCAGTTGTAGAAACTTATGCTACCACTAGTGCACAAGCACCAAGATTCCTGTTTTTTTTAATAGAAATGCCCTGGATGACTAGTCCTTAGGGGGAATAACCTCTTAGCTCATGTTCTTACTAATGTAAGGACATCTTGTACCATCCCTTGTGCATCTTAGTCACTTGTTAGGTCTGTCTCCTTTGAACTAAAATTGAATCCAGGCACCACTTCCAACCCAAGTACCTTTAAAAGTTTGGCTAAGCCATACTACATGCTCCTAAATGGATATACTGTCAAGCTTCAAATCTTCGTCAAACTGAGTTAACTGTACTGAATATGTGGAAGTTTATACCAGTAAAGTGTACCAGCATATAAACAGCTGCATAGATGCAGCTGTAGCTGGAAGAAACAAGCGAAGGGGTATACCACATGGAACTTTAATATCAACAAGCTTTACAGTGAAAGGAAGAGATTATTGGCAAGAAGTAAAAAGAGCAATACACGGAATGATAGTCCTCATCATTAAAAGTATACAAGCAACTTGAGTAGTTAATTAAATCTACCAAAGCTAAGTCTGAGGCAAAAATAGCTACCCCAGCATAGGACAATCACAAGGCCTTTATTTAGTTATTTTCATAATCTCAGGAGCACAGTGCTACAAATATGTTAAATTGCTTGTAAATGATGTTACCTATGCTAAAGCTGAAGATATAGCTAACCTATTGGCCAATACAGTTCAGCTCAAAATTTACCTATCTCCTTCAGCTATCTCCCATGAAATATCTGAAATCTACTCACCTCCAGCAATCACACAAGACCAAATTCTGAAAGTCCTATCAAAAGCAAAGAGCACAAATTACTCTGGTCTCTTCTGTGACATAGAGGGATAAAGCCCTGGCTATGCCCCAGGTGAACCAGATTTGATTAGTGGCTCAGGTGAATGGCCGAAGAGGCAGGAAGGAATAAGTGTGCCCATCCTGGCTTGGAGGATGCTCATTTATTACCCTCCTTAATGGAATGCATGACCGAAAGAGGGAGTTGCCTTCAGATGTACAGTGAATGTAAGTGAAGATAACTAGCATGGGGGGGAGTGGGTATGTCATATATAAAGATCCCCCCTGCATGGAAGCACAGACTACCAAGCCCCAAGGATGCCCTTAGGATTCACATCTTGCCTCAGCAATACCAAAGTAAGTCCAGGGAGTTTGAAGGATGTCTGGTTGACCCCATGTAGATGTGGGGCAGTTGAAGCTGAGCTGGTATGAGGAGGTCCAAATGGACCAAAAAAATACTGCATCAATGAGTCCTGACAGTATTCCAGAATGTATCTTGGATCACATGGCACATGATTTAGTCACATGCCTAATAACACTGTTCAGCCTTAACCTCTACACAGGTTTTGTACCAAGTAAATGGAGAACACTAATTATTCATGGGTTCATAGGTATGTACTAGGCTAATGACCACTAGGACCTTTTTAAGCCTAGCCATATATCCCAAATCTGACAAGTTCTGGTACCCTTGTTAAGTGTAAGCAGGTGCTTGGGAGTTGAAACATTTGCAAGCAAGGGCCTGCGAGATGAAACATTCAGAGGCTGTCCATGTCCATTAGAGACATCGGTGCCACACCAGGGATGACTTTCTGTTTCCCATCCAGTTGTCCAAGTGGCACATCAATTGGTTTAGGGAGGAACTCTGCTTCACATAGATGGGTATCCTGTTCCAGAGACAGAGTAATCTTTGATTTGCATACCTGTCTCTGCAGCAAGTTCTAATGGGTAATTCTGCTGCTGTTTCTTTTGTTGAGTATGCAGGAGATCCATCAAGGTGGAGTCTGACAATGTGTTGTATGCTAGGCAGTGATCTTCCCTCAACAGCGTGTAGGAGACAGATGGTACAAAGCATTTTCTGATCCATTGCTTATTTCACATCCACAAGTTAAATGGTATCAGAAATACTCAATTTAGGGATCTAAATTTCTTCTGCAACATTAAAAGAATGGTTTGGAGGATCAGGTATTATCTTGCAGAGGGTACCACTGCTATGAAACAGACTCTCCATCCACGTACAACAAAGTTCATCCCTGTCCATTTTCAAGTGCAGTTTAGATCTATGGATGGGAAATGTAAAAATTTATCCCAAGACTGCCCCCCTGTACTACTAGTGGACTGAGGCAGTTCTTAAATAGTTTATCAAATGCATAGGTCCCTTCATAGTATCTATGGTATGATCCCACTAACTCTTATTAGGGGTAATATAGAATTATTGATCATGAGATGGGATGCATAAGGCAAATCTATAACCAACGTGGATGGGTTATTCTGAGCAGAAAAAGGGAGATTCACTAGGTTTGAAATGACCTGCAAGGGCAGCTAGCCTAGTAGTGACCTAGAAACCTATGAACTGAGGTGTCGAGGAGGAAACCTCAGGAAAACAGTCCTGTAAGTAGGAGAGAGACAGGACCTCTATAACTTCTGTTGGAATTCCAACTTGTGAAGGAGATTCTTACCTAAATGAGAGATTCCTGACACTTTGAAAAAGACTCTGCAAAGATAGGCAAGTTGTTTAACTAAGGCAAAATGTGAATAGTTTGCACTCTGCAGAAGGCCTTCACAGGAGCCAAGCACTCTGGGAATCTTTTTGTCGCAGTAAGTAGACCAAAAGGTAATGCAGAAGACTGATAAGGTGATTCAGACAAAGAAAAAGGTAAGAAACATATGAAGTCTGGATATATAGGAATGGGATTATATGAATCTTTTAAATATAAAGTCACTAGAAAACTCAAATGGGGATAGAGTAACAAAATTGTGAAGAAACAACGTTTTGAACATGGGAACTATCACACACTGATTCAGAAAGGAAAGATCTAGAACTGGTCTCCAAGAATCTTCTTTCTTTGGCCACAGCAATAGTCTGTAATAAAAATCTTTCCATAACTGAGGAGGGGGACAGCTTCTATCACCCCCTCCAAGGAGGCATATGCTGAATGATAGAAGACAAACAGAGTCTTGTCTGGTGGTGTAGAAGAAGCCCTCCAAAAGGGAGCTAGAGACTCCCACTACCATCTGTAACTTTGACAGATTATTCAGAACCAATTTGTTTGAAACAGTC
Organism: Protopterus annectens; assembly: GCF_019279795.1. Taxonomy (NCBI): domain Eukaryota; kingdom Metazoa; phylum Chordata; order Ceratodontiformes; family Protopteridae; genus Protopterus; species Protopterus annectens. The sequence continues at coordinate 892,681,162 of NC_056748.1, forward strand.
TGCTGACAAAGAAAGAAAGGGAAGTTCAGACTTTCTGTAAGGATTAGGAAACTGCAAAGGAGGGAGAGAGGTTGGAAATCCTTCACATAGTCATTCAGGCTCATCAAACAGTCCATTGTTCTGGGAGGGGGTCCTGCTTAATTTTTGCAGCTTGCTGAGACTTTTAATTTTGCTTTTTAAAGAAGCTTGTGGGGGGACAATTGAATCCCTTGACACACTTGGAGAATAAGGGTGGAAAAATCTGATAAATCCCTTAAATCAGCTCTGTCATCACATGTTTTACTGATTTCTGTAGCAGAGGTTCTAAAAACTAGTTCTGTATCCAAGAGATAATTCAAAATCCCATGAGAGGATTTAAGAACAGTCAGGCAAACCTCCTTGTAACAGTTCCAGTGTCAGCAGCTGCCCTTAAAGTGGCATCAGCAGAATCATAAACACATTTTAAACATGGGTGAAAGTCGCTCAATACACACAAGACACTAAGTTGCATAAAGCAGATTTCTCCTCACAAGAGGAAATAGATGCCAAGATATTCCTTATGTTCTCATTAACAAACATAAACTTTAGCATATGAGCTTAAAAGCTGGGAATTCTAAAAACAAATTCTGCAGTAGAATAAACTTTTTCCCCAGATTTATCAAAAGCCTTTCCATCCTTGTCAGAAGGAGGGAAGTTAGTATTATGTTTAGCAGCAGATGGATTCAGTAAAGCAGCAGATGCTAGGTCAGATCTGTGATGATTATGTAAAAACTTAAAACATTGAGGTACGAGCATATCTATTTTCTTGGGGGCAGCAGGCTGGCTATCAGAAAATTACAGGCTTTGACAAAAACATCCTCCAAGGCAGACACAGCAAGAGGTGGAGTGGGAGTAGATCCTGGAAATTCCAGTTGTAACATATCATTCCTCCTGGTGGAATGAGCAATAATTTTCCCACTGAAGCAAGCAATTCATTATAGAAATAGTTCAAGAGAAAGGGAATCCTTCAAAATGACTGTCCAAAGCCACAGTCTTCTCAGAATCTTAATCAGAATTTTGTGGTGATGAGACAAAATCTGTGCTTTCACAGTCATGTTGAGGTTTACACTCTTAAATCACTTCATAAAATGAAGAACAGCTCTTTCTTTTACCAGAAATAACCGTGCAGAAAGGGTCAAGAGCCTGCACTTAACCCTGAGCTAAGCACAGTAAATTATTCCTGTCCAAGGTAAATGAGACAAAAGAAAAGCATATGTTTAAGTTTCTGAAGAAACATGCTCACTTTTTGTCAGCAAAAGAACCCCAATGGGATGGGCACAAATTTCTGGTTAAGCATAGTGACATTCCCTGCCCTTTTCCCAAGACCAAAAAGAGTGGCTCTCCCTTACCCACCAAGGGCACTCCAGAAGTTGCAGAGGATGTGACTAATCCCTTGATCCATGGTGGCTGTAAGGACTACACCAACGGGACCCAAAGAAAACGACGAGTGGTCCAGGGAACCAGCTTTGACCATACCAGAATCACCCACCAGCAGCTCGGGCATTTTATCAGCCTGCTGTGGTAGCAAATGCTACTTAACGATCTTTTACTTTTTTGGAACATAAAACAGGTTAGCAGTAAAAAGGTAACTTTTTCCACATTAAAATCCAACAAAAAATACTTTACTCACCACAGCCCCCAAAATTAAAACACCACCAGTCTCTCCACAGAAAAAAATAGTTTAAATTAGGTTTTATCAACTTTTTCCCTCAAAAGTAAAAAAAGCAATTTTATATTTTAAAAGTGAGCAAAAGTCACATGACACAATAAAATCACTTTTTCCTAGCTTAAATATTTAAGTTTCAAATAAAAAGAAAATTTTCTGTCAAAAAAGCAAAGTAGAAGTTTTTTTCCCCAAATGGAACTTACCCGCTCAGCAGTGTTAACTGACCATCGATCCTGGAAAGCCCACAAAGGAGTACTGTCTTCAGCCGAAGGAAAGTTCTGAAGGGCTTCTTGTCCAAACCTGACTTCAGATCAGCTTCAGCCACCCAAATGTTTGGGTATGTGAAAGGTGCAGTGAAGGTTTTGGGAGTTTCCCTGGTTGTTGTATCCTTAATAAAATACAACCCTTATAGTTGAGGCTAATGGAGCAATGATCAAATGAAAAATATCTAAATAGATTTCCAAGAAAGACCCGATGCATTCTGTCAGCAAAGTTCTCAAATGGCAAATATTTTGCTTTTTTATTAGAATGTCAGCAAATGACAGTGTAAAACTGCATTTAAAATGAATGAAGACTGCTATCCGGAATTTTTATGCTAAGATTGGAGGAATGCAAATAAAAATTAGTCAAGTGTTGAGAGGACCAAGTGGAGAAGAGTCCATTTAAGCAGTGTAGCAAAATTTGCAAAAATTTATGAGGAGCAGGATCAAGAACAAGGAATTGTTAGACTGAGGGGAATGTAAAAATATAGGCATGTTTAGTAAATACATGTTCATATTATGTCTTTCAGCTTTTCCCGGTTAGGGGTCGCCACAGCGGAACTCCGGTCTGCTAATGATTGGCAGCGAATTTTTACATGTGTTGAGTTGCCAGCCGGTACCCAACCTTCAAAGAAGGCACACACGCACGCACCTACCTGCATGTCTTTAAAGTTCACTCGACCATGGGGAGGACATCCAGACTCCGCACAGAAGGTGCTCCAGCTGAGAACTGAACCAGAGAACCTCTTGCATGTTCGTATTATGTAATATGTTTAATAAATAACTTGTGATTATTGTTCATGTAACAGCAAAGTGGGGGCCACTCAAGCCACAAAAGTAGCAGCACAAAAGAGCTAAAGCCAAAGTCCTGCAAGACATTGCAGAATAGAAGAAAGTACAGCTGGAATGTGTGGATTAAAAATTCCAACTGATATTAGATAGGTGTGACATGCAGCTAAATCCTTTTTGGTCAATTTCCATAAAAGGGTTGTAGCAGTAATAGGTAGTAAAGGAAATGTTTTACATCATAACTACTAGAGTATTCCACCAAGTATTATTACTTGGGAAACTGAAGAAACCTCTAATGAAAAAAAGATCCAGCTTGAATCTAGCTTCTACATCTGCAGATGGACTGTGTTCTCCATGGGGCAGTAATGGAGTGCATTATGGATAACTTGAGAGATTATATAGTCCACTGTAGCATGAAGTGGGGTGGGTTGTAATGAGTATTTTTCTTAGTTAATCTGCTGGTGTTTTTTGAAGTTAATGAGTGACTATTTAGGAGACTGATGTAGAGCAATTCTGCTTTTTGCTGATTGTAGCAGTACACCTGTTACCTTGGTAAAGCAGGTAATTGGCTACAGTAAGTACTTTCAGGCATGGCGCACTATGTATAGTCGAATTAACGTTTTTGATCTGCACAATGGAAAAGAAGTTACAGGAATCAAGACAAAGTCCATGGGATGTGCAATGCATATAATTAAAACCTTTTATTACTAACATACACTTTTATACTGCTATTCCCACACTTCTCATATGTTGAAAGTGAACATGCTTACCAGCCTTTCTGTTAAACCGTATACAAATGAATATTCATTACTCGTCAGGAAAGCAGTGCTTAAGACTGTCGTTTGGTTTTCATGCCACAATACTGAGTTTTCTGCATAATCTGTTTCTGTTTCAGTAGTTTCATCTCACATCTGTCACTACAGAATTGATTGTAATTTCAGTTATGACACATTCGTATGTGTAATTTCAGTTATGACATATTCGTATGTGTAATTTCAGTTATGACACATTCATATGTGTAATTTCCTTTGAGATGCTTGAGATCACGAATGGTAATAAGATCATATGTGTCCGACTTCCCTTTGTGTGTGTGTGTGTGTAGTACAAGTCATTTTTATTCTTGGGAGAAGACTGTCACAGTAAGAGATAAGGGGCTTCCATGGTCTGTAAATATTTCAACTTATTTTTTAGGGTTCTTTTAAAATCTATCCTCTACCTGATGACCCTGGAATGCCACCACCTCCTCGCCAGTTCAGAGAGTTACCAGACAGTGGACCTCAGGAATGCATAGTGCGCATCTATATTGTCAGAGGTATTGACCTGCAGCCAAAGGACAGTAATGGCCTGGTAAGATTGTAATATTTTATTTTTCAAATATATCAGCATTGTATTGTATCATATCTTTGCCAATAATATTCTTTTTAAGCATAGTATATTAGGTTTGATTGTATAACGTAAGTTGCATAATTTCCCCACAACAAAATATGGGTTGTTTATAAGTATACACTTCATTTTGTTGAGTGAAAGCATAATTGCAATATTTCAGGTGTGAGCTGAATTTTCAACTGTTGTATGTGTATAGGTGCAAAATCCAGCTAAAGATAATTGTGTTGCAAAAATGGATTCTTGTGTATTATCGCAACCTCATTTTGAAGAGGAGAAACGGCCGTTTGGAAAGCCATACTCCTGCCAAAAAGTATGCTGAAAGTTTCCAAGGAGGAGAATATAACACCCCTTACTACTACTGTGTAGCTTCCTACCTTTCTGGCCAATAAAAATGTATACTTCCCTGTTTCTGTTGAGGGTAGTCGGGCGGACAGTGATGGGACCATGACTGCCGTAAGAGGCTATCTACTTTTAGTCGTTCATCCATGCTAGCTCTTTGAAGGAGCAAGTTTTTAATTTCATTACAACAGTCAGGCACACTTTCACATTATTAGACAGAGAACTGCAGGGTCATTTCCTAACATCACTGGTGAAATCTGTTCTCCTAAGCATGCCTGTCAAGCGTGCACAACCATGCATGACGTCTGGCTTCCCTATTGCATTGTCACTGTCTCACACATAAAAAGCTGCATTTGTTTCAGGGTCCAGTTTCATGTCCTTCATGACATTTGTGTTACTGCAAACATGTTTTAGCAGCGGCTAACTTTACAGTTCAAAAAGGTGTTTGGAGGCAATTTCCCTGTGCCGTTTTTGACTTTTCTCTGGAATTCTTTAAGAGAGCAGGTGAGAAAGCTCTCCTAACACTATTACACCATGGCAAAACTATGTGACGGTGTGATCATCCAGATATGAAATCAGTTTGTCGAACAATATTTTCCAAACACATTTTGAAATGCTTTGCATTTAACACACATACCAAGTCAGATATCTGCTACAGTTGGGAGGTTCGATGTCAAGTACTGACTGTGGAATGTGGTTGCGATAATAAGCAAGTACCCAAAAATGTGCTATGGAAACATTCATTCATCACATAAATATAAACAGTGAAAATAACATGGGTGTTGCACCATATCCCACTGGAATTTATTACAGTAGTATGTGGGTTTGAATTGAGGTAAAAGATGAATTTATTTATTGTCTAACTTGACTTTGTGTTTACTAAACAAAACCTTACCTTAGTTATTTTTGTCAAGGCTATAGCTTGTGAGGTGACTAGAGCCAATGCAGTTCGCAGGATGCTGCACTATGCATCTAGAATGTGGTAGTGTGTGAAAATGATGACTGTTAAATTTCCACCATAGTGTAAACCACGTTGATAAGTAAATTCAACACAACCAGCATGCAAGAGTTCTTTTTTATATGTTGCAGTTATTTATTGTGTGTGTGTGTGTGTGTGTGTGTGTGTGTGTGTGTGTGTGTGTGTGTGTGTGTGTGTGTGTGTGTGTGTGTGTGTTGGCATATGCATTTGTCCAAGTGCAACAGTTTGGATCAGTAGGATGTTGTGCAGATGAATAAAATGCCTCTCTGATCCAGTGACAGGGTAATTGCACAGTAATAAATAAATCTGAAATTTGCCACTTAAAAAAAGTTCTGCTACTGGTTTGCAGCTGTACATTAATTAACATGATTAAAAGGTACCATCTGGCACTTTTGTAATGGACAACAAAAAAGCTGCTTCATACAGTATGCTTCAGCCAGCATTTCAATGCATTTTTTGCCCTCCTGTCTGTACTACAGTAGCAATTCTAATGTCACTGAGGGTAATTCTGGTAGCACTGCTTGTGTACAAGTTTAGTTTAATGTAGTTTAGTAGCTGGAGAATGTTAAGTCAGTGGACCAACAACTACTCAGTAACAGGTTGGAAAGTCATTACTTTCTGCCTTGTGAAATTAATGGATACAAAAACTTATGTGTATAAAATAACGTTGCATTAGGTCTGTTATTATCACTGTCATTTTCTATATTTTATTGTTTCTGCAACAAAATAGTATTTATATGCTTTGCTGTTCATTGTCATAAAAGTATAGCCTGCATTCAATACATAAACATATCCACCTCAGTACTTCCTCTTTCTTCTCATTAACTGTATTAAAATACACAGATTTCTGTTTACCCACTATTGCTTTCCATTAATTCCACAAGGCAGAAAATAATGACTTGGTCATTCATCTTACAATGACAATCTTCCCTTTGTGAAAATCACCATAACCCATCTTGCTGACATCCAGTGTATACTCCCCTTACTATAAGATTACTTCAGCTTTCCTGGAGTCATTTCTGCCCTTTTTTCTTTAATTTGGCCCCTTCTTTCTCTTAATCTCCTTCCTACTTCTCTCCTTATTGAGCCTTCTCACCAGTTTTCCTGTACAATTATACAACTCTACCTCATGTTCCTGTCTTATCTCAAGCTGTAGTTATTTGTCATGGCTCAACCTGACACAAATTGTAGCTCTACTCCCTCATTCTAACCCTCACCATGCAAAGTGCAGTCCTACCCCAAATAGGTAGGAAAAGAGAACTCTTCTAAGGTGCTTATCAGAGAGTGCTCATCATACACTCCCCACGTTTTCCCAGAGCTCCAAACTGCTACACTATACCACCATGTATGTAAATATCCTACATCCTTTTCCCCACACCTCTAAGACGGCTCCTTCCAACATCTTTTCCCCCTTGACATGAAGTTGAGTCCTGTACCACGTATGCAGAATCCTTAACTGCTTATCAAATATTGGGCTACCTGCTCTTCCCTAAATCACCATCCACCATACCGGTCATCTTTCCACCCTGTATGCTCCGCTACCTAACTTTCTCTCAATTGCTGCATTCTCAGTCTGCCTCCTCTTTTACTATTTTATACTTTTCTTGTCTGCTGATTTTTGACAGTTTTTTTCTTTACTTCATTGTAACTGTGCAACAAATTGTTTTTTAATAAAGTTTTGGATTAATCCTATCTAGATCCTTGCATATCAAGCTTATTGGCCTTTTCTTAGACATCATCCAATTCTTCCCCCCAAAACTTTGTGTACCTGGATATTTTACATGCAATTCAGTTGGAGTGTTTAAATTGCAAAATGCTCAGGCTGTGTTTGTTGTGGTTCTACATTAAAATCGTGAAGAGGCATTACATCGAACGCCTGTTCACCAACACAATGACCAAACGCACTAAACCGCAAACGGTCAAAACAGCAATTTCTTTCCCTGCAAAGAAATCGCTAGTACCAAACACACACACTATTTAAAACATAACTAAGTGGGGACTTCACCCCCACCCACACCCCCTAACTAAATGTACCAACTCTGAGATCACACTACAGTGGGGTAAAGGGCAATGCTATGGCTCAGACCAAACAATTTTTTTCCCTGGGAAAAAAATGGCTGGCCTGAGCCTTTGCTATTTTCAGACTTTGGTCTTTATGTGTCACAGTAGATGCTTCGATGTAACGCCTCTTTGTGATTTTAATATAGACCTGTTCGTTTTATGTAGGAATGGCCACACAGAAATTTCCAAAGAGAATTAAAGAGCATTTATATGTTAAGCAAAGAAGTAAAAATAATACATTATTTAAACATACTGAAAAATGTACATATTATAAAAAAGTTCTGTTTTGTGGTTCTTGATTATGAACCATTAGATTTTTGAGGAGGTATTATAAAAAATAAATTGGAGAGCAAGGAGACTAGTTGATAGATTCATTTACAAGCCGGTAAAGCTCCAGGCTTAAATTAAGTTTAAATATAAAATGTTCATAATAGGAAGGAGATTCAGAAAAAAACTAAATGAGTATATTTATGTTTTAATTTATTGAATGTTTTATGTTGTGAGAGTCCTGTGATGTCATGTCATGTGTTTTAATGTAAATTACAGTGACTGAAAAACTACATTTGACAAAAGCACTTAATAAATTATTTTGGTTTTCCAGCTTCAGTGGAGTTTTTTTTTGTTTAATTTCTTTCCACAGATTAATTTCATTTCTTTGCACAGATAGCCACTTCCCCTCCTTTTCTTTCTCAACTCTCATGCTAACTGCCAAGTAAAATACACACCCACCTCCCCCTGTACCATATTTAACTTGCATAGCCTAAAAACTCTGTAGATTTCCACTTTCACCTGCCTGCAACAAAACCTTTCTCAATCCCTCTTCCTTTATTATTACTATCATAATTGTCTTGTATTAATTGAAAGGAAAAGGTGCTTGTGCTAAAATATTTGAGTTTAACCACATTTCCGAAAACGCAGCAGAGTTGAAGAATACCATGTGCGTTAAAATAAATGAAAGAAAGGACTGCTGTAGATACTGCTATGCCTGTGGTGATGTGGTATGATTATAAAGCATTTCCAGGGGGAAATAAGTGTACTTCAACCCCCATTTTCTTTTCATTTGAATGTGCTTGCTAAAATTCACAGCCTTACTGATATTGTCTATAAAACTACTGAAAATATTTGTAATCCTGCACCTTTTCATAAATAAGTTAATTAATTGCTTGCTTAATTTAATTAAAAAGCTTTACTTTGTGTAGTGCATGGCCTGAAACTAAACATTTTATTAATACTTGTATCATTTTTTTAAGATTAAGTAGTTTAATTTATATTTGCAGTTTGATTAACAAGGATTAAAAAACCCAGTCTACAAGATTTCTGTAGTTTGTGTTACTGTGACTGAGTTTGTGCATTTTTTTCTTTGAGATGGTTAACTCATGTGTTTTCTTAATCCAAGTGCAGATTTTCCAGCTGTTTAACCATAAATTGAGAAGCTGTAGCCTGACATGCAGTTCATAGGTGTTTACTAGGCTAACAACCACAAGGGCCTTTTTAAGCCTAGCTATGCATCCCAAATCTTTGACAAGTTCCGGTACCCTTGATCAGGGGCTTGATAGATGAAACATTTACAAGCAGGGACCTGGGCGATGAATCATTTACAGGTTGCCAGTGTCCATTAAAGACTTGGGTGCCAAGCCAGGGATGATTTCCTGTTACCCATCCAATTGTCCAAGTTACCCTTGAATTGGGTTAGGGTGGATCTCTACTTCACATGGATGGAGGCGCCTGTTCCAGAGATGGGATAGTCTATGGGATACATACCTGTCTCTCCAGCAGGTTCTATTTATATCACAGGCAAGGTTTAAGTCTTTAAAAAAGGTAATTCTGGTGCTGTTTGTTTTGTGGATATGCAGGAGGTGTATCAGAGTGGGGTATGACTTTGCCCTGTATGCCAGGCATAGATCTCCCCTGAACAGCCTATAGGAGACAGAATGTAGGGGTAGGACCTTGACGTGGTCTGCACAGGACATTTTACTTGTGCCCTGTATTCTTATAGTGAGGAACCTCTGTGGGCATTCCACCTGTTGGATATGCCTGGTTAGGTATATACCAAAGGGGGGCATTGTACTCAGTGATATGTCTGATGAATGTCGAATACAGTGAAACAATGACTTTTTTGGACCTAGATGCTATACCTTTGTTTATAAGTTGAGCAGCATGGAATGATTTCCTCACTACTGTAGACATGTGATGGTCAAAGGCTAGATTACTATCTATGTATATCCCTAACTCTGACTACTAGGTCAACCCCATGGGATGTGTTGTCAGTATGATAGTTACCAGGTGTGAATGACTTCCCAAAGGATACTGTTATGCATTTCTTGGCATTTATCCATGGCTCTGACACCAGTTGTTTGTCTGTGTCAGCCCTTCTTGGAGAACATTTGTGTCACTGTGGGATTCAGTGATCGCTCCTAATTTGCAATCATCTGCAGACTTTGTCAGCCAGAGACCATTGACATTGGCATTGACTTCAGAGAAGTAAATGACAAAGAGCAGCCCAAGGACCGATCCCTGAGGTACTCCAGTTGTGACTGTCTTCTTTGTAGAGGTGGACTCCCAAATTCTAACTGGATGACATACGGTTTGTAGCTGACCTCTTGAGTTTGCCAACAGTGCCTTAGTGGGTTATTGTGTCAAATACCTTGACCAGGTCCAAAGGAGGCAGTATGAACCATTTTGCCCTAATCCATTGCTTTGCTGACTTTCTCAAAGAAGTCCATCAGATTGAGTAGGCGTGATCTGCCCTTGAGTCCAGTATCTGGAAGTTTGCTATATCATTAATGAACGTTTCCCTGGTAATTCTTTCCATGGCTTTACATACAAGACTAGTGAGACTTATGGGTCTGTAGTTTCTGGGGTGTGTTGATGCTCCACCTTTGTGCAGAGGGATGATTGTTGCTGTTCTTAATTCATGAGGCACAAAGCCTGTTTGGAGGTTACAGTTAAGTAGCAATTCCAGAGGGCCTGATAGGTCATGTTTCATACTATTTAGAAGGCATCCTGGGCTGTTGTCTGGGCCCATTAATACAGTACCTTGGCCTTAGAGAGCATTACAGACCTCTTCCCTAGTGATAGCAGAGGGAGTTAAATTTGATGGTATTTCCTGAGGGAAGATTGGAGGGGGAGTAAAGTTGGAGCTGAATTTGTCAGCCAGTAGGTTTGCTATATCCTCTGACTTCTCTGATGTTCTTCGTGTTTCACTGTTGCAATCATCACATTTGGATTATCTTCTTGCAGTAGCCCTTAGTCGGCCTGATTAACAAAGTCTTGGGTTCTGCGTCGGTTGCTGTCTTATCTTCCGTGATGTCAGGTAGTCGGGTATAAAACATGCAGCCGATGCCATTACATCAGTCTTTCTTGCCGTACTGTGCCAGAAGCAGTTCGCAAGTGCCGGTCGGCCGACTCCTGAAATTTTCGTTTTCGAGTTTCAGAAAAGTCTTCAACTAAAGCTAAGTACCCCGTTGGGGAAACTTTTTCTTGCTCTAAACTGATGTCAGTAAAGTAAATAATTGTATTTCTTGTGGAAAGCAAATACCTCATAAAGATTTCCATTCATACTGTATTCCTTGCCTAGGCCCTGACCACGATGTACCTTGCTGTTGGTTTTGTGCCTTATTTAAACAATGAACTATTTGTCTGTATATTTACGCTTCTAAATATTTTGGTACTCTGTTCAATTATCCAGATATGTCTTTGGTAAGCCATCCAACTACCGCCATGCCGGAAAAATGCAAAGATAGACAGAGACTAGCCTAGGTCCAAAGCTGCCGATGACGCTTCTCCTAAGCCAGTCCCCAGTTCGCCGGTACTCTGAGGTGCATTCGCTGCCCCTGATACCTGCTACTTCAGATTCGCAGGCCTCTACTGAGAACCATTTGGAGTCCGGTATGCCACGAGATGCTTCAACTGTGGAACCTGTGGATGTCTCTAACTTGGATGGGTCCAGAGCCACTGTGCAGGCACCGGCTTCTGAGGGTGTATTCAGGCCTACTGACTTGCATATTAAACTGATGCCATCTTCTTCTTCAAGGCCTAAAACTCAAACCATGCCAGGCAAACCGATGCCCAGACTGCATGGTCAGGCCTCTATGCCTAAAAAACAAATGATAAAAATGGCTGAAGACCTTATTACTTTAATCAGGGGAAGCCGACTTTCCCCCTCTAAGAGACCAAGGACTGAGTTTGCTTATGATACTTCTGACCAGGATTCTGAAATTTCTGTTTCCTCTGATGACCAGGATTTACCCTTATCTACCTATGAGGATTCTGATGCTGAGGACTCTACCCCCCCCCCCCCCAAGAGGATTTCTCATTTGGTGAAACCTTGCATACTCTTAGGGAGCATTTTCATTGGGAAAGTCAGGATTACTCTGATTCTAAAAAGAGGCTTAGGGATTTCTTACTTCTGCCCCAGCACAGGCCTTTAGCTATCCCTCCTGTACTAGACATTGTTGATGATGCCTTTTCGGAATATAGCTTGGCCCCTGATTCTCTACCTCCTGCTCCCAGAAAACCTGATAGATATTACAGGGTTCCTGACTCTCATAAGTTCCTTTTTAAAAATCCTACTGCGGATTCTAAGACCATTTCACAGGGACCCAAGGGCATTAAGGCTACTACCAAAAATCCTACCCGCTCTGATTGAGACTCCAGGGTGCTGGATAGATGGGGTAAGAAGGTATACACTTCTGCAACCTTGGCCATAAGGGCCTTAAACTGCCAGTTTCATATGTTAAAGTATCAGCAGCATATTATTGGATTGCTTAAACAGAAAATTATGTTGATTCCTGGTTGTGCTGAAAATAAGGATTTACAGGATTTAATGCATTCTGCTGAACAGGTTGGAAAACCTACTTTGCAATGTGGTTTTGATTCACTAGAGGCATCTTGTAGGGCTGCTGTCACTGGGTCTGTACTTAAGAAGGCTTGCTTGGCTTAAGGAGCAATCCTTGCCAGATCATGTTAAAGCTAAATTACTGGATACTCCCTTAAATCAGGACCGCCTGTTTGGCAACAAAGCAGAAGAAGTTCTTAAAAAGATGGAGGAAAAAGCTAAATCTATGCAAACTGTTAAAGATTTCCTACAAGTACAACCTCCAAGATTTAGTTGGCATTGGCCCTCTAAGAATTGGACCTTTTTCTGCCTCTGCCAGGCCTTCAGTCCAAAGCCAGATCCAGCAGAACACCCAGGCTTCAGTCCCAGGGTACACACACGACTAAGCAGTGGGGGGCTCCTACATCCAAATCAGGGAGTAGTAAGACTCCCCCCCCCCCCTATGGTAAACTGTCTCAATGACTTAACTTTAAAACTTCCAAGCACTTCTCTGCTGACTGCTCCATTAGAGGGAAAGATTGCTCTGCAGGCAAAAAATTGGGAACTCATTACTCAGGACAAATGGGCTTTAAAGATAGTTTCCCAAGGATACAGGTTTCACTTCCACACGTTACCAACCCCAAATGGTTGGCCAGATCTACCCCCAAATCAGTGGGCAGAGGTTCAAAAGCAAGCCCTCTCTTTCTTAAGCATAAAGGCTATTCAAACTGTACCAGAAGAGGAAAAGGGACAAGGTTTCTACTCAAGACTTTTCCTGGTACCCAGAAAGACAACTCATGGCGTCCTATCATGGACCTGTCTACCTTAAACACCTTTTTGGTTATTCCAAAATTCTAGATGCTAACTCTTCATCCGTTGCTTCCTATGCTAGGCAAAGATGCCTGGTTGGCAACACTCAATTTAAAAGAAGCATACCTGCACATCCCAATCAGGGAATCTTGCAGGAGATACCTATGCTTCAAAGCAGGGTACATGCACTATCAGTTCTCTGCACTGCCCTTTAGCTTATCTACTGCGCCCAGGGTATTCACAAAGTGCCTAGCTCCAGGTATTGCATTTTGTAGGCAAAGAAATATTCAAATATACCCATACCTGGACGATTGTCTAATTCGGGCAGAAAGCCAGGACATACTTTTGAATTCATCTGGCATTTGTACAAAAGGTGCTAACTTGTCTGGGGTACACCGTAAACGAAAATAAATCACATCTTGCATCCTGTCAACAAATTATATTCATGGGAGCAAGCTTGAATATAACTTCCAAGATGGCTTTCCTCACACCAGAGAAACAAATTCATTTGACAACATACTTGACTAATGGCCACAAATACCCTGCTATCTGCAAGGCAAATACTGCAACCCTTGGGGTTTATGGCCTCCTGCATTCTTCTAATTCCATATGCAAGACTGCATATGAGGAAACTACAATGGTATCTGAAAAGCCTATGGTGTCAACATTCTCAGGATCTAGAAGCAATGATTCCTATCCATACCTTGCCTATGGTTAGAGTTCCTTTGGTGGGCAGAGGCCTGCCACCAAAACAAGGGACTACCATTCACTCTACCCCATGCCACCCAAACCCTAACAACAGATGCAGCAGACTATGCATGGGGGGCTTACCTGGCAGGGAAGTGCATTCAGGGCAAATGGAACCCAAGTCAAATGCACCTGCATATCAATCAAAAAGAAATGTTAGCTGTACAGAATGCTCTGACAGCCTTCAAGGACCACATTCTTCCAGGACAATTAATGGTGAAGATGGACAACATCACTGTTATGTGGTACATAAACAAGCAGGGGGGTACCCATTCTTACCCCATCTGCAGACTAGCCATGGCTCTGTGGAACAGAGCCTTGAGCTACCAAGTGCATCTACAGGCTCAATTCCTGCCAGGAAAACTGAATACACTGGCAGACTAAGCAGAAATCTTATGGACCCTCACAAATGGAAAATAGAACCAAAGACTTTCAACATGTTGGCAAACAAATGGGGGAGCCCAGATATAGACCTGTTTGCCTCCCCCCAGAACTACCAATTGGACAAATTTTGCACAAGGACTCCCCACAAACAAGCTTGGAAAGTGGATGCTCTATCCTTCAGCTGGAAAAATGTATCAGTTTATGCCTTTCCTCCTCTGCCTCTCCTCTCCAAAGTACTGCTAAAGATCAAACAGGACAAACCAAGGATGATATTGATTGCACCAGACTGGCAATGCCAACACTGGTGCCCCCTCTTGTGCAGTGTGTCACTGCTGGCTCCATGGCACCTGCCTCAGACCCCTACCCTGTTGTCACAGCAGGAGAACCAGATTCTGCACCCTCAGCTTCAAACCCTGAACCTGGCAGCCAGGCTAATTACCTAATCTCTCCATTACCATCCCTCAGTAAAGAAGTGCTGGATATAATTTTGGAGGCAAGGAGGCCTAGTACTAGAAAATCTTATGCTGAAAAATGGAAAAGATTCTGTGCCTGGAACCAATCTCGAGGGATGGGCACCCAACTTGCCTCATATTCTTCAATACTTAACTGAGATGCTTCACAAGGGCCTTTCTTTTTCCTCCATCAAAATTCACGCCGCAGCCATTTCAGCTCATTATAACACAGAACCCCCCATCTTCTCTCATCCACTGCTCAAGCAGTTCCTCATAGGGGCCAAAAACTTAAGACCACCCAGGAGAGCCCCAACTCCAGCCTGGGACCTTAACTTTGTATTGGAGAAACTCACTCTTCCTCCTTTCGAGCCAGCTGCTAGTGCAGATTTAAAATTCCTTTATTGGAAAAAGCCTTCCTTTTAGCAATCACTTCAGCAAGAAGGGTATCCGAATTACAGGCCATTATGGCAGTGGAGCCTTTCATCAGCTTTCATGCGGGCAGGATGTCCCTCGGAACAAATCCCTCCTTCATCCCCATGGTGGTATCCAGTGTGGCTCTTAATCAGCCCATTCATTTACCAACCTTCTTTCCTAATCCACAGAACAAAGGGGATGGATACTGGACTCCTTAGATGTGCTCAGACAACTTAGATTTTACTTGGGACAGGACTAAACCTGAAAGGAAGTCTGAACAACTGCTGGTGGCATCTGGCTGGTGGCATCTGCTGCTGGGGCAGAGGGGAAGGCTATTTCAAAGCTACCCATATCTAAATGGATAGGCCATTGCATTCATTTCTGCTATAAGCACCATGGAAAACCTATTCCACAGGGGATTAGACCCCATTCAACCAGGGCTGCATCTACCTCTACAGCCTTTCTCAGAGGTGTCCCTACCAGGGACAATCCTAGAAGCTGCTACCTGGAGATCTGTACATACTTTCACCAAGCATTACCATTTCCCAATTTTCTTTAAATCCAGAGCTGGCTTTGCCACTGCAGTCTTGCAGGGCATTATAGTTGGTCCTAATGCTATCTAAATTCCTCCTCCCATCCTTAGCTTTGGGAATCTACCCAAATGTGATGACTGCAACAGTGAAACATGCAGAACATAGTACAGTTGTGTACACTTACCATAAATGTCGATGTTAGAGTGTATTCACTGTTGCAGTCGTGGTTACCCTCCCTCCAGCCCCCTGACTTCTTTTGGTTGTACCTCTACTCTCCTTTACTATGCTTAAAAGCTTTTTAGTGCATTTGCTTTATTGTTGGAGGTATAACCTTGTATGTATGTATGTATGTATATATATATATATATATATATATATATATATATATATATATATATATATATATATATATATATATAAAATTGTATTGCTTCCCATTAGGGGGCACCTGACATCTGGGGCAAGAAAAACTGATGTAATGGCGTCAGCTGCATGTTTTATACCCCTGACTACCTGACGTCATGGAAAATGAGACAGCAACCGATGCAGGACCCAAGACTTTCTTAATCAGGCTGAGGGCTACTGCATGCAGATAACCCAAAGGTGATGGCTGCAACAGTGAATACACTCGAACATCTACATTTATGGTAAGTGTACACAATTGTACTTTTTTAATTTATCCAAGTCTTTTGGGTTTCTAATACCATGATGGGAATGGATCCCATTTCTAAGTCAAAATATGATTAAAGTTCATGAAATTAGTATTGATTCAGTCTTTGATGTTAGCCAGAAGTGCTGTTTGCAACACCTGCAATGTGCCTAGTAATGACTCCTCCTCCTGCAAATGGAGTTACATGTATCGGTAACTTATCTAAGTATGATTGTAAAGTTGTTTTTTTTTTAAAGACCCATTGCTCCTAGTGCTGGAACTGTTTGGGCATCTTTCTTCCACATTGCCCTTGTTTCTTCTTGCAAATTCTGGTATTTTATGACTTTGTGCCTGTACATAAGACACTGTAGTCACTACATGTAGCAATTTCAATGATCAATGCTACTTTTGTCTTCTTTTCATGGGCTACTATATCTGGTTTTCTCGCATCTATTTTTTGAACCATTGGTAGTGGGTGATCACAGGTGATATAAACTTCATCATTTTCTGTGATGATTTGTGTCTCATGTTTCCAGTGTTTTTCATCTACTTCAATATTGTTATGTTTGCACAATCCCCAGTGCAACATTCTTGCCAGATTTATTATGCCTTTCAGTATACAGTCCTCCTGCCATTAATATATCACAGCCAGCAATAAGATGTGCGACTGTTTCCAGTTCTGTTTTACAAAACCTAAATTTGTCTGTTTCTCCCCACATGTTCCAAGGACTTTGTAAACAAACTTGTACATAATTCACTGTCTTGGGCAGCCAATATGAACCTTCATTCTTTTGGTTTAAATTCACCTCTCCTTAACTATTCCTGTGTTTGATCCTGATCAACATGAGATTGTTTGAAGAGTTTTCTATACTTGCAACTATATTTATGCAATTTCCACATTTTTTGCCTTCTCGTCTGATCCTTCACCTTATATTCTTTTGTTTGTTGGCACATTCAAGTGCTGCCTGATTTTATCTACTTTTGGTTTGATTTCCATTCCACCTTGATGCTGGTATGCTTCTGCTAAAGTAAGCACGGAAGTCATCTTAGACTTATTCTCCTGTTTCAAAACTTTCACTACATTTGGGTCTTGTGATGTCAGCAGATATGTATACAGTCCCATGATTGCACATCTATAATCAATTTTGAGGAGGCCCATACCTCCTTCAGAACGAGGAATATATAATCTTAGGCATCTATATTATCCTGTACATTTGAACTTGCTATTCTTTCTTTTACTTCTAGCGGGTCTATATTATAACGTCGAAGGTACAGAATCTCTAGTACCTATTCATTGACACACAAATGTCGAATGTCCTCATCAGCGAACAGCCACATCATCGATTTCTTTCCAAGGGAAAGAAATTGGTTGGCCGTTGTAAATCTCCATTTTCCCCACTGTAGTGCTATCTTGGAGTTAGTATATTTAGTTAGGGGTGTGGGAGGCACAGTCCCCCACATTGGGTGGTGTGGGTGGCAAAGCCCCCCACTTCATAGTTTTTGTTAATTTGTGTCAAGTGTAGTTGGCCTACCAATTTCTTTCCCTTGGAAAGAAATCAGTGATGTGGCCGTTCACTGAAGAGGACTTTCGACATTTACGTGTCGATGAACAGGTACTCTAGCTGTACCTTCAACATTATAATATAGACCCCTTCTCTCCATTTAGCATCTGTATGTTCCACAGGATCTTCATAGATATTTCTCCAAAAGGTATCTATTTCTTATTTTATTTGGTGGTGTTTCAATTCCCTTTGCCTTGTTTCCCAATGCTCTATAAAACGTTTTTGGATTATCAGTAAATAGCTTATCTTGGACTTTTCCTTTATATGTATCTGCATATATTCTAAGTTGTTCTGCCTGTGCTGATATTTTTAGTTTATTAGTTGCGATAGTGCGTGGGCAGCCACGGTGGTGCAGCGGTTAGCATTGCCACCACACAGCAAGAGGCTCACCGGTTCGATTCTCGGCTGGGGTGCCTTCTGTGCTTAGTCTGCATGTCGCCCCTGTGGTCTCGTGGGTTTCCTCTGGGTGTTCCGATTTCCTTCCACATCCTAAAGACATGCTGTAGGTGGATTGGACACTCTAAATTGGCCCTAGGTGTGTGTGTGCATGTGTGTGCCTTCTGTGGAAGGTTGGGTGCCAGGCTGGCAACTCGACACCATAAAACTCCACTGCCAATCATGAGCAGACAGGTGATCTGCTGTGGCGACCCCTAACTGGGAAAAGCCGAAAGAAGAAGAAGTTGCAATAGTGCATGATAGCTCCTGATCTGTTTTGATACTGTACATTGCTTTTATCACCTATATCTTTCTGAGTATTTTTGCTGATCTATTCCCTCTTCTATACTCTTCAAACAGTGACACATTTAGTCTTAATTGCTTTATAGTTTTCTCTATTCGATACTTAAGTGATGGCATTCAAATTCTCCCCTTACTACACTGTGTTTTTGTAGTAAGACTTTGTTATTAATTTAGCTGCACAGTAATATATCCTTTTTACTTCTGTTATATCGCATGAATTTCTGTGGACAGTCCTAATTATTCTTTTCATTTGTTTTATCAAATTTTTAACTTTTTGGGTTTTATTGACTTTCTGTAGTCCATTTCTTTCATTAACCTTAATATGTCTGTCCATTTCTATTAAGTGAAGCAACTCTTCTCTTAGATCATTTTCTTCTAAACTGAGGACACATTCTTTGTTCTCAATTTCCTGTGGACATTCTGTAGAATGTTCCAGTGCATCTTCCTGTGCCATGTTCTCTTCACTTTTATCCTGTGTCATCCGTTGCTCTTTCCTATGGGAGCACTCTGGCCTATCACTCCACAACATTGATTGTGTCAGAGTTGCAACAATTTCCTGTTCCTTCTTACTGTGCATTTCCAATGGAACATTTGTACTGGTTCCCTATGAAGAGCTCCAAAGTATCTTTATATGGCAACTGATCAGATGTTCCCACTCGACTGGTTTCTCCTTAATTTGGGTATCCATTGGTCTATCCTGCTGTGATGATACATTTTCTACACTAAGTCCTTCACAGGTAATCCATAACCTCAGTTTCTATTTCTGTAACGTCTCCATTACTAATTTTCTCATTGTTTTTTATTTTTTGTATTGTAAAATTCTCCATGCCCGGATGCTTTTTACCTGTATTTCTCTTCAAATATCTTTGGTGCTGTTCTTTTTTGTATTAGTTTGCTTTCTCCTTTGCATAAATATTGCACTATATTAAACAAACGTTTTTCCCATGTCCATATTTCTTCATATTTCTCCTGTTTTTTCCTTACTTAGGGAACTCATCATTTCATTATGCTGTCATGTAACGTGTTAGACTTTCTGCACCAAATCCTTCACTTCTCAAGTATTCATAACTTCATCTTCTATTTTTTTAACTTCTTTACTAATCTTCTGTTCTACATTCCCTCTTTGTGATCTTTATTTTATTGTGAATTTGTCCACATTTGGATGCCTTTGCTTGTATTTCTCTTTGAATATCTTTGGGGCTGCCTTTTTTGTGTTGATTAATTTAGCTTTCTCCTTTGTATAAATATTGCACCATATCAGATATCTCTATTTCCCATGTCCATATTTCTTTTTTATGCCCTTCAAAAGTCTCTAGATTTTGTTCTTTATATTTTTGCACTTCCTCGGATGCTTCTTTTTACAAGTGGCACAAGGTTTCTTGGTCTTATAATTTATAATTTTTTTTGTAACGGTTTTATTAATGAACACAAAGTTTTACTGTATGTAAAGCTTTGGACAGTTTTTCTTGTGGAAATGTTTTTCTTTCCTTTAATTTCCATCTCTCAATCTTTTTGTACATCTTCTGTTTGGAAATTCTGGGCTTTTTGCATAATAGTAACAATACATAATTTCTTTCTTATTCTCAATATTCCACTCGGTCATCTTTTTTGATCTGTCAGTTTTGTGATGTTTGTGGACCGTTTCTTCCTTATACACGGGGGGGGCATCCTTTCCCTGGGGCTGGCATAGCCCCATTGTAGGAATGTTTCAATGTCTTGAAGATTCTACACTGTTATTTTTACTGATCCTAGCACCAGTGTGCCTACCAGAATTGGACACTTTTTTTATCCTGGGTCTAGTGCACTCTGCTATCATTTTTTTTTATTTTCTAACCTGCTTCTCTCCATGATATATAAAATAGAGTCTATATATCAATGTCGCCTTGGTGAGATTTTGTGAAAAACAGTGTCCATATCTTGAAGGTACTCACCAAAACTTGAGGATGAATTCAGTTCCAGCAATACTGCTCTGCTTTGCTTGCTGACTTATCATAGCTCCATACTGGCATAGCATGGATAGCTCTATTTACAGTGAGCTCTTCACAGAAGTGTGTATTGCCTTTGAGGTTGCAGGTATGGCTAAAGAATGCGTTGTGGTTATCCTTGGCCTGGGAGGCCACATTTACCTCAAATTTGGCTTTGGTAGACTTTGTCATCTGAGTTGTTTGTTTAGTTTGATGAGAGTACTTTTATCCTGCTGGGTGCTGCACCTTCTAATTTTTTCCATGATTTTTCTTCCTTCTGTTATACAGCCTACTGATTTTGTGATTTCACCAGGGTGGCTTGTTTTTGAGTTAGTTCTGTAATTCTTCCTGGTGGGTACAGCTGCCTCTGTGCAGCTATTAACATGCTTGTATAGCATTTCTGTGAACAGTTCTGCATAGGCAGTAGTGTCCTCAGGGTTTCTGGGGACTTGAAATTTTGCCAGGTTATCACTTAATAGCAGGATGTTAGCCTTAGAGTAGTTCCTGAATATTCCATGGTTAGCTGGGAGTCCATGATTTATTTTCTGATTTATAGTATAGCTTATAAGAAACAAGCAAATATTATATGTAGTAACATGCGGTTGAATTATGGTATATTTGGAGACAAAATGAAATGTGTTATGCCTCAAAATTTCATTTCATTAATTTGTTTTTCAGTATGCTTGAAGACAGCAAAGTAAGAAAATGGTCAGTATAATACTTAGCAAATAGGATTACAAACACAATGTGCCATGCACATGCATTTTGAGCAACCAGTTTTCAATCTGGCAAAGCATAAGTGAAGTAAAGCACACTTTACATTGCATTGGGCTATTAGTAATTATCCAGTCAGTGGTTCATTTCCTAAAACTAATATTTCAGCATCAGTCTTAGAACCACAACATGATCAAGACTGGTTCATGTTATCTGTTCTTATATAATAAAGCCATAGGTCAGAATAAAGGTGAAAATATACTGACTAGACATTTGAAATAATGTAACTCCCTACGTACCTCAGTGGGACAGGAGAAACACCAGTCCAGAGAGCTTTCACTGTAGTGTGTGTTCCAGTTTGTCTAAATAATTACAGGACATCACTGCTCAAATCAGGAGGTACAGGTGCCCAAGGTTGGTAGCGTCTTAAATTCATTAGTACAACCAACCAAATTCAAATCTCCAAAGGAACTAATTGCAGTTCATTAAAACTTGGTTGAAAAAATTTTGTTTTTGGTCATCCCCTAGAAGACAGTAGTGTTGAGGTGCTAGGGATTTGATGGAGTAATATGCAGTTCAGCCCAAACTCTTATCTGCTGGGCCAGTAATTTTATCTGTTTATTAACTTACTTTAAAAAGTCATGAGTGCGATGTTTTTCTGACAAGTCACTTCCTGCAGAGTGTGAGTGTGAGTGTGAGTGTGAGTGTGAGTGTGAGTGTGAGTGTGAGTGTGAGTGTGAGTGTGAGTGTGAGTGTGTATATATATATATATATATCTATATGGGTCCATGTCAGATGGACGAAAACCCAATTTATCGACGACCACATCACCGAGACAATATTGCTGACAGAATGCATCCCCGACAATGGTGAGTAGTGCAGAATGGGATTTATTCCCATTCCCTCCCTGTAGTGCAATCTCGGATTTGGTATATTTAAGTAGGGGGGATGTGGGTGGTGAATGTATTCCATTCCGTAATACTTTAACTTACCGTTGTTAGGGATGCATGTTGTCAGCGTTGTCATCTCGGTGATGCGGTCGTCGATAAATTGGGTTTTCGTCCATCTGACATGGACCTATATATATATATATATATATATGTGTATATATGTATAATCTCGAGCCCATAAAGTAGAAAATCCAAATACCCAAAACTGTACAATCATGAAGCCCTAAGTCCTGAAACCGCGAAATTTAAACACCATTACAACACACACGCACACAACTAAATAAGCACACACCACCTACCCTTATGATATGCAGAGGGGCAAGCCCCCTCCACACCCCCCCCATTTAAATATTCTAACTCTAAGGTCACATTACATACACACAGACATAAAACACCACCACACAACTACATTCCTCTCGCACACACACATCACAGTAATAACACACACTACAGCCTCTACCCAATAACCTTAAACATAAACACTTACCTGAATCCATGAACACAGCGCAACACCAGGACGACTAATTCAAAGTCTCCCGCATTCAAGATTTTGAATTTCTTGCTTCTGTGGTTGCGATCTTCCATTCCTTCCACTTTATGAACTCGAGATACTAAAATTTGCAATTTCATTATTTTGAGCTTATAAAGTGTTCCTATATATATATATATATATATATATATATATATATATATATATATATATATATATATATATATATATATACCTCAACCCCTTTTTCCCATTTTGCACATGGGGGTGATGTGTCACTTCAACAGTGGCAGTTATCTCGAGCCAAGATTTACATCACCAGGTTGCTAGCCCTGCCTCGGTAGTTTATCTGTATCACTCACTCGCACATGCACTCACACCTATGGCAAGTTTAGAGTTTCCAATCCACCTACTGCATCTCTTTGGAATGTGAGAGGAAACCGAAGAGAGAGAGAAATTCTCATGGAATACATGGAACTTTGTATACATTTCTTTAGGGTTTCTGATTAAGCCTTTGTTCTTAACATCTTTTAGAAGTGATCACAAATTTCTGTGCATCTTAGCCTATGTGCTAAGAACTTCCTGGATTTATTTCCTATTATCCATGTCATCAGTGACTCTCTTGTCAAGAGAGATTTGTGCCTGGGTTCCTTTAGCCATACCAAGTTTTCTGCATAGTAGCTGCTCGTAGGTTGCTGAGTGTAAGGTGAAGCTGCAATGGCAAAGGAAAATACTCAAGACTCTTGCAGAAGACCACAGTGAAGTGAACAGGCTGGAAACAGCACAGCTAAATAAACAAGTATAGTTTAATTTCTAAGCACTTTCGCCTTCAGTAAAGACATCATCCGAGATAAAGTCAGAACACAGGAAGTAAATCTGTTTAAATCTACCTCTCAGAAGGTATTTAACCAATAAAAACCCTTACCAAGAACAAGTGTAGCAGCATTTAAAGTGACAGTGCATATGTACAAAGTACAAATACATATAAAACAGACATAAACATAAAACTTTTAATACTATGCTACTTAAGAGTGTAAAAATACACTTGAGATAACATATCATTTAGTCTGGGTTTATTAGTTGCATGTAACTGGATTTGCTAGTCAAATTCTTTCTGTTCTAATAACAGTTCACTATCTCCCCTCTGTCTGACATACAAATCCTGTCAATAATGAAAAAGAAAGCAATCTCCTAAAATATGGACAGTACATAGTGCGTTTAAGTGTATTTGTAGATTTGTATTTTATAATATCATAAACACATTCATAAATCCTTTCTCTAAGCTTGCTAATGGCTTTACCTATATAGAATGCAGAGCAAACTGAACATGTAGCAAGGTAAACAACCATCTTCATATTATAATCACATACCCTGGTACATGAGAGAGTCTTGTCACATCCATCAGCAGCTACATAGGGTCCATCTTGTTTACATTTACAGTATTTACAAATGCCACACTTTCATTTTCAAATGTAAAAATCTTGTAGTACTATTTTTTTCAAAAATATTCTTGGTTTTCACCTCTATTGTATGTAATTTTGGGTGCTAGACCTAAACCTTTGCGGTATTCAGTAGTAAAAATTGTACTCCCAAAATTCATTTAAAATACCTCTTAGTGCTGGTGTGGATAGTTGTATCTAATAATAATAGCACCACCCCTTTCATGATTGTTGGTGACAATCTTTTAACTCTGAAAATGCATCCATTTTATTAGAGTAACTAAGTAAAGGGGCAAATTTGCCTTGTCTGCCTTCTAATATTTCCATCTTAACAAATTCAACCAATTCGGTAGGATAATCTCTTTCACAGAACATGTCAAGCTTGTTTAGCTCCTCTCTAAGTAGTGTCAAGAGAAACTGTTTTTGATAGGCATACCATTTGGTCTTTGATTATATTCTTCTTTTGATAAGGGGGATGGGGAGCTATTATAGTGTAGAAAGGAGTTTGTCTCCTTTCTGAATATGTTTGCAACATACCTGCTACCTGGCTTAGTTATTGTCACATCAGGTAGGAATTGCTCGAACATGGAAACTTCATCATCCCACAAAATTAGGATGTCATCCAAAAATCTAAAGTAACGAAATATTTTATTGAAAAACCTGGAAGTGAAAACCTTGGTGTGCTCCCAATCAGCAAGAACTAAATGTGCATAAGTGGGAGCACATCTAGCACCCATCGTTACCCCTGTAATTTGATGGTAAAACTCAGTATCAAAATAAAATTATTTTTAGTATAATTTCAAGGAATACTTGAATAGCATACATCATTGGCATTCTTTGTTTTGTCCTCATATGAAAATGTAGTAAACCCTCATCATGTGGAATCATCGAGAACAAGTTAACCACATCTACAGTAATAAAACTAATATTTTCCTTGAATGGAACAGAATTTAACAAATGCCATGAGTCATGCAGAATATGATTTTCACTTTCCAGCAAAGCTTTACAGCTTGCATCAGCATACGTAGCTAGGGGCTCTGTTTTGGATTTAGCTGCTGACACAGTAGGTCTAAGTGGAGGATTATGTATACACTTGTGCACCTTTGGTATTCCAAAGATTGCTGAAATTACCAGCTTGTTAACTTTAACAAAATCCAAAACATCTCTTGACATAGCCCCCTGAAGAACAAGATCACTCAAATAAAAATCAGTTTTAGAGTAGGCTATGTTAATTTCATTATTTGATACCTGACGATATGTAGAGGTGTCATGTAATAAATCCAACATCGTACTTGCATAAAGGACGAAATCTGTTATGCCAGCCCTGTCAGCCTTATCCGGTTCCATAACATGGATCTCTTTGTTGCACTTAATCTGGACCAACAGTTGTCTTTCTTCAGACATTAAGTTGTCTTTTACTTTACTAGTATTTTTCAAGAAACATCTGAATTTGCCCTTACAAATGCTTTCCAACACAGGTAGAAACATGGTCTTCCTTTCCAAAACCAAGGAACTACTGGTGCGAAGGGAGGGTAGAGGAACCAAAAAACTATGCGAGGTTAAGCTGCATGACAAACAGTTTAATATGCAGTAACACGTGTACTGTCCTGCTTGAATACAGAAACAAACGTAAACCCTTTCTTAAAAAGCGAAACCTGTCTTATCCAGTTCAAGGTAATTATAATTAAACACTCTGAAGCCATCATTTGTAACAATTTTGCAACAACCATTGTCATTCTCTTAACAGTCGGTAAAAAAGTCCCAGTTAATTTTTCTTCTTGTTGTTCTTCCCTTTTCTGGTCTGTTTCGATTGCTTGGGAGAATTCAACTGCTGATTCCGAAAAGGGGGACTTTAGAGAGCAACTCTATTGGAGGGCTTTCTTTCATTATGTCCAGGCTCTCCAGTTCCAAAATTGTCAAGTACCTCAGTGTCATTTGTAATGAAAGGGCTAAGGTCTAGATTAAAAGCCTGTTCCTGTTGCCATTCATTATAAGAAGTAAGCACCTTGTTTTGATGGTACTGCTTAGGTTTGGGATAAGCATGATTTTCTTCATACTCTTGTTTATCGCAGAGTATTTTTTTTTCTGTTTCCGGATTTTATTCTTTTTTGCATTATTGACAACCTTATTAAAAATCTTGAAATATTCTTGTTTGTACACTGAAAAAGATGGATCGGCCTCAATATTATTGTGTAATTGCAGTACTTCATTTTCCAAAAACTGGATTTTACGCTCATTGTCTGTAATAAGCAATTTAACTTGGTTCCTGTACGGTCAAACAGATCAATAAGTTCACAGTGTAAATAGGAGTTAGGCAGTAAACCAACTGGAAACTTTCAAAATCTTACGCCTCTGGGTACTCTTATATTTAATACACTCATTTAAGTACATATTGTCTAGCTGTAAAATTCTCTACTTATTGAGATTTTTTTCAGACAATCTAATTTGTGAAATAAAAGTACCTTTACCCATAGGTTGTTGTATCATGAAATCCAGGTTGGAAAGCCAGGCTTTAAGGTCGAAGTGAGAGCTGTTATCAAAAGGGGTTAGTATGTACAGCTAAGTCTGTGCAGAGCAGCAAAAACGCTGTTGCCCGTAGGAGTAAGTAACAGATTTTCTTCCCCCACCTCTGGTGTTGGAATAAACTTGGATAACTGCTGAATTAACACTGTGAGATCTCCAGGTATAGATTCCATGATGAAGAAGCACTCCGCACAACTTTATAACACAAACAATCACAAAATTACAAAGAAGCCTGTAAAAAAGCCGTGTAAACAGCAGCAAAGTCCCAAAAATGCAGTCTAGTTGAGCTGCTAAAGCAGATGTCAAAACTCTTAGACCACCCACAAAGTAGCGGAAAGCAGAGTCAGGTGTAGCAACTTCCAAAAAATACTAGTAGCCACTCGTAGCCTGGTTGCCCAATGTAAGGTGAAACTCCAGTGGAAGAGGAAATATACCAGACTCCTTCAGCAAACTACAATTGAAATGAATGGACTGAAAACTGCACAGCTAAGTAAACAAGTATAGTTTAATTTGTAAGTGATTTTGCCTTTATTAAAGGCATCATCAGAGATAAAATCAGAACACAGGAAGCAAATATGTTTAAACCTACCTCTCAGTGGGTATTTAACCAAAAAAATAAAAACCCTTATCAAGAACAAGTGTAGCAGCATTTAAAGTGACTGCATATATATGAAGCACAACCAAGTTCAGAAGGTTTAGGATCTTTGCTTAGCTGATCTTTGCAGGTTCTCTGCTTTCCTAGTCTAAAGAAATATGTCCATTACTAGGAAGCAGATTTCATTGTTAAATTCCAAAGAAAAGACGTGTAACTGGACCATTTTTCTTTTAACTGCACTCGGATATTCAACGTAGCCAGCTAGCTGATTGTGACCTGCGCCACTGCCTTTGCATAGTTTATCGTAATTCTTTTATTTATTAGTTGGCTGTAAAACGAGACACCATTCAACATGGGACTGCACACAGAAAATGCAATGAATGAGACTAACTCCTTAATATGGGGGCTCTGAAAGGTCCTCTGCATGCATGTTGACAACTTGACAAAAAGTATGAGAGTGAATTTAATTTGGTGAACTTTAGACTGCAGTTTTGCAACATGTTGGGAATATCACCACAAAGACATTGTAGTGCTGTGTTTTGTTTTGAAGATGCACAGGTGTTCATAAAATAACTGAACGTACCATTTAGGTTTTTTTGCTACAACAATAATAGCAGAGAAGTGAACCTGCAGTAGTTTCTTTTGCTACTCATCTTTTCTTATCCTTATTCATTGTCCTCGGATTCCATCCTCACTGCTTAAATCATACTTGTTTGTATCCTGTGATCTTTTGGTTGGCAGCAGTTAGGATGGATTTGCACAGGTGGAAAGGTGCATTTTGGGATTGTTAAATATTTATAGGTTTATTTCTATGCATTTGATGCCTAACTAATGCTTATGTGTAGATGGCTGTTTGTGTATAGCTTTCTCCGTAAGTCTTCATAAGATAAGGGCTTCAGGATCTTCTGCTCAGGTGTTTTATATGAGGGTGTGATTCTGCTAATTGTCCTTAGACTACTAGATTAGGATTACATTTACAGGAAGAAAAAGTAGACCCAAAAGATGCACTTTATTTTGCATTCACTTTTGAGTCAGTGTGACCTGAAAGTTAATATATTTAGAAACAGCATATCCTTGTGTTAGAGGTGGTTTAGTCAGCAAATTTTTGTTTGTGTCCAATATATTAGTTGACAGTTTTCTTGAACATTTTATATTTTGTGTTCTGTAAAAAGTAGTAATCCTTAAATCGTGATGGACTATGGTATTGTACAGTTAGTCTGTGAGTTTGTGATTTCAAAAGTTATTTTTTTATCCATCCACAACTCCTTTTTCCCATTTTTGTACATGGGGTTGGGGTATCACTTCAGCAGTGACAATCATGTAGAGTCAAGGTTTACACTACCAGCTGGCTAGCCCTGCCATGGTCGTTCTTCCACACTACACGTGCAGACTCACACCTCTGGCCAATTTAGTGTGCCCAATCCACCTACTGCATGTCTATGGAATGTGCGAGGAAACTGGAGCACTGAGAAAACCCATGTGAACACAGGGAGGACATGCAGAGTCACACAAAAGGCATCCCAGCCAAGAATTGAACTGGGAAACCTCTTGCGGTGAGGCAACACCAGTATCAGCAGTGCATTTATGTTCTGTTAGAAGTCATCAGTTAAGCTACGATGAACTCTGGAGTTATACAGCTAGTTTGCGAACTTGTGATTAGAATGTTATTTTTGTGTGATCTGTAAAATATCATCAGCTATCAAGTTATGAAAGACTGTTATTGTATAGTTAGTCTGCGAGTCTGTGATTTGAATGCTATTTTTTTGTGATCTGTAAGAAGTCATCATCAAGTTATTATTGACTGTGGTATTGTATAGTTAATCTGAGAGTTTGTGGTTTCAGATGCAAAGCAACTGCAACGCATTTAATTGAATTGTGATTGTGCTGTTTGTAGTGGGCCAGGCTTTACATGTAGGTGACCTAAGCCATTTCTTCAGTTTTGTATTCCTTCACTGTAAGAGAGGGAGAGAAAGAAAGAGTTTATGTAATTAAGGGGATGTGGAGGCTATGACATTCTTTCCTCCCCAAAAACGCAAACAAAAAAATGGCCTGCAATGTTTTCCTATAAGTTTAATGAAACCACAGTTTTGATAGTTTAGTTAATGTGGGATTTGATGCTGACTATTATCAGTATACAGATGTGAGAAATATACAAGTAGGAGGGAGCAAAAACATTTTTGGGGGGTTTAGGCATTCTTTGTTTTGGATAGGAGTAGTGTTTCTAAGCTAATATTGTCATTTTACACAACATCAGTTTATTAACAAGGAATCATAAGGGAAGTAAACATAAGTGCACATACATTTAAATATTCAAGTAGCATAGTCCTCCATGGTTATTCAATTCTTTGGTAACAAATCCCATTTCCTGGATTTGTCACATGACTACTGTGTATTGTGTAACTATGAATACCGCAGGTGTCCATTAACAGAATGTGGTGGTATGTTTTGTTTTTATTTCCAACAGTGTGATCCTTATGTGAAGATAGTCCTGGGCAAGAAAGTAATTGAAGACCGAGATCACTATATCCCTAACACACTGAATCCAGAGTTTGGCAGGTAATCATTTTACATCAGTGTTACTGTATTTGCTCGAGTACATGTGGGGATTGTTGCACTTGAGACCATGTACCTAAGATGCCATATTAAAAGCACTAGCATTATCATTTATTGAACATTTATGTCTTGAATATTTGAGTTGTAGGTTAGGGCTGTGTACCCTGGCAATGGTTTTTGTTACAGAAAGTGAAAAATATAATCCTGGATCCAGAGTTAAAACTTCCTTTTTGTCTCAAAATGTGCAATAATGTAGCAAAAGAATGTGTAAAAAAATGTATTCCTTCAGGTTTGAGCTCTGTATACAGAATTTTGTTATATCTTCACAAGGAAACATTTCTCCTAAACACAACCGACAATTAGTCTGAGGCCTTTCTGAGACATGCGACTATGCATGATGCAAGGCAGGGAATTCTTCACTCGGTACCTTTTGATTGTACCCTTTATTTGAAATGAACTGCTATGTTGAACTTGTATGTATTTCTGTCATTGCTGCTTATGGGCATTGTATGCATGGCAGGATACCATCGCATTTCATGGTAAATTTTACATTTTAGTTACATTCTTAACATCACCACACCATATGTCTGACCTTCCTGTATGTTTCTCTGGATAGAGCATTACCACAGATAGTGCATAATATTTGCTAACAACAATTACTGTCTTTTTACTTTTTGTCTGAAGTGTTCTGTGATCCTCTAGGAACCAGCAGAAATAAGTTTAATGAGGTCTTTTTACCTCTTAATCATTATTTAGCTCATATAACTCATGATTTTGCAAGGTTTTAGATAATCCCCACCCTCCAGTAATCTAACGGAAAGAACTCTTAAAATGAAAATTGTTCTGTAAGTGTGACATCAGACCAAACATTAGGACATCTTTTTAGCTGTGCATTCATATCACTACTTCAGTATATATGGCCTTCTTTTAACATAACTAGAGTTTTGAGCGTTACAAAACAGACCCTTGTGGATAAAGATAAGGTTAAAGAAATCATGTTTAATGTACATAAAACAAAGACTGACATCACAGGATGAGACTATGGGTTATATGCAGATATGAAAGTGCATGGCAGAAATGGAAATTCCTGAAGAGTATAATTTAGTTATTGTAGGAAAATGAAGTAACCTGATGCAAAAGGAGTTTATTGTATTATATATATAGCACTGCTCAACATTCTTATAATATTTTCTTTTTATGTAATTATTGTGGAGCTTTTCTCCCTGGGCTTCCACTGAAAATGGGCTTATTCTAGGCCCATTGGACTTTCCCAGTTAACAAGTGCAACAAATAAGTAAATAAATAAATGTAGCCCTGCTACATGCTGTCATTTGTGTTTATAATTATCTGGCTTATTGACAGGAGTTCCAGTAACTGGGAGGTCTCCAGCCTAGTAATTAGAAGGTTGGTGATCATAAATCAGCAATATTTCATTTTTGTGTTATTGATAAAATATGGGGTGACAGATCGAATAAGTTGGGGTGGCACAGTATTTTGAATGATAAAGAAAAAAGTTGGATAGTAAGGCTAGGGGCTCTATTCTCCCCAGGTCTCAATGACCACCTCTAGCAGAAATAATATAGATTAAATAACATATAATGTTTGGATTATTAGGGACTTTTTCAGCTTTTGTTATTGTTGTACCTTTAAATGCCTGATTGATATGAATTGCTGTGGGTATATATAGATTGTGAATTTAGGTAGCAATCACTGATGAAGGCTAAGTTGCCAAAACTGGTTTGATTTGTCATTATTTAGAATAAACCGAGTTATCACTCTTGGTACTGGCCTCCTTTTTTGATTTTGTGTTTGCATTTTGGCCGTTTGCACCTGCCTTACGTGCAGAGTTTGTTTTGGTTTGGATTTATTCATTGTGAAGCCTATTCTTTCATGTGAATTATGTATGCCAATATACAAGTTAGCAGAGCATATTTCCTGCATGCTCTTGAGATCAAACTGTTCTTAGTAAATTGCTTACACGGATGCCTTTGGGGTGATGAGTGTTCTGGCCCCTGAGCCAGTGCCACGATCGACCCCTTCAGTTCCTCTCCCCATGGTGATTCATACCCATGTGCCCTTTATTACTTTTGAATATGTTTAATCTGTGATGTCACTTGAGAGTCCAACCTCCAGTGGTCATAATATTTAAGATTTTTTCATTTAAAATATTTAAATTTTAGTGGTAGGCAGTGGAGCAGATTACAGCAACGTAGTTCTCTTTTCACTATTGATTCTTTACACTGGTTGGCAGTGGTGAGTTTCAAACCCCTCATGTCTGCCACTGTCATTTCCTTTGCAAGCTGCATAGATAAAAACAGCTGTCTACTACAGGAAGACAGTGGTAAAGTTCATACTTGGTTAAAACAGAATGAGCTACCATACATGGAAATAAGCTGTTAAGATTTATTTAAGAAACTGAAAATACTGCTACGTGGGTAATGGAGAAATTTGGTGACTTGACCCTGGCATTTTAATGCAAAATTACTTTAAGTATGAAGAGTCGTGTAGGTAAGATTTTTAAGGAGGCATTAATAAAGGCATGAATATTAAAATATTATTTCAAGTGAGACCAAACAATAAACAAAACCACCAGCAAATAAATGACTTTGAGCAGGAAAAAGAAAGGTTAGAGTATAAAAATAATGACAAAGTTACTGCTTAGAGTCAAGCCAGGCTATCGATAACTCAAACATAGAAATAATGAATTAAGTCTCTTCAGACCTTCGACAAAATAATATAGCAATACAAATCTGTCAGACCCTTGTATTACTAGCCCCCCCAGATGATAAGGAAAAGTTCCAAACACAGGAATAAACGCCACAACAATTTATTAATGGTAATTTAGTTCCATTGGTCTTTCCTGTTTTTTTTTTTTTTTTCTTTTTTTTGCATTGTTGGCATTTGAAGTTTGAGTTTTTTGTTTGTTTGTTTTCAAGTTCAAAGTGAAAGTACAGTGGCAGTACTGGCATTGTATGTTGTATCAGAGTGGCACTTCTAAAAATTAACCACCTTTGCAGAACTATTTCCATAAGAAATGTCTGTTGTATCCTGTGCTTCCTTGTTGCATGAAACTCATTATAATACAATATGACTCTTCAGTTAGACCAAATATGATCAAATAAAGCCTTTTGCAGCAAAGATTTAATGAATAAACCGCACTAATCTATATTTGCCACTTGGTGGCAGCATTGCACAATGCTTTGTTTACTTCTGCTATCCTTTTAAAAGTGTTTTTGCTCAGATACTAATCTAGCCCTGGGCTCACCAAGTTTTTCAGTGTAAAAAAATCTATTCTTTTTTTTATCGTTTTATAACATTTTCCATGTTAATTCCTCTCTTGTGTGTGTCAACTTTTCGTTGTCAATAAAATAAAGTACCGTACCCAGCTTGCCATTTTTTATGATCTTTTTTTTTTTGCTTTTTGATATTTCTAATTTCTTACAGTTGGTTAAACCACATAAAAATTCTCACATGTACAAAGTGCCAACCAGTTAGATTTTCAGACTGATGAGCTGTAGGATCAAAGTTTAAATGTTTTAGTTTGTATTCACATAATTACAGATGGCACAATCTCCACACAGAAAGCGCTGTCTCGTTGTAGTCACACTGGTAGAGTTCAATACATTGTCGTTTGCAATTCTGCAGAAGGAAAACTATTTGCGTTGTGTATGTTCAGGTGAGAATCACAGTGTAGTTTGTTGCAAACTTTCTAAATGTTGTGCAATAAAAATATTTTGTTATAACATAACCTGTTGTGGAGCCCAAGAAGTGCCTTGCTCTGTCTTTTCCTCTCCCATTTAAACAGCTACCACAAGCTTCACAGGTCCTCCAAGAGGAAACATAAGTAGGAAAAAATGAATGACTAGGAAGGTAGCAAAAAATTTCTATATAAACCTTGCGATTCACACACAGACTACAGGCTTTTGGCACCAGGAAGGTGCAACTTAGCTTGCCGTCAGCCCTGTTCGTGCGACTAGGTTTCACAGTTCCTCTGGATGCACACAGTGTGACTACAGGCCTTTCTAATTATTGATGACCATTATAAGGGTTATTGCTGCTGCATCATTTGTAACAAGTGGGATTTACACCACCAATGAGTGTGCAGCCAGCTGGACTGATTTCTAGAGCTTTGGACTTCTCCTGCATGGACCTAGACCATGGCCGTTGATGTTAATAAGATGTAAGATGCAATGTCTGTCTTCACATTTTTATCTGCATTGAATGATTGGAATTCTGCCCAGTTGATTATTCAGGTGACTTCAGAGGTATGATAAGTACCCAGCTGGGAATTTATGTACTAATTTGTAGGGTTTTGTCACATGGATAAAAACTTTAAAGATCACATAGACCACCACGTTGAAGAGCATACAGACTTAATGAAATAATAAAAATGCACAAGGTGGGCAAGCGCTTTCGGATATCCCCTTCTTCAGGTCCATAAAACTCTAAGCAAGTAAAAGGTATATATAAAAAGTATTAACCAATCAGCATTAAAGCCTCCTCCCCTTTTAGGACAGGTTTCATAGGGAGCACACAGTTCAAGCCAGGTGATTTATCAGCCGTAAACTCTGCTATCCAACTAGATTTAGCACTCTCTGTCCTATTTACAATAATCCCCATCCCTTGCATTAGCATGAATTACCTGCAGAACCATGAAAGAGAAGACGTGGTCAGTATGCAAAACAATATGGTGTGCCAGGGCATTGTACTTGGATCCTAACCCAATATCTCTCAAATGCTGATCTTTCAATTGTTGGTTTGTTTTACCTATATAGAAAGAAGAGCATTGCCCACACCTAGCCAAATAACCAACAGTGGTGGTAGTACAATTTGCATAGATATGAGGTTGATAGACACGTTGGGTGATAGGATGGTTAAACCTATTCTCTGAAGTAATAAAAGGACAAGCCTTACAACGACAACAGGGAAACATCCCTATTCTAGCAGACTGGACAACATTGTTATATGTAACCCCCTTAAAGAGTTTCATCTTTAAGTTCAAACTGCGCTTTAAAAACAAATGGGTCTATCCCCTATACACTTCTTTAACTTGTCAGTCAATAAGATCTTCCAATTGTCATTAATTATGCAGCAAATAACATCCACTTGGTTAATACTTTTCCTTGGTTAATACTTTTGATATATAATTTTTACTTGTTGTTTACTCACTGAAGAAGGCTATTACAGCCTAAACCGATTTGGGGCAGGTAGTTGGGTTTATTACCCTCTATCTTGTTTTGTCATTTTTATTATTTAAATAAAATTGTGGATTTCCACCTTTGCTGCTGGCTTTACTAACGTTTGTATTAATTATTAAAATCTGCCAACTCATTACACTCCTAAAACATATGTTCCCTCTTTCTTCTCCATCATACTTCCAGCATTTGCTATCTTCCTGAGGAAAATTTCTTTGAAGTCTGCTTGGGGTATACAAACACTTCTAAGCAAAGATCCTAAGCCTTCTGGACTTGGCCGGACACTTGGCAGCCACACATCTGTATTCCCATTGTTTTCTTGTAAATTGCTTTTCCAGTTCCCTCCTTTTCTAACCTCCTCTGATTTATTCTTATAGTTATCATGCAATATTTTATATGCCCCACTAATTTTCCCTATTTTAACAGCTGCTTCTGTTCTAGATTCAACAAAAACTCTACCAGAGCATGTCTTTCACTTAAAATTGCCTTGTCCCTTTCTCTTTTGCCTGAACTCTTGAGATCAAGTCTTGGTCGGGAAATCAGTCTCTAGCCTTCAATCCAGAAGTCTACTTGGCCTATCCCACTCTGTTACCTTTCCTGCTTCAGTTGTTTGCTCCCAGTATCTTAGTTCCTGTGCCAGGTTTTTCCAGTAAATTCCAGCCCCCTCCTGCCTATTTTTTGTAGCACTACTTTGTCATCCCTATTGACAAAAGTTCCTTTTTCCATTCACATATTGGCTTAGTTACAGGCTTATCTTCATTAATTTTATATCCCTAAAAGACTTGAAACTTGTCTCGACATGTTCCACAACACTTAGATGTCTATTCTGAATTTATGTGGTACAAAATATCTGCAAATAAAGCCAACTTTTCTTGATTAGCATATCAATTATGTCCTTGTATTTCTAAGTCACTTATTTTCCTTGCCAGTGGCTCCAAATATAAAGCAAACAAATGGGAAAGGGGACTCCCATTGCCTGGTTCCTCTGTTCAAATGAGGCTTATCTAAGAGGAACTGTCCCACTTTAATTCTTTGTTCTGATCCTTCATGTGTCCTTCTAATTAACCTTATTATTGTATCAGGGTATGCAAATGCTTACAATGCCCTGGACATAAGATCCCAGCTTACTCTGTTAAATGTGTTCTCTGCATCAAGACTCACCAACAGCAGAGGTATTTTCTTACATTCTGGATCACCATTGTTCATTTAATGTTGTCAGATGTTTGACTCTCCTCCACAAAACCACACTAATCCTTGTCTGTCAGATTTGGCAACACATTTTACATTCTTTTAGCTAGTATATATAAACACTTTATACTTGTGGTTTAAAATTGAAATAGGTCTATATGTGACTATGTCTGAAGGGTCTTTGCCATCTTTAGGTAACACAGCCACCACAGCTTTCTTCCAAGATGTTTGTGCTTCCCCTTCTTTTAAAACACTGTTAAAAAAAATTCCAAATCTTTTTCACTTTCTTCTCTTCTAGTTTTCAAACTTCCACAGGACTATCATATGCTCCTGGAGACTTTCCTGAAGATTGATTATACATCACTGTTTTTAGCTCATTACCTCCTATCATAACTGTTAGCTGTTGAGCCTCATCTGACTTTAACCTTGGCATAAGTAAGTGTTCCATAAAATTTCCCTTTGTACTTTTTCACAATTTCCATTCTTCTCTGCTTTATACAAGTTTTCATAAAATTTCCAAAATATATCTAAAATCTCTGCAGGATGTCTTTTTTTTTTGTAGGTTCCCCAAGTTTGGTGACGACCCTTTCTACCTTCTGCTGCCCAAGTCATTGTGCTAAAAGTTCTTGTGCTCTGGAGTTGTCTAGCTACAGTCTTTCTAAACACATTATCCAGATACTCCCTTTTTTCTTTAGCCCTCTGCGTTTGCTCCTCCTCCTGTTCTGTGCGATTCTCCTGATTCTGCAATACTTTAACCTTTGTCAAACCTTCTAAGTAATTTCTGATGTTAAGTTGTCTATCTCACCTTCATTTTTGCTGGTTGGGTTCGGAGCTGATCCTCTGCTCCAACACGGCCATCTTCTAAGGCTCGAGAGCTACAAACTGGCTCGAGGCCTCCCCATATCCCATGATGCCTGGCGCTAGATACCCAGATCTCGTTTGCCGCTTCTGCTGCGAGGTTGCTCTACTGGCTCAGGTCGTATAAAACTTCTATATTGTCTTTTTTTCTGTCACAATTTAGTAAATATTTAGAGTAGAATTATTGTTTAGTTATTTCCCTTATATTGTATAAGTTTTTGTAGCTGAATCTTTGTCTTTTCTCTTCAGAAACTCGTTTTACTTAGAGAGTTTTCCCTCCCCCTTCTGCTTCCCCCTTTTTCCTCTAAGGTTTTCTGTTTAAGTTAGAGGATAACCTTATCTCTAGGTGTCCATTTGAGTTGGAGGATAACCTTTTTCTTCTCTATTTTATCACTGTTAGTTTGGCTATACTTATTACAGTTGTTGGTGTATATTGTCGGTTTTGGTTGCCATGCGTTCAGTCCAATAGTCCTGCAGAAGCGCAAAAATAAATTGATCCTTAGAGGTTTACTTAAACCTCAAGATTCACCGGCTAAGGCACAGCCTATGAAATTTTCCAGGGCACCTAAACTGTCGGCTCCCAGTTTGGAACCGTCATTGGATGAATCTGTACCTTCCATTTCAGCTCCGGCTGGAACCAATGTTCCTCCCTCCCAGTCGGCTCAGATGCCTTCTGAGAGTCAAAAAGGTCCAGATCTCCCTCTCTGGAGTCGATACGCTCGGCTCCGAGATCACGTCTGCTCCAATTGGAACGTAGTTATCGCTCATCCCACTCTTCACGGTCCTTAAGACTTTCGGACCATGACTTGGAAAGAGTGGTCAGCAGACTGCTAAAATCGCAGGCCCTGGCTAAAATGTTGTCCAGCCCCCCTCACCAGGGGTCGGCTCCATCCACGCCTGCAGATATTCCTCCTCTGACTCACCCTTTGAGCTCGGAGCCAGAGTTCGTGGGGGTTAGAGTCGTGGAACCGTTGGCTGAGATACCTGCTCCTTCGTCGGCTCCGATCACTTCCATGGTTCTGTCCTTGGAGGGATCTGGGCGCCGGGACTCCCTTGTCGGCTCTGAGGAGGCGAGTGGCATTGGACCCTTGTCCGACCCCACTCTCCCCCTCGGAGCCTCGGCTCAGGTGGGTTTGGCTCCCACATCGGCCTCGGAGCCTTCCCCCTTGGTGCGGAGGGAGATTCTGATTTCTTCTGAACTGGATCCCTCTCTCTGTTCCGATCGGGATGCCTTTGGGGTGATGAGTGTTCTGGCCCCTGAGCCAGTGCCACGATCGACCCCTTCAGTTCCTCTGCCTATGGTGTCTGCGTCAGCCTCTGCCTCTCTTCCAGACCCCAAGCGTGGGGATCCAGCGCCCCAGGACA
The DNA here is from genome assembly GCF_019279795.1 of Protopterus annectens. Classification (NCBI taxonomy): domain Eukaryota; kingdom Metazoa; phylum Chordata; order Ceratodontiformes; family Protopteridae; genus Protopterus; species Protopterus annectens. Next base: position 892,719,599 of record NC_056748.1, read on the forward strand.
CCCCCTCTGGGTGTATCTTCCTCTTCCGAGGCCTCCCCTGATCATTCAGAGGAGCCACCTTGTAAGAGGAAATGCAAGAGGAAGCATGTTGACTCCCCTGAGTCTGTCACATCAGATACCGACTTAGAGGATTTGGAAGGGTCCTTGAGGTCCCCCTCTGAAGATATCTCCTTCTCAGACATCATTGAGATGCTTAGACAGAGGGGGACCTTCTGAGGATGAATCGGTATTCCTGGACATGTTTGGATCCCGAATTTCCACCTCCTGAGTGTCTCCACTTTTCAACCCACTGATGTCTGTGGTGGCTCAGAAGGCGTGGTCAGCTCCAGACACAGTGGAACCGACCCCAAGAAGACCAGCAAAATTCATTACTGCACCACAGGACAAGCAATTTTTGACAAAAGTGGTCCCCGTTGATGCCATGGTGGTAGCGGCGGCCACGAAGAAGGAGTTGGCTGAAACTTCATCTGTTCATTCCCTAGCAAGAAGTCTAGGACGATGGACAGATATGGGAAGTGGATGTTTTCTTCAGCGACTTTTACCATGAAGTCTCTGAATTACTTGTGCCACTTTACCCATCTACAGAGGGATCTCCTTAAAGAGCTTGGAGATACCCTTTAAGATCCATCAGATGTGGGGGCCCAGGCCAAGGTTGCTTCCCAGCTGGCGACTCTTAATTCAGTGGTCAACTCCTACATGAGGCTCATTTCTTATGCAGCTGATGGGGTGAGTAGAGCCGCAGGCACAGGCATCGCTCTGAGGAGACATGCTTGGATGCGGCTTTGTAACTTTGCAGAACCTTTCAGAGCGTCTTTCACCAACACCCCCTTTGATGGTTCCTCTCTCTTTGGATCTCAGGTGAAGGACACCCTTACCAGGTGTGAACAGGAAGGCAAGACTCTGTCTGCTGTAAGGGTCCATTTTTCCACTCCTTCCAGACCATATCCCAAGGGTCAGAAGAGTGGAAAGATGTGGTTCCGGAAATCCCAGGGCACCTTGCCTGACACACATGGTGAGTTTCCCTCCAGGGGCAGAGGAGGGAACCATAACAGACGCCGCCCTCGTGGCAGAGGGGGTCCACAAAATCAGGGCAGCAGGAGAATCTTTCTCTGACAAGCCCTTCTAGCATCCCCTCAAGGGTTGCCTGGCTGTCCACCTCTGGAGGTAGTTGGGGGAAGATTATCGCTGTACCTAAGAGCCTAGCAAGACATAACACAAGACAAATGGGTACAGTCTGTTATATCCAGAGGTTACAAAATTCCCTTCGTTCGCACACCATTCTTGCTGAACAAGTCCCTTCCAGATGTTCCACCCAATCTAAGGGATCAAGCAGTTTAGGAAGTTGCAAAACTACTAAGAAAAAGGGCCATCCAGCAAGTCCCAGCAGACCAGCAAGGATCCGGAATTTACTCAAGGTTCTTTTTGGTACCAAAAAAGACAGGGGACTGGAGACCCATTTTGGATCTCAGCAGACTACACAGTCTGTACAACCAAGTTTTGGATGGTCATTCTACAGTCCATTTTACCCTTCCTGGGTCAGGACAATTGGATGTGCTCCATAGATCTTCAGGATGCATACTACCACATCAAAATGGACAGGCACTCCAGAAGATTCCTGCGCTTCCGGCTGGGAGCCAGCCATTATCAGTTCAGAGCTCTGCCCTTTGGTCTCACCACAGCCCCCAGGGTGTTCACCAAATGTATGGCAGTAGTTACCGCTCATCTGAGATGGCAAGGATTCCAGGTGTTTCCGTATCTAGATGACTGGCTCCTCACTGCTACCACCAGGCATCATCTTCTGCAAGCCATAGACTATACCATACAGACGTGTTTCAGAGTAGGTATCACTATAAATTTCAAAAAATCTGCTTTGTCGCCTTGTCAGTCTATCACCTTTATAGGCGCAAACTTAAATACAAAAGACAGGTCAGCCAGCCTTCCACCAGACAGGGTGTTAGTCATTCGACAGCATGTCCAGGTCTTGTTAATTTGCAAGAGAATTCAAGCCAGGTTTGTACTTTAAACCCTGGGTCTCATGGCAGTGGCAATCATGCTCATCCCTCTGGCCCGTTTCCACATGAGGATTCTCCAATGGCTCCTTTTCACCCAATGGTCCTTCCAGCAGCTTCCCATGTCTCACATGATTATCATTACAGAAGCATACAAAAAGCACCTTGTGTGGTGGATGGTCTCCCCATCAGTACCCTTGGGCAGACCATTTGTACTTCCCCCTCCAGTTGCTATGGTAACCATGGACGCCTTCCTGATTGGGTGGGGGGGGGCATTATCAGGGCAGAACAGTCCAAGGCACTTGGCAACCTCAGGAGTACCATCTGCACATAAACGTCTTGGAGATGAGAGCTGTGCTTTTAGCATTGCAAGTTCTTCAGGACTCTCTTCCTATTGGGACAGTTGCAATTCAAACGGACAATATGTCAGTTGTATGGTACATCAATAAGCAGGGCGGAACCAGGTCCTACCCCCTATGTCGAGAAGCACTCATACTCTGGCAGTGGGTGATCTCTTCCCAATGGTTTCTGATTTCAATGCTTATTCCTGGAAAATACAACGTCATAGCAGACAGGCTGAGCAGACCTATTCTGATGCCTCACGAGTGGTCTCTGAATCAAGTAGTGGTGGAACAAATCTTCCGCAAATGGGGGCAACCTTGCTGTGACCTCTTTGCCACCCCCTTCAACAGCAAGTGCAGCAACTTCTTCTCTCTCCTTCCACATCCAGAGTATTCCCCCAGAGACGCTCTAGTCCACGATTGGTCTCAGGGACTTCTATATGCATTTCCCCCATTTCCTCTAATTCCCAAGCTGATATGGAAAGCTACCATATTGGGTTGCAAAATGATCCTCATTGCCCAGTACTGGCCTCGACAAATATGGTTTCCATTCCTGCATCATTACTTTATCGATCAGCCTTGGACTCTGGAACCAATTCCAGACCTTCTGATCCATCAGTCGGGTGGGATGCATCACTCCCTACAATCTCTCAAGCTCACGGCTTGGTTGCTCTACTTTTAACCCTAGCCAGGCTTCCGGATATCTCCCAATCAGTGCGTGAAATCATTTTATCATCGCACAAGTCTACTACTAGAAAAACTTACGCTAGTAAGTGGAAACGTTTTTCTTCCTGGGCAGAGGATAAGAATAATAGATCCTTTTCCAGCCCCTGATCACCACATCTTGGAATTCCTCGTGGAGCTTTTTCATGCTGGTTCCACTTCGGCTACAATTAGAGTGCAGTTAGCCGCAATTTCAAATTTTCACATTGGCCTTTCAGAAAGTAGTATAATAAAGTAGTATAATGTCTCATAAGCTTTGTAAGGCCTTCCTCAAAGGAACCACTCTGCTCAGGCCCCCGGTTAGAGATCCTCCACCCCCGTGGGATCTGAATTTGATTCTAGCCTCTCTAATTTTGCCCCCCTTCAAACCGGCAGCTTCCTGTTCATTGAAGTTTTTATTGTGGAAAACACTTTTTCTGGTAGCAATCACTTCAGCCAGATGAGTTTCCGAGCTGCAGGCTCTTTGTATACGTCCCCCCTCCCTAGTTTTCCACAAAGACAGGGTTGCTCTTAGGACTAATCCATCCTTCCTTCCTAAGGTCTCTTCTGAGAACAACTTGAATCAGTCCATTGACCTTCCTGTGTTTTTTCCCAACCATTCCAACAGGGCAGAATATAAGTTACATCAGTTAGATGTTCACAGACAACTGCGTTTTTATTTGCACAGGACCAAGGCCTTCAGAAAATTGCATCAGCTTTTCCTCTCTTATGCAGAGGGCAAACAAGGTATACCAGTATCAAAAGTAACTTTATCCAGGTGGCTGACTTCTATCATTACTTTTATCTATCAGCTGAGGAATAAACAATTGCCTGTTAAACCAAAAGGGCACTCCACCAGAGCATTAGCCACTTTGGTTGCTTTTCAGGCTAGGTTGCCCATGGAATCTATTTGTACAGCAGCTACGTGGGCAAACCCTCATACCTTCATCTTGCATTATAAGTTGGACATGATTTCCAGGAGCAGAGCTGATTTTGGTTCCACTGTTCTGAAGAGTCTGTTCCAATGAGCCACTCAGGATATTAGGTGCTAGGGACGCTGTCCCAACCAGCAAGAATGAAGGCGAGATAGACAACTTAACATAAAGAAGTTAAGTACCTACCATAACGTTCCATGTTAGTTGTCTCCTCTCGCCTTCTTTCTTACTCCCCCCCCCTCCATCCCCCTATCCTACTAGACTGAGAAGAGTTTTCTCTATAATATTGCTCAGGCTGAGCCTTCTCTGGCTATCCCACTCTACCTAGTGGTCTTTATAGTTGGGCTTATGTCTGATAAGGATAGGATTCCTTCATTATTTTGTCAGCTGTTAGTCTTACCAAACAAGATCTGGGTATCTAGCGCCAGGCATCATGGGATATGGGGAGGCCTCGAGCCAGTTTGTAGCTCTCGAGCTTTAGAAGATGGCCGAGTCGGAGCCGAGGATCGGCTCCGAACCCAACCAGCAAGAAAGAAGGCGAGGAGACAACTAACATGGAACGTTATGGTAGGTACATAACTTCTTTTTACTAAACCATATCTTTTTCTTTTATTTCAAACCCATTTTAAATTCTGTTTTCATTTTATCCCTGTCACTGTCTATAACTTCTGAAGATATTTTATCTTCCCTAATAACTTTCAAATAATTTCCACTACCCATTCCTTAAATTTCTTTTTTTGTAACAGGTAGGTGGGAAAGTGCCTTAGTTTTACTTCACTGCCCTGTATTTTTTCCTTAGTTTTTATTGGTGCATGATCAGAAATAATTATTGGATGCGTGTTCAAGCTTTCAATGAAATGCACATTTTCCTATGAAATCTAATTTCTTTCCAGTCTAGCCCAGTTATTGTACCTTACTGAATAATATGTAAACTGAGCCTTGATTTCTTACTAATTAATTCACATCGTCAATACCAAAAATTTTCATAAATTTTTTTAGAAGTTTACCCTTTTTTATACTGTCCCCATCTATAAATATTCCCTGTTGAAAGCTAATTATTTCTCCCAAATTTTCTTAAGCTCCATAATAGCAGTTTTTGGTAGAACATAGATACATGTCATTGTAATCCTTATCCCTTACCAGTAGCTTACTACAACAAATCAACCATTTTTGTCTTTTTGGTCCTCATATATCACTATCGGAGCACCTCTAGCAATTAGTATAATTGCTCCCCCTTTCCTCTGAGCCTGATATTCTGCTAAATATTCATTCTGAAATCATCTCTTTGTCTAATTCACATGCTCATTTCTTTCCAAATGTGTCTTCTGTAGCATTGCTATTTGCACTCTGTATTGCTTTGTATAATTTAATACTCTTTCCTTTTTGTCTGTACCTGTAAGGCCATTCATGTCACAGGATAATATGGACAGCATAGCCATCATGATAAAAAGCTATTTTTCCCCACCTATTATACATGACAGTTTTTTTAATATGTATTCCAGCTTGGACATGCATATACTAATGTTTAGCAGACTAATCTTTTGCACAGTTGTTTCTTCTCATCTCCATCTGAATCTATGTCGTATTTTTCAAGACTTTTTGTTTTACTGGAAACCCTCAAACAAAAAAAATACAAAACACCCCATCCCCTATTAACTTACAACAAACACAAGAAACTGTGTGCATCCTCAAAACATGAAGTTTAACCCTCCAGAAGAGAACAATTGCCCCAAATTGACAGCTGCACCTACAGGTATTATGTAACCTAAAATTAAGGTTACTCATGCTGAAGTGAATGCTACAACCTGTGCTTCAACTTACAATGATTGATGTCTGTTATTTTCTTATCTCACTTCCCCTCCCAGATATGAAAAAAAGCTTGTATGTTTTCAGAAAACATTCATTTTAGCACCAAGAAAGAGTGCATTGGCTATCTTTAAGTAAAACTAAATTCTACATTGTTCAATTAACTGCATTAAAAGTATGAAGGCTGTTAGTAAGGTTGTTTCCCCTTATTCACTTCTTATAATTTCAAACTTAAATTTTCACTGAAGTGCTTGCCGTTATACCTTTTCATTTTGCATTGCCATCAGCAAAGCATACTCAAAATTCTCAAGACTGACTGTTTGCACCTGCAGACTCCAATGAAATGTACTCTGCAATGAGTGTGTAAATTTCACTCAGGAAAGAATGCACAGCTTCCCTCAGCTGCAGACATCTCCACTCCATTGAACATTTGCCAGTGGAAAACAAGCTAATATCTTAGCAGTTGAAAGAAGCCTAGCATTTTCATGGCTTTCATCATTTCATCTTATTTTTAAAGCCTACATGCTTACAACAACACTTGTTTACAGCTTAAACCAAAGGTAGTAATCTAGATATTCAGCGCTGTAAAATAAAAAAGAGGAAGTAGAAATATCGAACCAGCCAAAAAACACCATACAAGCTGCAAAAAATACACTTCCAATGATTTTCTTTAGCGCTTTCATCCACCTTTATTAGTCGTGAACTTCTTCAGAATAATTTACATCACATCAGTATTTCTTAAATAGTGTTATCACAGGAAATGATGTCATTACTAATTAAACAGTATAGTATTTGTCTTGTTTTTCGAACATTCCCATATTTACATGTTTATGTTAAATTGTGTCTCAGATCTTGATGTCATAAATCTAGGTATTTACAAACTTTGGTTTACAAAATTGGATGACTAAAAAGTCTTTGTTTTTTATTTCTTATCTATACATCAGGAAACATTTTAAATTTATTACTTCGTTGAGTCCTGGGGCTGTGTCAGCTCCAAATATCAGCTGCCACAAAGTTTCCCTGCATTCTAGAATATTATTAAGATCCCCTGTCAGTAATCCCTTCTTTACTGTGTCTAAAATAAAGAATTAGAATTTTTTGAAGTCTCTGCATATCAAAGAATGTCTCGCTAGAGCGTTGTTTGTATCTTTCTTTTTTATGGCTAAGGTGTGTTCATACACCCTACGTTTCAAAGTTCTTTTGGTTTTTCCTATATAGTAATCTTTGCATGTCAAGCATGTAGCCAGGTATACTACAAATTCGCTATTGCAGTTAGAATATTCTTTAGCCCAAAAAGTTTGATTTAAATGTTGTATTGTCACAAAAGAAGTGTTACTCATGTACCTACACTGCTTACAGTTCGTGCAACTAAATGTGCCTTTCTTGTTGGTACAGTGCCTATCGTACCTATCATTCTTATCTCCACTAGATTCCAAAATACTTTTTAAGCTCACTATCTTCTTGTAAGTGAATTTAGGTTTTTGTCCTATCACAGAAATAAGTTCTCTGTTTCCCATAATTACCGTCCAATTATTTTCTATAATTGTTTTAATATGCCACATTTCATTTGTTATTGGCAATGGGAAAGCCGTTAAAAATTCCTTTTCTAATTCTGCATATAATATAATCAGTGCACTTTTACACTGCACCCCTACCCCAGCAGCCCAAGATCACAGCATATGAACATTAAACTTGCTTTTGTCCAGCTTTATTTCTCAGTATGTTGTAAAAAAACCTATATTTCATACAATTAAAAAGTACTTTAATATATTAACACATACAGCAGTCACTGAAAAGACTCCCCCACATTTAAAATACCACTGACTACACACTACACAAAGCTGTTTTGCTGTGTATAATGTGAGTTTATGTCATGAAATGTTTTATACAAATACTAATAAGAACAAACATCGTTTTACTTCTTTCCCCCTTTTAGTGTCCTTGTAATCATTAATGATATAAAGGGGGGTACATGCTTTACAGCCTACCCACAAGTTCAAAGTCAATAAAAGTCCAGTGTGTTTCAGCCACGTTTTCTTGCAAATCCATATTTCACAAATGTGATAAGATATAGTCTTCCATTTATTCAATAATTTCAGAGTTGCTGGTGGTCTTACTGTTCATCTCTATCTCACAACACCAGACTCTAGTTCAAGTCCAAGGTATGCTGATTCTTCTAGTCAACTCCTGTTCTTTTTTTTTTTCACTGTCTCAAGTGTTTTTCTTTGGGAAACCTTACTGTCAGAATGAGAAGCAGAGTCCCCTTCTGCTTGCTGACTCGCTTTTTGTTAGATAAGCTTTATTTCCTTCTTAGCGTCTTCTGCATCAAAAATGAATGTGATCCTCCAAAAAAAAAACACTTTGAAGACAGCTGGATTACAGCAGTGTGAATCTCACACATGCTTCTTGACATTTCCTAATTGCTGGGATAAAGTTGCTTCTCTTCTGCCTGGTGTACAGTGTATAATTTTTTTTTTTTTTTTTTTTTTTTACAAACGCTCCGCTTTGTCCAATTTGTAATGCTTTGCCTTTCTGCCACAATTTTCTTTTTCAGAATCAACTCTTTCTGCTGGTATGGTTGCATTTTTACTGATGTAGGTCTTGACTGCTTGCTCATGGCCAGATTTGGAGCATATGCTTAATGAGCCTTTTTAATTAAATTCTTCTGTGAAACAGAAGTCCATCTGCTTATTCGTGCTTTTATAAAATTAATATAGTCTGTTCCTTCCAGTTTCTCTGGTACAGCAGAAAATCTCGGATTTTCTGTGTATGCTCTGTTTCTACTTTTTTATCATATTCAGACAGCTTTATCTTCATGTCAACCAGTGATTTTTGCAGTTTTATTAGTTAATCTAAATGGCTAGTTAAAGCCTTTTCTTTTTTTTTCAGTCTTTTGATTGAATTGATATATACCATCAGTGTTTCATTTGTACATTTGATTTATTTTTCTTCTAAATAATTGGAAGCCATCTCTTGAACCAAAGCTGAAGCTTAAACTGCTTTTTGCTGGGCAACTGCAGAATTGTTCCCAGACAGTGTTTTCTTTTCACCTTTTCTGGTTGATTATCTTAAAGATTTTCTAGATTTCTTCTTTGCTGGCATTCAGGCAGTGTATTTACTAGCTAGTAATTGAATTTTACTACAACATGCATTTTCAAAGGCAATTTTACTCCATTTCTGTTTTCACATTGGGAGAGCTGAAGTTATGCTGTTGATCAATGTGCAGGCATGATTATTATTTTCTGATCATTTTTATCTGTAATTTTGTACTTTCTTATGAGGCTAATGACATTCCTGGGAAAGAGCACCAGCAGATATGTCCGTTGCTGACAAACACCACTAAAGATTATCATGTTCAGTGTTCTTTCTGCCTTTCCAAGACCATCAAGTGTCTTGAGTATAATCATTACAATTGTTTTTCACAAGAGGATCTTGCTTCCTAGGGCATGTAGTCTTATGGTCTTTGCAGAGCATAAGGTTTTGGCCTTAGAATGCTTGTGCTGACCTCAAGATTGTGATTCTTTCTTGGAAAGTGTGGAAGACACCCATTTGTCCTAAGGCCAAAACCTTATGCTCTGCAAAGACCATAAGACTGCATGCCATAGGAAACATGTTCCAGCATAAGATGAAGAGAAAGTATAACAAAAGTTTCTGCAGGCAGAGAACATACTAGGCTTGAGGGTGTTGGCTAGGATAAGGCACATCCTTGCCAAGCCCTGGCTCCAAAGTTTCCTTCTTTCATATCCTCACCTTGATATCACCCCTATGAATGCTGACAAGGGGGATACAGACTTCTAAGACATTTCATTCCTTGACAGATAGGTGTACTTTGTCACAACCAGATACTCCTTTCCTGGCATCTGCCAAGGGTTCCACTAAGGCAGGTGCCTCCAAGTGTCCCTCCTGGGAAATGCCTAGTATTTTTGTGTGGAAGCCTGATGGTGTTGGTGATTAAATGTCCTTTCTTTTTTTATGAAAAAGCTTCCTGTTGACAAGCCTCAGTCTCATTTTTTTGTCAGTCCTTATGCTGAGGAGCACAAGCTCCACAGGTTCCCGTCATACAGGTACCAGTCATACTTCCTAATGGTTTTGGTTAGTAATGTTTTACAGATAAATATGTAGTAGCACTGGGTCCATGTTCCATCCAAGTTCCTTATCCTGGACTAATTATAAACTTGGTGAGGTTTCTACTTGTCTGCTTTATTTCCTTGAGTTGCAATTCATCAGTTGCTGTTTTTTATTTAGATGTACTACTGGCCTCATCTTTGTTAGTGTGCCCAGATTAATTCAGTGTTTTGTTTTTCTCTGCAGCCGTGCAGCTAAAACATTAGTATAAATAAGTAAGAGCATTTTAAGATATGCAGCAAAAAAAGCTTTCAGCCTCCAACAAAAAATGCCTTTATCTACTGAGAACCAATTAGAATATGCTTCAGGAGATTTTGCTGCTGCAGTTGTGTAAAGTGTGCATGTTACTACTCTCAAGGTTTTGGTCTGCACTCATGTCTCTTTAGCACATTTTACACTCATTAAGTGTACTGTAGCAGTGATTCTTACAAGGAGCATAGTGCATTACCATACCCACCACAACTGTAGATGACTTGAATACAAGTATTACTGCTACAGTTTAGGCCTCTTCCCCATCCCCCCCATATCATATTCCTTTACTGCATTTATTAGGCTACTAAATTGAACAGACCTTTTTACTACCTTATCCATCACCTTGTGGGTCAGACTACCTTATAGCCTGATAGACAAGTTGTATGGGGCACACTTTATTGGTGACTATTTCAGTCACCTAGATATGAATTGAAGGAGATGTGAGGTGCTCTTCATTTTACAGGAGATGCTCTGCTGAAGTACATTGAGTGGGAAGCCTCTGGCCCCAAACAAAGGATATTAGGTTGGACTTCACTTTTCCAGTAGTGGTTTCCAGTTATTTCTATGGGATCCTCAGGCAGTCATAGACAAGATGAGACATCCAGTGCCTTCAGTGTGTTCTGGTTCTGTCTCTGGACCACCTCTCGGTGGGCTGTGTGTGGAAAACTTCCATTGGTTATCCTCACCAAGTACCCAGACAATCTGTCTGTCTTTCTGGATTACAGAGTTCCTCAGTGTGCATTGGGAGTGACATGGTTATTTTGCAGAGGAATCTGAATGCTGCTACATGCATCTGTAATACAGTAATTATTTTCCACTAACCAAATCTCAAGAAATTATGATTATGGGGTATAGATGATGATGTAGACGGCCCCTTTAACTGAGAGGTTTGGCCTATTTTTATTTTATTTTATCATTTGCTTACCAGGATAGTCCGACTGGACAACTAGTTTCCGTTTGCAGCAGAGTCCTGGGGAGAAAAGCTCCATGCAGTTACAGAATGATTAATACACAATGACAAGTTCACCACCATAACAGGTACAAGCAATCAAAATCTGAGGGTAATGCTACTCAGTGCTAGAAGTCTAAACCTCAAAATGCATTCACTCGAAGCACTCCTTAAAATGGAGAACATAGACATCTGTGCAATGACAGAGCACTGGTTCAGGACTCCAGAGAGCACCCCTGTATTACCAGGCTATAATTCATACCACAACTTTCGGCCACCTAACCTGGACCAAAACACTAAAGGTTGGAGGCATGTCCCTATTCATTAAGGATATCCACACCTCCAGGCTAAGTTGCTCAGTATAATGCATCCGAGATTATCCAAGTGCAACTAACTCTGGGCAAGACCGAAATCCAAATTGTAACTTGATACAGATCCCCCACCATGCCCCAGGATTCCCACTCCTCATTTCTTGATACACTGGAAAATATTAGGGTACAACCCAACACCCTAATGAGTGATTTCAACTACCCCACCACAAACTGGGAAAACTACTCATGTACCAACTCTCTTGCTCAGCGTTTTCTGGAATTCATAAATTCCAGCGCCGTGGAGCAACTTATTCACACCCCCACCAGGTGCAGCAGTATCCTAGACCTGGCCATTACCAACATGGGCAACAAGTGTTTCACACCAGAGGGCAATTCCTTGTTGGTCAGATCCAACCACAAGCTAATGAGCCTAGACATCCACAACCCACCCCTCCATCCCCAATTAGGGAAGCCATAGTAAAAAATTTCTCCAAAGTCAACTTCACACTTCTTAAGACAGAAGTGGCAAACTTCACGACACCCATGTTGACGGACAATAGAGGTATGACTGCTGAATCCTACACAAATGCACATTATAAGCACTTACACGAGTGCATGGATCATGCCATCTCTAACAGAATCAAGATGCTATCCTCCAAACAAAGGAAGCCAATCTGGTGGTCCCCCACCATAAACAAACTCTACAACTGAAGAAAGAAACTGTTGCAAAAATGAGTAAAATCCCATGACTGGAAGAACTCCCTGGTCAGACTCCGTAAGAAGCTGAGATCCCTCATAAAATCCTCCAAAGCTAGTTATGAAAACAAAATCGCCACTGATTCTAAAGACAGCCACAAACATTCTATAGCTATGTCAAGAATCTCAATGGCAACACTCAGATCTGCTCTGAGTTACAGCACAATGGCACTAAATATACAGAGCCAACTGATTCTGCCTGTGTCTGCCAGCAGCCAACCCCCCCCCCGCCCGCCTGCCTGCCTATCTTAACTGCATTACCCCTTAGTCTGTCTCCTCGGTTCTGTAGATAACTACCTATATAGTATTACCCCTTAGACTACTCGTGATTCCAGTACTTCCTTTCCTCTTCTCCCACCTACAGTGCTCTCTCTCTCCCTTGAAACTACTCTAGATTCTCTTCCCACCTACAGTGCTCTCTCTCTCCCTTGAAACTACTCTAGTTTCTCTTCCTATGCTAAATGTGTAATGTGTCTTCCTTGACTATCTCTTTTTCCTTGTAGTTCTTCCTTTTTGAGTCCTGCATATATCTACCTCCTACTGTTATATCAATCCATCCTTGAGTCTACCCATACCATTTCTACTACTTCTAAGCCTCCCTTGTACCTATACCCAAACTGTTTCTCCTTATCTTCACCTCATCTCTTGTTTCTGGCCTACTTACCTTGGCTAATTACTTCCTGATTGTTTTCTCTTCCACCGCTCTCGCCCAATTTGTGTCTGCCCCGCTCCGCTCCCCTCCCTACCCCCATACCCACCCACCCCAGGGGTCCTTAACTTATACCTCACTATACACTCCCCCTAATCCTCCTAACCTATAACCAGCCATCTTACTAAACCCCTCCCCTTAACTTACACCTCTCTCTCTTCCCTCCCCTCCATCTTACACCTCTCTCTCTTCCCTCCCCTCCATCTTAACCACCCATCTCTAACCTCCAACTCTAAACTATCTGATTCATATCTACTTTCAAATTCTATTTAACATTGTCTCTTGAATCCTCATCTTCTATTATTTTATCATACCTTGCCCTACTTCAAATTTCACTTACTACCTATCTAACATTTACATCATATTGGACTAGATCTAACTATCTCCTATCGTAATTTTCATTCACTAATCTCCTTTACTCCCTACTTAACAAATCAATACTGATCTACTTGTTCTCAATCTGAACATCTTTTACAACTTTTACTATCCTTTCAGCTATTCACTACCATGTCACCATCACTTAAAACTCTTTGCTTACATATCCTTCTCTTTACTACTGCTACAGCCTCTCTTTCTTTATCCTACTACACCACCTCTTTTGAACTTAACACTTTATTTGAACAAAACCCTCATCTGCAACAAACTCTACCTTCCTCTTTCTTAAGCACCCTTAATCATAGTAACAATACCTGTTCTTCCAAATATCTACTTCCAAAATATCATAGAATATCTCACATGACCCTCTGCTTTAATAAAAAGATTCTTAATATCTCACTTAAAATTCTCAAATTACTATCTTTCTCCCATCACCACCTCCTCCTACATGGTGATGTAAATCCGAATCCTGGTCCCTCTATCATGAATGAATATGATTCAAATATTAATCTTTCACCTCTGCATTCTTCATATACCAAAGCAGCCGACTCCCTTCTAATAGCTCACCTTAATATTAGAAGCGTCAACAACAAAATTCACCACCTCCATGCACTCCTTCACTTGCACGCATTTGATATACTATGTCTAACAGAGACTTGGTTAAAACCCTCTACTCAAGACCAGGAAATTACCCCTCCTGGCTATAACATACTTAGATATGACTGCATGAAGAAGAAAGGTGGCGGTATAGCCATAATCTATAAATCTAATCTACAAGTTAACCCTTTATAATGAGGTTCCATTAACAGATAACAAAGCTGAAATTTTATCAACCAAACTTCAGATTAACAACAATAAAGCTATCTATCTAATTTGCATGTACCTTCCCCCTGGTAATAATATTCAAACTCTAGAAGACTTACTTAGTTCACTTTCAAACCACCTACCCCAAGAAACCATAATACTTGGTGATTTCAACATTGACTGGAAAACCTGCTCATCCCAACAGCCTACTAACCATATTAATCTTTATGGTTTCTCACAATTAATAACAACTCCAACTAGAATCCATAAACCAAATAATGAGACAATTTTGGACTGGATCCTTACTAATCACCCCCCCCCCCCAACAGCTATACTCCTGGAACCCTTCCTGACAGTATTAGTGATCATATACTTACATATGTCTTCAGACAAAAATTAAATAATCCTAATACCCATAAACTAAGAACATGCCGTTCAAAAAGATTTTTCAACCCTGATAATTTCCTTGCTGAATTGCAGGCATGTGACTGGTCACCTTTGACACACCTTGAACTTAATGAAGCAGTTACCTATTTTAACAAAAACTTTATACAAATTCTTGATTATCATGCTCCATTACGCTCTACTAGGTTAAGAGCCAAGACTGCCCCATGGCTAACAAAACAAACTAAAGAAAAAATGATCCTTAGAAATAAAACCTGGGCTAAATGGAGAGCTACCAAATGTCCATCTGATCATCTCCTTTGCAAACAGTTAAGAAATGCCACCAAGAAAGATACTCTTAGAGATAAAAAGGAATTCTATCTTCACCTACAAAAAGCTAGTCAAAACACACCTCAAAAATTCTGCTCAGGTGTTAATAAACTTCTTAAACCAGGACATTCACCCACCCCCATCCCTTCTGGCTTTAACCTCAACAATGCTTCTCAGATCCCAGATGCCTTTAATAAGTACTTTGAAGAAGCTATTCTAACCCTAGCTAACTCATTACCCACTCCTACTGCATCCCCACAAAATACCTCTCCAGCCTCATCTAAAGCCTTTCAAATTCAACCTGTCTCTTCATCCATTATTTATAAGCTTTTAATCAAACTCAAACCGTGTACCCCATCTGCTGACCAACTCCCATCTGAATACTTACAAATAGCTGCAAAAGCTATATATCTCCCTGTATCTATTTTGATTAATAGGACTATCTCTGAAGGAAAGATCCCCACCATTTGGAAAATATCTCATAATTCCTCTCCGTAAAGGGGGCTCTTCTACTGAGCTCTCCAACTTTCGCCCTATTGCCTTACTGTCCCCATTAGCTAAAATAATGGAAAGATGCGTGCACAAACAATTTCTTAACTACCTTCTTCAAAACAAACTTCTAGCTGACTGTCAACATGGATTCAGACCTTTCCACAGCACTACCACTGCCCTCCTTTCCTTCTCTGACTCAATAAATAATAATCGAAATAATAACTGTTTCTCCTCAGCACTATTCATAGACCTATCAAAAGCTTTTGATATGGTTAACCATAATATACTTCTTGAAAAACTTAACCTTTTCTCTCTCAGCTCACATTCTCTACAATGGTTTAGAAGCTATCTCATAAACAGGCAACAATCAGTGCTTTGGGGGAACAATCTATCGTGCTTACTTCCAGTAAATATTGGTGTTCCACAAGGATCAATCCTAGGACCCCTTCTTTTCTCAATATTTATCAATGACCTTTATTTGAATGTGCCACAAGCTACCTGCATCCGATATGCAGATGACTCGACTTTGATCTGCACTGCTAAAAATGTTTCCTCCCTCCAGTCTATCACCCAAATAACTTTCCAAAACGTTGAAAAATGGTTTATGCAACACTGCCTCCTCCTTAACCCCAAAAAAACTAAGCTTCTTCTCTTTACTCCTACTAATAAATCTCCTATACCTTTCTTCACTATCTCCTCAAATAATTCCACATCTATTAACCCTGATAAAACCACTCGACTATTAGGTGTAACCATTGACAACCATCTCAACTTTGATGACCATATTAACTCTACTATTAAAGCTGTTAATAAAAAAATTGGGACACTTTACAGAATTAAACCTTTCCTTACCCCAGCAGCCAGAAAAAACATTGCACAGACCCACCTGATTTCCACCCTTTTCTATGCCTCCGCTATATATACTACCTTATCTAAAAATAACATTACCAAACTCTCTACCTGTTATAATAGTATAGCCAGATTCATTACTGCTACTCCCCTCAGAACTCACCACTGTAGCAACCTCAAACAACTAAACTGGCTAGAGCTTAACAACCACCTACTCTACCAACAATTACTTGTCATTCATAAGACCCTTCACTTCCCTGACAATACTCCTAGCCTGGCAAGACTGATTTCTCCTTATAAAAATCTAGTCACACTTCGCTCTGCAAATAAACTCCTAGTATCCTCAACTAAATCTTACAATAAAGCTGGAGATGCATTAATTTCAAATTCCATAGGTAAACACTGGAATCAACTCCCTCAAGATATAACTAATCAAGACTCTACCTCTCTGTTCAAAAAACATATCAAAGAACATCTTAAAACTCAATGGCTATGTCCTTGTACTAATCCCGACTGAAAGTATGTCTCCTCACATTAATTTTTGCTTCCCTTCCCCCTTCCTGAGCTCCAAACTTACACTTTCTATTGTTGAGAGTTACTTCTTAAAAGTATGCCTATTTTTTTTCAATTTGTTGAACTTATCTTATAAGTTTTTAGATTTTATTTTGCAATTCTCTTTTTAAACTTTTTAAACTTTTATATTGTTTCAAGATAACTTTTTTGTGATATACCAGTGTTAGTTTATGCATGTACTGGAGCTTTTCTCCCCGGGCCTCTACTGTAAACGGATACATATCCAGTTGGACTAGCCCGGTCAACAAATGTAAAATAAATAAATAAATAAATAAATATTGCCAACATCCTGGCAGATAGGTTCAGTGTTAACTTTACCCCCCCTCACCCCCTAAAGGGCCCATCTCTTTACTGGAAGAATGCAAAGTTCCTGTAATCATGGCTGCACAGGTAAAAAACACACTCTCCAAAGCCAAGAGCACAGCATCCATGGGACCTGACAACATCCCAGGCTGCATTGTACATGAACTACAGAATGCACTAGCACCCCACCTAAGCACTATGTTCAACCATATCCTCACTTCAGGCTTTGTGCCCACTGAATGGCGAACAGCAATGGTTATCCCACTCCACAAAGGGGGAGCCACCATGGGCCCCAGGAACTACCGCCCCATTAGCCTAATGAGCCTGGTCTGCAAGGCCATGGAACGTATGATCATGAAGCTTATAAACAAAGACATTGGTAATCTCCAAGTTATGCATCCTACCCAGTTAAGTTTTGTAAAAGGCAGATCATGTCTCCTAAACCTGATTGACTTCTTTGAAGCAGTCACCAAAGCCATAGACAAGGGTAAGGTGGTTCACATAGCCTATCTAGATCTCGCCGGGGCTTTTGACATCATCCCCCACTCTGGAATTATAGATAAACTCACTAAACTAGGTATAAATCCCTATGTCACAAGATCGGTTGCCAACTGGCTCACTGAAAGAACCCACACTGTGAAAGTAGCAGACTCCGAATCCAACTTCAGATCCGTGACAATTGGAGTACCACAGGGTTCAGTCCTGGGTCTCCTGTTTGGTATCTACTTTTCTGAAGTACAGGCGAACACAAAAGGTCTTTGGCTAATGAAGTTCGCAGATGACTGCAAACTAAGAGCCATAACAAACTCCTAACGATGTGGACATCCTACAAAAGGGCCTTACTGAGACAGATGCCTGGTGTCAAAGCCATGGCCTCAAACTCAATGCCAAAAAGTGCATGGCCATCCCCTTTTGTAAAACTCTGTACCCATGAGCTACCACATAGGTGATAGTCTACTTAACACTGAAAGTTTGATGAGACCTTGGGACACAGGTGGACAATAGTCTCTCTTTTGATAATCACATCGCCACAGTAGTCAAGAAATCCTTCTACGTGGCACACCTTATCACAAAAGGTTTCTCATCCAGGAAAAAAGAGGCCATTGTTTCCCTCTACTCATCAGACCCATTATAGGGTACAACACCCCTTTTGGTATGTACCTCACAAGACATCTACAATAACTGGAAAGGCCACAGAAATACCTCACAAAGAGGATTACCGATGTCAAACAGATGCCTTACGTAGACAGTCTGAAAAAACTCCAGCTTTACTTAGTCACATATTGTCTACGCAGAGGCGATCTCTGCCTAACATACAAAGCTATGTCAAACCCAGAGCTATTGGGCATGCTCCACTTAAAGAAATCCCAATCATTCCAATCTACGTGCTCTAGGGACCTAAACCTTGTCACCACAATAAACAGAACATGCTGAAGGGATAGATTCCTGTCACAGAGACTTCCCATATTCTGGAACAAACTACCTGTCTATATCAAACAAAGCTCCTCATTAGCACTCTTCAAGAAAAATCTTGATGATTGGATGGGAAATAGGAAATTCACCCCTGGGATCACCTCTGTGGCTCTGCTCGACGGGCACAGGAAAATAATTTTCTTGGGTGGTGAAAGCCAGGGTACCTTTTTGGCTAGGCTTGTATAGGCTCTAGGGCTGATAGCCTAGTACCTACCTATGAACCTATATATACAGGTACAGAATAGAGAGTAAGATCCATGGTGGAATTAAGGTTACAAAGTGAGAAGTGTAGCAACATACAAGGGAGCATGCTGCAGGTAGGGTTCACAAAATAAAGCCTAGTACCTACCTATGAACCTATATATACAGGTACAGAATAGAGAGTAAGATCCATGGTGGAATTAAGGTTACAAAGTGAGAAGTGTAGCAACATACAAGGGAGCATGCTGCAGGTAGGGTTCACAAAAATAATTATAAAGTTGTACTACAAATATAAGACCATTGCACTTTTGTAAGATTGGTACAATTATCTAGCAAGAACATATTTGCAGTATATACAAAGAGCACAGGAGAGCTATTTCCAGAGGCATCAGTTAAATTCCTAGTGTATGGGGAGGCTTCAGGGTGGACCTTTGCAGTTACATAGGTGGTTGGTGAAGAGGTGTGATTTGAGGTGGCTTTTGAACGTGGGTGTGCATTGTTGTAGCCTGAGGTTGGGAGGCAGGGTATTCCATGTTTTGGCAACGTCATTTGGGAATAAAGATTCACCAGAGCTGTTTTTGCAAGGGATAACTTCTATCAGGGCTTTATTACTGGATCATAATTGTCTGAGTTGTAGAGGTTTAGAAGGCCATTCATGGCAAGGATTTTGTCAGGATGGTATAGTGTTTGATGAGCTAGGTTGAGTTGGTGTTGATGCAATAAGTTACGGAATTCAAGCCAGTGTAGGGACTGGCAGTAGTGAGAGAGTGATTTGGCGCTGGTGGCGAATCTGGTGATTTTGTTATAACATGTATAGAGTTTGTTCAGGTAGGTTTTATTCAGATTGGTTAGGGGGATGTGTAAAGTAGTGTTGATAATAGATGGGTTCTAGCTATAGCCATTCTAGATTTGGAGGTTAAAAATCTTTTGCTGCGGTAGAGGTTTCCTAGCTTTTTGTGGACTTTGGAGACAGTTTGGGATGTATGTTTATTGTATTTTAGTTGCTGATCTACTGTAAGACCAAGTAGTTTGGCCTCTGGGACTGGGGTGATGAGGGTGTTGGTAGTGAGCATAAGGAGAAGATTAGGTCATTAGTCTTTGTTGAGAGGAACAGCATGACTTGTGCTTTTTTGGGGGGTTTAATATTAGTTGAGATTTGTTTAGCCAACTTTCTATTTCTGTGAAGGAATCTTGGGATTTTTGTTGAAGTTTGATATCTGATGCACAGCAGATCAGTTGTCATCAGCATATTGGATTATGTTTGCTTTAGTAGTAGCAAGGTGGAGTTGGTTGGTGAAGATGTTAGAGGAGAGGACCGAGAATGGAACCTTGAGACATGTCGAATGTGACAGGGAGTGGGGGGGGGGGGTAGTGAGTCTAGCCATTTGACAGACTGTTGGCAGCTGTTTAGGTAACTAGTGAACCAGAGCAGGGTGGAGTTGTCGAGGTTGAGTTCGTAGAGACAGGTTGAGTTTATTGTGGTAGGCTATATTGAAGGCTTTCGATAGGTCTAGAAAGGTGGCAGAAACTAGTTTGCTTTGGTTTCTGTATGAGTTTATGTTGGTTAATTTAATTAGGGCAGTGTTAGTACTATGGGATGGGCGTAATCTGTGTTGACTTTTGGAGAGTAGGGTGTTGGAAAGAAGATGGGTGAGGAATTGGTGGTGAATCCACTTTTCTAGGATCTTTGACAGGGGTGACATGATGGGGATGGGTTGGTATTTAGGGAGTAGAGGGGCCACCCTTGTGAAGGGGGATGATAAATGAGGATTTTCACAAGGTTGGGATTGTGTGTTCAGAAATGAATTTATTTGTCAGTATTGAAATGGGGTAGGCTATGGTTCTGGATGCAAGTTGAAGGTATTTGGCAGGGAGATTGTCTGCAGCAAGGGTGGTTGGTTTGAGCTTTGATAGGAGTTTTTGAATTGTGGATATTAGTACTGGTTTTAGAAAGAAGGGGTGGAGTTTGTGGGTGGGTGATGGGATTTGTTTCATTTATGAGTTTAAATATGGAGGAGGTAATGTAGTTATTGAAGCTGATGGCTATGTCCAGGTTAGTGCCCTCTGTGGTTGGTGGGGGTGGTGGTGGTTTTTCTGGGTTAGAGGATGTTGTTCACAGCAGCCCAGAATTTTTGTGGGTTGTTGCTGTGTTTCCTTTGTAAGGAAATGTAGTGATTTTGTTTGTCAGTTTTAATTTTTCTTCCTTTGTTTCTTAGTTTGTGAAAAGCTTGCCTAGTTTTGGGTGTTTTATGTTGACATCAAGTTTGTCAAGCTTTATCCCTGTCCCTAAATAATGCTCTTGTTTACTCTAGCCAGGGGGCAGGGTTACTGTGTATCCTAATTGTTCTGATTGAGGCAAGTAGGTTGAGGATCCTTAGGAAGTTGGAGTTAAAGTATTCTACTGCCTTGTCCAGCAGGAGGGTTTTGATGGGAGGCCAGTTACAGTTTTTTAAGGCTTCCTGAATTAGATCTGTGGGGAAGTTTTTATGGGACCAGGTTTGTAACAGGGTGGGGAGTTACTTGTTTTACGTTTGTGTCTAAGGATATAAATGGGGTTGTGGTTACTGAGAGAGCTTGGCAGTGTTCCACATTGATGTGTGGTTTTGGCTTGGTTGGTGAGGATCCAATCCAAGATGGTTTTATCAATACATGTGGGGGATTGAAAGAGTTTGGTGAATTTATATAGGTTAATATGGTTGGTGGGTGCTTGGGAGTGGATAGAGTATCAGTCGATGTTGACATTGCCAAGAACTATAGTTCTTGGGGGATGGAGTGGGAGGCCCAGTGAAGTATTGACTCTACAGTGGCTAGGTTGTCTCCTGGGGTATGTAGGCCACAAGTAAGTTTAGATGCTTGTGCTGGTTTATGAGGAGTTTAGCAAATATAGTTTCAGTATTGTTGAAATTAGAGGATTCTTTTTGCATAAGTAGGAATTTTAAGTTAGATTTGTAAAGTAGGGCAATGCCACCATCTCTTTTGTGTAGTCTTTCCACTCTTAGAATGTTATACCTGGGTGTGGTTATGGAGTTGTCCTTGATATGGGGCTTAAGCCATGTTTCAGTAATGAGTATGATGCCGGGGTTATATAGAGAGATAGTGGCATGCAGCTCTTCTATTTTGTTCATGATACTACGAATGTTCAGGTTGAGTATTAGTAGGTCAGAGGATTTGTGTTTCAATAGCAGGTGGGAGTTGCATGTGTTATTGGAGGTAGATGTTGAGCCAAGGTTGTGGTTGAATATCACCTCCTAGAAGTAATTGTTCTGCTATGTTGGTAATAGTTTTGAGGTATAACATGAATAAGAAGTGGAATCTGAGGAGTGGTTGTTTTTTGGATTGTGAGATATAATACATTGGTGAGGCAATTTTGAAGTGAGGTTGGCTATAAATGACTGGGAGTGTGGTAATATGTTTGGAGTAGTTGTTTGTAGGGAGGGGTAGGGTAGGAGATCGGAGGTAATTTGGGTTGGTGAGTGGATAGTGGTAGGATGTACTGATGGAGCTAATGTAGAGGGATATGGCTAAGGAAATCAGTAGTAGTGGAGTATTGTGATAGTGGGAGGGTGGGGTGTGGGTCATACTGGCAGAGGTTTTAGGTCTAGGAATAGAGTGCTGTGCTTTGAGGTGTATGTGTGTGGTGCAGAATGTGAGTAGGAGGGAATTAGAGGAGAGGTAGTAGTTGTGTGAGATTGGAGTGGGAGGTGGTTGGGAGGTTGACAAGTGAGGTAAGGGGTGGTGTTAGGCTGTTGGAGTAATGTGTGTAAGAGTTTGAGTGGGTGGTGGGTGTGCTAGTTTGGTCAGGTGATATTGGATTGGGATAAATCTACAGGTAGTGGGGATGGGTGAGAAATGGGGGCAGGGTAGGGGAGCGGAGTGAGCCCGAGCATTAGCGAGACAAATGGAGCGGGGCTAAACCAGGCAAAGCAGTGCAGGTAAGCCACCATGAAAAAAAATCTGTTTGTTGGGGAAGATCAAATGGAAATAGAACAAGGGAAAACCTTAAGGTAGCCTGCATGAACTTTAGCTTGTTTAGAGAGGCAGGTCTGCTTTGTTAGTTAATAGACCTTTGAGGTGGTGGGGGGACTGAGAGAGAACAAGCTATGGTGAGCAGTTCAGTGTGAGTTCTATGTCAAATTGGAGGTAAACTTGGGCTAAACTAGTAGGGGATGGATGGAGTTGTACCTAAGAATACAACTTTCTACTGCCGACCCAGGTAGTATGCTCACAGGAAATATGTAGACATTAACCTTTTTTCCTCTTTAGAGTGTAACCGGGACTTGGATGCTAACTGACCTTGTTGTCTTTCATAGGTGGTTACACATCGACTTGGAATGGGAGGGATGGGACCCAGTGTTTTACGTACTCTGGGGCTGCAAGAAAAAAACATACATAAAGATGGAGGTGGCTAATTATGATTTACGAGCATAGCATACTAAAATCACTAAGGCAGTATACCCCTACTATTTAGATAACAATTACAGGGCAGTGTAATAGGCAACATTACATCTAATGGACCTGAGGGTGAGACTAGCAAGCATCAGCATTTAAGTCTCGGCCCGAGGAGTTAGGTAGCAACTGTTTAAAAATTACCACCAGATGGCGATAGGTTGCCACGTTTCTTTCTGTTATACCCTAGTTGGGTTAACAACATAATCTGCACTGTAGTTTATTTACAAGTAAGATACAAAAAACACTATATGCATATATGAGTCTGCACTGTAGTGCAGCACATTACATGCTGCAGAGGCATAATTCTGTAATGTCCGTGACTAATCAGATTCGGGTTAAGTTAGATGGACTAGGTGAAGGTATCCCACAGTCAGTGTAATGCACAAGCCCCTCAGTACTGCCAGATGTTTAAAATGTGCATGCGAGCTACCAAAAATACTAGTGAATTAAGCCAAATTGTCCTTGTAGTTTCATAGCAAATACTAGCAATAGATATTTAAAATGTGCATGCGAGCTACCAAAAAAAAGTACTAGTGAATTAAACCAGATTGTCCATGTAATCTCATAGCAAACGCTAATAACAGAATACAGATACAGCAATCTTATATTTGTAAAAATAAAATGAAACGGAACGAAGCAAAAAGCAAGTATTCCATGTGTATAAAGCAAGAGTCAGGTAAATCCACATATAAAAGTCCAAGAATATTTATTGTGACACAGATAAGCGCTTTCGCAAGTAGCTTCATCAGATCTCTCATAACATCTAGGGTGACATTCTCTTTATATACACAAATTAATCTAAGCAGGCAATTAAGCTCAATTAAAAAAATCTCATTTAATGGTATACAAATCATAACAGTTCCATCTAAACTCTAAATTAAATCTATCAATGTAGGTGGTATAGAATCAGGTAGAAGTATAAGTGATCCTATAGAAAAACACATACATATATGTATAAAAAGTTCATTCATATATATATATATATATATATATATATATATATATATATATATATATATATATAAACATATATATAAAAATTATATGCTATAATAATATGTAAAAATATATGTATAATAAATAAATATGTAAACATATTAATAAAAATATATATCATAATAAAAATCACTTAACATTTCTACGTTGTCTAAGTTTAGGTTTAATTGAGGCCCTTTCATTCAGGCCTCGTCCTCTATCTGATTTCAGTAATATAATCCACTCTGTTTCCTTGCTCTCTATATACGTTACAATGTTACCTCCTCTAATATTACGGGTAACAACCTGTAGTACTCTAAATGAAAATGTGTGTTCTGTGTTACATAATGCTATATGCTTTGCTAATGCATTATGATTAGAGCCCTTTCTGATATGATACAGGTGCTCTCTCATTCTGTCTCTAAATGGGCGATTCGTCTTCCCAACATAAAATGATGAACATATTTTACAGACAGCTAAATATATGACATGAGGAGTCATACAATTTGCTTCAGCATTAATATTAAAAGTCTTTAATAAATCAGGATGCATAAATTCTGTGCTACTATCAATAAAAGAACAAAAATTACAATTACCACAAGGTTTAGTGCATCCAATATTTCTGTGATATTTATCAGATTTCTGATAACACAATATTCTTTTTAAATTATGTTTATTCCTAAAAAGAAAACTTGGTATCTCTCCTACTACTTGTTTTATTTCATCATCTACCTGTAAAATATCCAAATATTTATAGAGAATTTATTTAATGTCATAATAATCTGTAGAAAAAGAGGTAGAGAATTTTACATGTTTCTGTTTATTAATATATGGGGTAATATGTTCTGTATAGCTAGATCCAAAATAGGGCATAGCTTGTGTAGATCGTAGACTATTAGCTGTGTCTAACTGGGGAATAATCTCTGCAATATCATAACCTCTGTCTGATAATCTCTGTCTCAAGTCAACTAATTCAGAATTAAAACCACTTTCTGTGAAGTTCAGCCTTGAAGCTCTAATAACTTGTCCCCTTATAATGTTTTTGAAAACATAGGGTGGATGCATACTAGATCTAGATAGTAATGAATTAGTGACGAGCTTTACGATAAACTCCAGTGTTAATGAGATTACCTTGTAATCTCTCAACATATATATCCAAGAAATCAATCCTGCCTACTGAAAATTGCATTGTAAATTTAAGACATGGAATTAGATTATTCATAAGCAAATGCATTGATTCAAGTTGACTAATCGTTCCTTCCCCACAGAACAAAGACATCATCAACGAAACATCTATAAAATATAACATGTTCCTTAAAAGGTTGTTCAAACAGTACTTCCTTTTGTCAATGTGCTAGGAACATATTGGCATAGCTGTTGGCACATGAAGTGCCCATGGCTACGCCATCTTTCTGTCTATATATCATATCTTTAAACATGAAAATATTATTCTCTAGAATTAATTCTAAAAAATTAACAATTAAATCTATATGGACAGAAGTATAGTCACTATTGTCATGTAGGTATTGTGAAATAAAGTCAATCCAAGTTCATTGGGAATCACTGTAAATAGTGATTGTATATCAAATGTGACAGAGACAACCTACAGTGAGATCTTTATATTTAATACAATCCTATAAATCAATCAAAAATTGCTTTGTATCCCTTAGTACTATATTGTTCTTATTCAAAGCTCCCCTTAGATGTTTTTCAACAAATATGGATAAATGTTCCGTTATCTATCCACGACCTGAGACTATAGGTCTCATAGGTGGGTTCGTATGATCTTTGTGTATCTTGGGTTGTCCTTGAATAACTGGAATAGTAGGTGTAGAAATGTTTAAATAGTCATATAGTTCTTTCTCTATCAGCTCACTTCTGTAAATATCTAATAATGTGTCTCTTACATACCTTGTAATATCATTCACTATTTCATACGAAATAGGTTCATAAAATTTATTCTGTAATAACAGAATCATCTTTCTTTCATAATCAACCATATCCATAACTACAATACTGCCACCCTTATCAGCCGGTCTAATTATGATGGTACTATTATCTTGTAGTTTCTTTAAACTCTGTCTGTCTTTAAAAGTAAGATTATCCATTCTCTTAACGTCTATTCTTTACAGGCCTATTTCCATAATATAAATGTATTTCATCCTCAGTCAATCTACAATAGGCTTCTATTAAAGGATGATGAACAGGTATATAGTCACTCAATCTCTTAAATGTAAAGGAATTATTACTTGTTCTATTGTCATTAGGCGTCTTGTACATTAACCTCAACATAACATTTCTGCAGAACAACTTTAAATCTATGACTGTGTCCGTTAACTTACTGTGGCTTTTAGGAATGAAGTTCAAGCCCTTATTTAATAGCTGGATATCTTCACTACTCAAATCAAGGCTGGATAAATTATGGACTAACGTTTGTTGGTCCAAATTTTCTTCGGGGTATGATGAGTTAAGGTATCCTGTGAGAATTTCCTCTTCTGCCTTTCTCGACTCACCGAACGCGACCTCTGTGGGCCTTTGTCTATACGTATCGGTAGAGGAAAAGAAAGCTCAGTATTCACACTATTATTTAAATTGTCTGAAGTTCGCATTATCTTAGGTCTAACTACAGCTCCAGAGCCCACTTCAGGCACTATTGGTTTATCTTTAACTACAAACAAAAAAGCTTCACAAACCGTTGAAACACAAAAAAACTACACAGACATTCGGATATAAATTATTGCTAGAATCTACACTTGGATGAATAATATGTATGACATCCGTAGAGTCATTACAATTAGTATCTTGTATTGATTCCTCATTTCTAATAGCCCTATGTGGTATAAGTCTAGCAGAATCAGGCTGTTCATTAATATTGGGGGAGTTATTTGCCATATCATTACTTTCATGACTTTCGCGAACATCCTCATTTAAGTTCAAACAATTTTATATTTGCACTCACCACTTTCTACCTAATAAGCTCAACTGCACACTTGGGAAAAACGGCAATCCTGCATTTCAAGTAACATCTTAGCCAGGTGGTAAGCAAAACAGTACAGGTTGTGTAACCTCAAGCTCAAGTAGTAAACACAATAGCAGCTACACATCACAGCAATAACTTTATACAATATATGTAATATAGCATTGTTAACAATGTCATAGATACATTTTGGCAAGCAGTTCTAATTGCATAAAATGCACTTAGACACAGATAACACACATGGTGGGTCAGCAGAATGGAAATAGTGTTTCTGAAATTGGCGCTCTTTTTCCGAGGGTTATAAATCCTCATATAGGTCACAATGGGTGGGGGGAGTTTAGTAAATCAGTCCGTTAGTTGTAATCTGTGACATAACACCAGGCAAAGCAGCGCAGGTAAGCCACCATGAAAAACAATCTGTCTGTTGGGGAAGATCAAATGGAAATAGAACAAGGGAAAACCTTAAGGTAGCCTGCATGAACTTTAGCTTGTTTAGAGAGGCAGGTCTGCTTTGTTAGTTAATAGACCTTTGAGGTGGTGGGGGGACTGAGAGAGAACAAGCTATGGTGAGCAGTTCAGTGTGAGTTCTATGTCAAATTGGAGGTAAACTTGGGCTAAACTAGTAGGGGATGGATGGAGTTGTACCTAAGAATACAACTTTCTACTGCCGACCCAGGTAGTATGCTCACAGGAAATATGTAGACATTAACCTTTTTTCCTCTTTAGAGTGTAACCGGGACTTGGATGCTAACTGACCTTGTTGTCTTTCATAGGTGGTTACACATCGACTTGGAATGGGAGGGATGGGACCCAGTGTTTTACGTACTCTGGGGCTGCAAGAAAAAAACATACATAAAGATGGAGGTGGCTAATTATGATTTACGAGCATAGCATACTAAAATCACTAAGGCAGTATACCCCTACTATTTAGATAACAATTACAGGGCAGTGTAATAGGCAACATTACATCTAATGGACCTGAGGGTGAGACTAGCAAGCATCAGCATTTAAGTCTCGGCCCGAGGAGTTAGGTAGCAACTGTTTAAAAATGACCACCAGATGGCGATAGGTTGCCACGTTTCTTTCTGTTATACCCTAGTTGGGTTAACAACAGAATCTGCACTGTAGTTTATTTACAAGTAAGATAAAAAAAACACTATATGCATATATGAGTCTGCACTGTAGTGCAGCACATTACATGCTGCAGAGGCATAATTCTGTAATGTCAGTGACTAAGCCGTCAGATTCGGGTTAAGTAAGGTATCCTGCAGTCAGTGTAATGCGCAAGCCCTCAGTACTACCAGATGTTTAAAATGTGAATGCGAGCTACCAAAAATACTAGTGAATTAAGCCAAATTGTCCTTGTAGTTTCATAGCAAATACTAGCAATAGATATTTAAAATGTGCATGCAAGCTACCAAAAAAAAATACTAGTGAATTAAACCAGATTGTCCATGTAATCTCATAGCAAACGCTAATAACAGAATACAGATACAGTAATCTTATATTTGTAAAAATAAAATGAAACGGAACGAAGCAAAAAGCAAGTATTCCATGTGTATAAAGCAAGAGTCAGGTAAATCCACATATAAAAGTCCAAGAATATTTATTGTGACACAGATAAGCGCTTTCGCAAGTAGCTTCATCAGATCTCTCATAACATCTAGGGTGACATTCTCTTTATATACACAAATTAATCTAAGCAGGCAATTAAGCTCAATTAAAAAAATCTCATTTAATGGTATACAAATCATAACAGTTCCATCTAAACTCTAAATTAAATCTATCAATGTAGGTGGTATAGAATCAGGTAGAAGTATAAGTGATCCTATAGAAAAACACATACATATATGTATAAAAAGTTCATTCATATATATATATATATATATATATATATATATATATATATATATATATATATATAAACATATATATAAAAATTATATGCTATAATAATATGTAAAAATATATGTATAATAAATAAATATGTAAACATATTAATAAAAATATATATCATAATAAAAATCACTTAACATTTCTACGTTGTCTAAGTTTAGGTTTAATTGAGGCCCTTTCATTCAGGCCTCGTCCTCTATCTGATTTCAGTAATATAATCCACTCTGTTTCCTTGCTCTCTATATACGTTACAATGTTACCTCCTCTAATATTACGGGTAACAACCTGTAGTACTCTAAATGAAAATGTGTGTTCTGTGTTACATAATGCTATATGCTTTGCTAATGCATTATGATTAGAGCCCTTTCTGATATGATACAGGTGCTCTCTCATTCTGTCTCTAAATGGGTGATTCGTCTTCCCAACATAAAATGATGAACATATTTTACAGACAGCTAAATATATGACATGAGGAGTCATACAATTTGCTTCAGCATTAATATTAAAAGTCTTTAATAAATCAGGATGCATAAATTCTGTGCTACTGTCAATAAAAGAACAAAAATTACAATTACCACAAGGTTTAGTGCATCCAATATTTCTGTGATATTTATCAGATTTCTGATAACACAATATTCTTTTTAAATTATGTTTATTCCTAAAAAGAAAACTTGGTATCTCTCCTACTACTTGTTTTATTTCATCATCTACCTGTAAAATATCCAAATATTTATAGAGAATTTATTTAATGTCATAATAATCTGTAGAAAAAGAGGTAGAGAATTTTACATGTTTCTGTTTATTAATATATGGGGTAATATGTTCTGTATAGCTAGATCCAAAATAGGGCATAGCTTGTGTAGATCGTAGACTATTAGCTGTGTCTAACTGGGGAATAATCTCTGCAATATCATAACCTCTGTCTGATAATCTCTGTCTCAAGTCAACTAATTCAGAATTAAAACCACTTTCTGTGAAGTTCAGCCTTGAAGCTCTAATAACTTGTCCCCTTATAATGTTTTTGAAAACATAGGGTGGATGCATACTAGATCTAGATAGTAATGAATTAGTGACGAGCTTTACGATAAACTCCAGTGTTAATGAGATTACCTTGTAATCTCTTAACATATATATCCAAAAAATCAATCCTGTCTACTGAAAATTGCATTGTAAATTTAAGACATGGAATTAGATTATTCATAAGCAAATGCATTGATTCAAGTTGACTAATCGTTCCTTCCCCACAGAACAAAGACATCATCAACGAAACATCTATAAAATATAACATGTTCCTTAAAAGGTTGTTCAAACAGTACTTCCTTTTGTCAATGTGCTAGGAACATATTGGCATAGCTGTTGGCACATGAAGTGCCCATGGCTACGCCATCTTTCTGTCTATATATCATATCTTTAAACATGAAAATATTATTCTCTAGAATTAATTCTAAAAAATTAACAATTAAATCTATATGGACAGAAGTATAGTCACTATTGTCATGTAGGTATTGTGAAATAAAAGTCAATCCAAGTTCATTGGGAATCACTGTAAATAGTGATTGTATATCAAATGTGACAGAGACAACCTACAGTGAGATCTTTATATTTAATACAATCCTATAAATCAATCAAAAATTGCTTTGTATCCCTTAGTACTATATTGTTCTTATTCAAAGCTCCCCTTAGATGTTTTTCAACAAATATGGATAAATGTTCCGTTATCTATCCACGACCTGAGACTATAGGTCTCATAGGTGGGTTCGTATGATCTTTGTGTATCTTGGGTTGTCCTTGAATAACTGGAATAGTAGGTGTAGAAATGTTTAAATAGTCATATAGTTCTTTCTCTATCAGCTCACTTCTGTAAATATCTAATAATGTGTCTCTTACATACCTTGTAATATCATTCACTATTTCATACGAAATAGGTTCATAAAATTTATTCTGTAATAACAGAATCATCTTTCTTTCATAATCAACCATATCCATAACTACAATACTGCCACCCTTATCAGCCGGTCTAATTATGATGGTACTATTATCTTGTAGTTTCTTTAAACTCTGTCTGTCTTTAAAAGTAAGATTATCCATTCTCTTAACGTCTATTCTTTACAGGCCTATTTCCATAATATAAATGTATTTCATCCTCAGTCAATCTACAATAGGCTTCTATTAAAGGATGATGAACAGGTATATAGTCACTCAATCTCTTAAATGTAAAGGAATTATTACTTGTTCTATTGTCATTAGGCGCCTTGTACATTAACCTCAACATAACATTTCTGCAGAACAACTTTAAATCTATGACTGTGTCCGTTAACTTACTGTGGCTTTTAGGAATGAAGTTCAAGCCCTTATTTAATAGCTGGATATCTTCACTACTCAAATCAAGGCTGGATAAATTATGGACTAACGTTTGTTGGTCCAAATTTTCTTCGGGGTATGATGAGTTAAGGTATCCTGTGAGAATTTCCTCTTCTGCCTTTCTCGACTCACCGAACGCGACCTCTGTGGGCCTTTGTCTATAATGTATCGGTAGAGGAAAAGAAAGCTCAGTATTCACACTATTATTTAAATTGTCTGAAGTTCGCATTATCTTAGGTCTAACTACAGCTCCAGAGCCCACTTCAGGCACTATTGGTTTATCTTTAACTACAAACAAAAAAGCTTCACAAACCGTTGAAACACAAAAAAACTACACAGACATTCGGATATAAATTATTGCTAGAATCTACACTTGGATGAATAATATGTATGACATCCGTAGAGTCATTACAATTAGTATCTTGTGTTGATTCCTCATTTCTAATAGCCCTATGTGGTATAAGTCTAGCAGAATCAGGCTGTTCATTAGGATTGGGGGGATTATTTGCCATATCATTACTTTCATGACTTTCATGAACATCCTTATTTAAGTTCAAACAATTTTATATTTGCACTCACCACTTTCTACCTAATAAGCTCAACTGCGCACTTGGGAAAAACGGCAATCCTACATTTCAAGTAACATCTTAGCCAGGTGGTAAGCAAAACAGTACAGGTTGTGTAACCTCAAGCTCAAGTAGTAAACACAATAGCAGCTACACATCACAGCAATAACTTTATACAATATATGTAATATAGCATTGTTAACAATGTCATAGATACATTTTGGCAAGCAGTTCTAATTGCATAAAATGCACTTAGACACAGATAACACACATGGTGGGTCAGCAGAATGGAAATAGTGTTTCTGAAATTGGCGCTCTTTTTCCGAGGGTTATAAATCCTCATATAGGTCACAATGGGTGGGGGGAGGTTAGTAAATCAATCAGGTAGTTGTAATCTGTGACGTAACACCAGGCAAAGCAGCGCAGGTAAGCCACCATGAAAAACAATCTGTTTGTTGGGGGAGATAAAATGGAAATAGACCAAGGGAAAACCATAAGGTAGCCTGCAAGAACATTAGATTGTTTAGAGAGGCAGGTCTTCCTGTTAGTTAATAGAGCTTTGAGGGGAGGGTGGGGTTTGACCGAGAACAAGCTATGTTGAGTAGTTCAGTGTGAGTTTTAATTCAAATTGGAGGGAAACTTGGGGTAAACTAGTAGGGGGTGAATGGGGTTCTACTTAAGAATACACCATTTCTACTGCTGACCCAGGTAGTGTGCTCACAGGAAATATGTAGATATTAATCTTTTTTAGAGTGTAAC